>NC_142655.1:56902368-57217763 GCF_055504915.1 Nelumbo nucifera
AGTAATCTTTCCCTCCTGGAAAAAAAGAAGAAAAAGAAAAATCCCCTTCATGAATGTTGTTGTCAATGTATTCATATTTTTATGGAGGGAATGAGTCTCTTATCATTTTTGGTTTGGTGGAACAGACTAGAGCAATTCGGAATGCTCGAGCCGAATACTCTGTTGAGCCTGCAAAACGTTTATCTGCCTCTATAGTCGCAAATAATGATGTTCTCCAGTATATCTCTGTGAGTATCCCCAGTCCTGCTGCTACAGTTTTATAATTGAAATTTGATGATTTGTATATTTTGGATTGATAAGAAAAATAATATACAAGTAGGAGGAAGGTAAAGTTTTCAGATTAAGTTAGTTCATCTATTAAGTAATTATGGATACTTCAGTCTATTTCTTTATGGTCTTTTGTATGACTTTTAGTTCTCTTATTAAGAACCAAAATGTGTATTTTGTTTTTGATTGTCACTGATCTTTT
This sequence comes from Nelumbo nucifera, assembly GCF_055504915.1. Classification (NCBI taxonomy): domain Eukaryota; kingdom Viridiplantae; phylum Streptophyta; class Magnoliopsida; order Proteales; family Nelumbonaceae; genus Nelumbo; species Nelumbo nucifera. The sequence continues at coordinate 56,902,838 of NC_142655.1, forward strand.
AAGCAGCCAATTGTTTGGTAAAGAAAAGGAAGAGGCTACATCCCAGAGATTGGGATGGCCAAAACAGAAATAAAATACATCAGAAATTTCCTTCTCCTCCTCAAGATGAGTTCTCTCTCTCTACCCCTTGTTTTGCCAATTCATCTGCCAACCTATCGGTTATATCTTCTATCTTACCCTCTACATTTCAGTTATATTTTCCCTTTCACAGGTTTATTGTCTCCAAGTTGGTATCAGCACTTAGATCCCTTTGTGTATTGCTATTCTGACCTACAACTAGAAAACAATACTCTCATGTGGCTTAGGTTCAACAAGGCCTTATGATTGATTATGAAATCTGCCTGTTGCCATCCTAGCATATGATATTTTAGGGATATTTGGTGTTTTTCTTGAACCTTTCTGCCTAACCATCCATGTTTTCTGAAATTCCTAAAAATCAGATGGATGTTTTATGGATTAGTATGACTTGACAAGAGCAGAAAAGCTTGTTTGGCCAGTGGCCACAAAGGTCTGATCCAGATGATATTTTGTGAATCCTATAATCAAATGGAAGTTGATTTTCAGAACTTTTGAGATTAATCTCACTCTATTTTTGTGCCACCTGTCTTGATTGAGCTAGAAGAGAAGTCAATTGCTAAACCCGAGCAAGTGTGTGGTTTTCTGGTGTTTGGTGATTGGTTGTATTGCTATGGAGACTGGTCCGGAAATAAAGAAAGCATTCAATAGTCATTCTGGTAATGTTTGTAGATGTAGTGTGATAGAATTTGAGGACTACCAAATATCAAATTACTTCAATGAACTTGAGTGTGCACAATATATTGATGGAAAAGGTAAAATGAGATACTTGACAAGCCAAGAAGGGAAGCCTGATGCAACCCCATTAATTGCATGGGTTCACTCTCTAATGCCTTAAAGATAGTGGAATGTCTCATGTCATGCCTCCACATTTAAAATATCGGTATAAACTTTACCAGGTCTTCTTTTCACTGTGAGAGCAAGAAATATAATATTCAAATTCAAAACTCATAGTTGCCTTTTCTCTGACCTTGATGATATCAATAGTTTGATTGTTGGTCAGCCACATTCCTCTGGGTAGGTAAGAGTTCAGAGTGTCCAATCAGTTTGATATTCAGATTACCCCTCAGTGGGATATACCAAGTACTTCTCCCTCTTGTGAGGCACATTGTTGTTTGTACTCTCTCATCTGTACAAAGCATCCTTCTGTCCATGCACATGAGCATGCATGCGAACTGTTACATGTATAATTAGTTAAATACACACACATGTGAATGACTTGCTAGTTGATTTAGTAAGATTCCATAGGTGACCTACAAAATTTCTACAGCAAATTAGTTTGGAGACAGAAGAAAAACAGTCCTTGAGAGTGTGGGACTGAATGAGGATGAGCTTGTTGTGGATGCATTCGTGGGAAGAATTACCACCAGCAGCAGCAGCAGTGAGGGGGGCCCACACAGCAGCTTATCTTGCCACGTCAGCTTTCCTTGCCAGCTTGCCAATAGTTTACTTATTCCAGTTCTGTTCTTACTTATCTAGTAGAGAAAGGAACTGAGTTCTGTTAGAAGTCTGTTAGAAGTAGGAGTTTGATTTAAAGTTGGATTGTCCTAGCTTAGTCGAATGGAGTAAGGAGTCTCCTCTTGTAATCTCCTATTTAAGGAGTTGTGATTTGGGAATAAAGTATTCAGTTTTCTAGTCAAGAGAAGAGTGAGGAGAGTTTGGGTGGTCTCTTGGACAAATCACCCATTCGGTTTTCCACAATAGGGTCTGCACGCAAGGGAAGGCGCAAGCGGAAGCAAGAGGTTCTCCCCGTGGACCGACCCGTGACGAGATCCTACGCTTGGGCCCATAACATTCTAGTATCAGAGCCTACCGTCATGGGGGAACAGGAGCCGCTGTCTTCCAGGGTCCACGAATTGGAACATAGGCTAGCAGAAACTAGCATGGAGGTTCGTGAAGTCAAGGAAGATGTCTGGGAGCTGCGACGCCTGCTGGAAGCATTCCTCTCCAACAAAGAAAGGAGTTCTGAGGGAACCGCCACCACAAACAGTCGTCGTCCGGACTGGGCAGAGGCATCCAGCGAACAGTAGATCGCTGCCTCGACAGCCGCAGTTATTCCCAAGTATAGCCGGCTGGAATTCCCATCTTACAACGACACCGGAGACCCGTTAGGATGGCTGTTTCGCTGCGAACAGTTCTTCCGTAATCAGCACACTGATGACAAAGATAAGGTTAGTCTGACTGCCTTCCACCTATTAGAAGAGGCACAGCTCTGGTTCTACCGACTAGAGAAAGAAGAACCCGGGCTCAGTTGGGGGCAGTTTAAATCATATTGTCTCCTCAGGTTTGGACCACCGTTGACAAGCAACCTGCTGGGCGAGTTAATCAACCTCAAACAAACTGGAACCGTGGTAGAATACCAACGCCAGTTCCAAACCCTTCTCGCCAAAGCAACCTCGGTTCGCGCAGATCAACAAGTCGATATGTTCACCACAGGGCTAGCAGAACCCCTAAGAGTGGACGTGGAGATGCAACACCCTCCCAACCTGGTCACAGCCATGAACCTAGCACGCGCCTTCGAACGCAAACTACAACTCAGCCACGGAACCTTCAGTATGGTGCGGTCTCCGTCAGCATGGGCATCCCTGGAACCACTCGAAGTGGCTCCATATTCAGCAGCCAGCCAAGAACGGAAGCCACAGACAAGCACCAATTCCAGATCAACATCCAATGTGGGGAGCAGCGTCGTTACACCCCCTATTAAGCACTTGTCCAGGGCTGAGATGGCAGAACGCAGGGCGAGGGGGCAATGTTTTAATTGCGATGAAGTCTACTCAGCAGGGCACAAGTGCAAGAGACTTTTCTGCCTCCTGGTGAAACAAGAGGAAGATGAGGATGAACCCCCATCATTGGCACCCGATCCAGGAGGGCAAAGTCATTCCACCTATCCGAGATTCCTTTGACGGTGTTTCCCGACACCCATCCTGAATTCGAGCTTGAGGACAAGCTCGTAGTCCAAGAGGGGAGTAATGTTGTGGATGCATTCGTGGGAAGAATTACCGCCGCCAACAGCAGCAGTGAAGGGGGCTCACACAGCAGCTTATCTTGCCACGTCAGCTCTCCTTGCCAGCTCGCCAATAGTTTACTTATTCCAGTTCTGTTCTTACTTATCTATTAGAGATAGGAACTGAGTTCTGTTAGAAGTCTGTTAGAAGTAGGAGTTTGATTTAAAGTTGGATTGTCCTAGCTTAGTCGAATGGAGTAAGGAGTCTCCTCTTGTAATCTCCTATTTAAGGAGCTGTGATTTGGGAATAAAGTATTCAATTTTCTAGTCAAGAGAAGAGTGAGGAGAGTTCGGGTGGTCTCTTGGACAAATCACCCATTCGGTTTTCCACAATAGGGTCTGCACGCAAGGGAAGGCGCAAGGGGAAGCAAGAGGTTCTCCCTGTGGACCGACCCGTGATGAGATCCTACGACCGGGCCCATAACAGAGCTAGGACTGAGTTAAATCACCTCAAACACAACAATACACAAGGCCAAACCACACCCGGAAGCTGTGAGAACCAAGCCTGGCAGCAGCACCTTGTTGTCTACACGAGACACTAAATGGCTTGGTTCAGCCTTAAAGAAGAAATCAACAGACCTCCAAGCACTGTGCACCCAATTGAAGTACCTTTTCTAATCAGGGATTCTAGGTACTCACCAACAAGTGCCCTAAAAAGAGCAAAAAACAGTCTGTAGTGATTAAGGGACCTTTTTTACGAACACTGTAGAGAAGACCCCACTGTCAACAAGTGAGAAACACCTCAGGAGCAGTCCGTACAGGTCCAAAAAACAACCAAACAGAAGCAAGAACTCGCACTGGTTTCGGTAGCTTAACAGTTCAAAAAAAGGGAGAAAACCAACCCAGAAATCTCTGGGTTAAACCAGTTTAACCACAGCCGAACAGCTGTACAGTTTCAAGGGAACTTCGAACACTTCAACAGTCCCCAAAATAGAAATATAACTCAAGAATAACTGAGTGCAACTTACAATCTCATCAATCTCTGATTTGAGCTCCAAATCAGGAACCAAACAGTCCTTTTCTCTGATTCTTCCTGGTCACCGAACCACTCTCCAAGAGATTAGAGTCTTGGGCACCCTCCAATGACCTCCAAGAATCAGGCGAACAAGCTGAAGCTTCCAGCCCTAGAACACCCTCATGCAGTCGGCTGGACTACACCCACATGAGAGCCAAGCCAAGTCCAGGCCTGCTCTGATACCAAGAAGAAAAACAGTCCTTGAGAGTGTGGGACTGTTTAGAATAGATGTAGAAATCAAAAGGAATAAAAAACTGCAGAGAAGATTGCTTCTATTGAGTAGAAGATGAAGAGGGAGATAGCAACAAAGAGGGTTAGAGTATGAGAGGTTCGAACTTCTCTCTCCCTAACACCCTAACACTATTTCATGAAGTTAGTTTTGAATAATTACAAGGGGGGGCCCTTGGTTGGGCAAGAAATTACAAGAACATAACATAGAAGAGGATGGGCCCAGAATAAGGCCCATTACAGAAAGGAACATAAACAGTAAGAAAGAATAACAGCCTATGGGCCATTCGGCCCATCTTCTCTACAGAGACCAAAAGATGTCATGCTCCTCTTTTGTGTCCTTTAACAACAGAGTAATTCCAGCTAAAAGACCTTGCCCTTGTCATGTGTTCACCATAAATCATACTTTACAGGCAGCAGTTGAATTAAAGAATACAACTAAACTCTGAACAACTAATATTAATAGGACTAAATTCCTGTACATGGTGGAGTATGGTGCTAAGGTGGACCTGGGAAATGAAGAAATGGCTGATCCAGAGGGTCCTCTATCTAATAGGCATTCCAGATATCCACAAAATTTCTCAACATAGCAAAGGTAGAGTCAAATAGGGAACCCCCCCATCCCTTACGACCCTATTACAAGAATTTTCTTCCTAAATGTGTGTATATAGATCTCTTTACTGTTATGTCATTATATTTACTTGTCTTATTTACACTATGCAGAAGGAAAGGGAGGTTCTTGCACTACTGTCTAGATTAGATCTGCAGCATGTCCATTTTACAGATTCTCCTCCAGGCATGTTTCTTTTTCTCTTTATTAGTTATAAATTCTTTTGGCTAAAGATAAAGTTGTTGTGCAATTTGTTTTGCATTATCCTCTGGATGGCTCTTGTTTTCAGGTAATATCATACTACCCAACCAATCACAAGGTGATGATGAATTATTGTTTTCTTCACTGACAATGTTTCAGGTTATGCAAAACAATCAGTTCACCTTGTGGCTGGTGAAGGATTAGAGGCTTATCTTCCTCTTTCTGATATGGTAGATATCTCTGCTGAAGTCCAGCGCCTTTCTAAGCGACTTTCAAAGATGCAAGTGGAGTATAATTCACTCATTGCTCGCCTCAGTTCTCCTAGTGTACATATTTACCCATCCTCATCACCTATTTACATTCATGCTCCTTTGTGCAGATGTATAAGTATTAGTTACCTTTACATGTATGATGATTATGGCTGCCAATGGATCAGGTCTGACCTGACGGACCCAAACCGATTGGGCCAGTTCTGGTTCCAGGATCTGTACTGATGGCTCAGTTCCAATTCCTGCTCTATTGTCCCAATTATTCTCAGTTCAGAACCAGTTCTACCCAGACCCGACCTGAGACCCTATAAGGTCTGGTTTGTTCCAGCTCCTTAATATTTCTTGTCGGGTTGGTTCCTGGTTCTACCCTGTCCAAACCAAGACCCACCCGTTGCAGCCCTATGATTGATAAAATACATACAAAATATTATTGTGACTTGATAATCTGACATGCGATGGAAATAAAAAGAGGAAAAAGTGGTAGTGAAAGAGCAGAAATTAGAGAGAAGTTGAAAAAAGGAGATTGTGAGAGATGACACTTAAATAAGAGAAAAAGATTTCTGATCCCTTGATTAGTATTAAAATAACAATGCCAAAAAGACCCCTACTCACATGTCATAGACATAACTATACTCTTCTCTCTTGAACATTCCCTTCAAGATGGATAGTGTATATCATATAGCCCCAACTTCAGGCCAATTAAAGGCTTTTGTGAACAAATCAGAAAGTTGATTTCCAAACTTAACATAAGGTGTAGAAATGTCCTTACTCAATAGCCTTTCCTAAATAAGATGAAATCAATTATGATATACTTTGCCCTTTAATGAAATACTAGATTCAAGGCAATGTGGATAGCAATATAATTGTCGTTATATATATCCATGGTCAGTGTTAGAGCATCCTCAATTATTATAAGGTCTTCATCCATGTCAACTCAAATGTGGTATGAACCATAGCACAACCTTTCTACTACACTGTGCTTGTTACTCTTCTAGGTAACTAATGCTATGTTTGGTGAAAATTGTACTCCAAAAAATCATTATTTGTAGAACAAGTTTTGAGCCAAAAATGATTCTTTTTGAAGTAAATTTTTTAAAAGAACTATTTTGTAGAATGAGTTTTGAACATGGAAAAAGAATGTCAGTTCCAACAATTTTCATAAATCCAACTTGAAAGTAATTCATAGAATCACAAGATTAATCAAAAATAGTTCTCTAAATCCATTCCAAACACAGTCCAAATTACACCCTAGAAAAATATAATATTCTGTGGTAGATCACCTATTTGAAGGTGAGCCAACCGAATCAGCATCAGTAAACCCTAAAATATTTAGATTCCCATGATCATTATACAAGAATCCACAACCTACTGACCCTTTCAGATACTTTAATATGAGGTAAACTGCTTCCAAAGAGATGTCAAGTTGAGTAATAGTAAGGTACTAAGGTAGTTTGTTTCCAACTAAATGCCTATAATATCTACTGAGTCATCAATAATTTCTCCTTGTTCTACAACTAACTTCTCCTTGTATCTATAGGTATAAAATAGGGCTGGCAATTTTTGGCCCAACCCATGTGAACCATACCATCCCATTTATAATCTGCCCAAACTCACCCATTTACTCAGTGGGTTGAAATGTGTTGAATCACCCATTAGGTAGATTTAAATTGGTTTGGTTGAGTTTGGTTGTGGGAACCCATTGGATTGGCTACAAGAATGAGATTACAAGTCTCTCTCCCTCTACACTCTCTCCCTGATCATATTCTCTCCCCACTCAACCCTTTCTTTGAACTGCTCTCTCTCCCAATGCAGTTCTCTATTGTTTCTATTCCCTCTGAATTCTCAATTCTGTATTTGAGTCTTAACTTCCATTTTCACGTTAATTCTCCTTGTCCCTCCATTGGAATTCAAATAATGCATTAACCCATAATTAACTACTGTAATTAATTCCAAGATTTAATTAACTCTAGCCATAACACCCACTAATTTGAACCTAGAATACTTACATGAAAGACAACTAGTCTTACTATTATATATGATGTCATGATAAGTTATTAAGAGTAAGATAAGTGAGGAACATACTTTCATTGTGACAGTCTAACATCCATAGATGATTGGCACACTTCAATCTAACCAATCATCCATAGATGATCGGCACACTTCTCAATAATGTGTTTATCATCATTTCTGATGATAATGTAACTTGTTTATCATCACCTAACCAATCATCACGGTCATTCTGCAAAACACTAAGGGATTGTTTGATAATAGCTGAAGTTGCTGAACTGAAAGACTTATTTCTCTGCCTTTTAGTTGTTAAATTAAATAATAAAATTCCCAAGGGTGTGGTGATCTACCCAACTTCAGTTTCAGCCATTAAGGAGCCTACGCTCCTCCTAAACAACAAATCTAGGGGGTTGTTCCATGTAAATCTCTTGTGAGTTACCATGAAGAAAGGCATTTTTCACATCTAGCTAATAGTCATACACATTGAAGCCAACTTAGCAACTAGAGAAAAGGTCTCGACATAATCTATGCCATTTATACGTAAAAATGAATTTATGCACATGCATTTATATAATCAAGGAACACCTTCTCCCCCTTGACATTCTTATCTGCCTATATATTAGAACAAAGTTTAGAGGTGTCCTGCTCCCTTCTTCTACCATATCTTCTACTGCACTTTTTCCTTGCCATCAACCTTCAACTTAATAAATTATTCTTCTCCGGTATCTTGTTATTTGTTTGCACATGCCAAACCTGTGAATCTCCATAAAAAAAAAAAAAAGAAAAAAGAAATTATGGTGAAACTTATTTAGAAAGAAGTCTACCAATCAGATTGTTATCGAAGTTTTGCTTACATTTCTTCTATGTGAACGAATCTGAGTCCTTTCATGTTTATACAACTTTCCAAATAATACCAAGATTCACTATCTGTCAGTAATGAATCCTCTTGCTTAAGTCATACGGCATGCATGTATGCAAGTTCTTGTATTACAAGTTTTAGTGTATTCATAAGTACTGTACCTCATGATATGTGCATATTGTACTTCTGCTTGTAGTTTGTAGAGAAGGCTCCTGAGGATATTGTTCGTGGGGTTAGAGAGAAGGCAGTTGAAGTAGAGGAGAAGTTAAATCTAACCAAGAACCGTCTAGCGTTCCTTGAATCAACAGTTTTGGTTTCAGAATAGGTTTCACCAAGGCTTTTACTGGGTTTGCCTCCAATTTGCCCCAAGGAGTCCTTTGTTTCCTCTTCATGTGAGTAATTGCAGATCAAATCAGCAAAGTCCCTGAGATTTTGAATATGCCAGCAACCATTGAGCATGATATCAAGTTGTAATTAATGAAATTTAATGTCATAGTGCCATGTTGGCATTCTCATACCCCATTTTACCATGTCGAGTTAGTATTTGGTGCCAATCAGGTACTTTTATCACAGAGAAACTCTTTGGCCTGTCTCACATGGTTTACCGTTCAAGAAGGAGCCTCAAGCAATAAAAGAAGAGTTGAAATTTTGGTGGAAGATATTTTATGGGATTGCAGTTAGTCCTTTGTATTTGTTCGAACTTTGAACAGAAGTCATGGCATCATCTAAGGTACACTTACCTAAATTTTGAGGGCTTAGCGAGTTTTGGGTATTGTTATGTCAGTTATTTTCTAATGTATAACTTTATTTGTAGACTCCCCTTGTAAATACACAATTTCTTTTTAAGCAAGAAAAAGCCACAATTAAGTGGTTCTTATTAACATTTTCCTTAAGCTAAAAAGGTTGTATTTTCAATGTTTAGGACATTTTAAATGGTTTGCAATTTCAGAATTTTAAGTGCATAATTTTAAACAGAAGGAATTTTTCAGAAACTGTTCATTCTTCACAATTTTAAGTGTTCTCATATTCATTAAAAACCATATTTGAATTAGGGTTTTGATGGGAATGGGCATGGAAATTGGAGTCAATACTCAATAGCATGGTTTTTAAAAACGAACCGGTCAGGAGTCCGGTTACCGGTTCGAATGGTCTGACCATTCAACCCGAACGGTCGGCCCGTTCTAACAAAAAAAACAAAAAATTGGAAAATGGTAAAAAATGTTCGAATTGTTAACCGGCCGGTTCAGTGGTTTGCTGACCAAAATCAATGGTTTTGGGGAAAAACAGAATCAGTCAGGTGATCGGTTCCCGGTTTTTCTGGTCCAACCGTCTGATCTGGTCCGGTTTTGAAAACCATGCTCAATAGAACCGCTTCCGTGAATTTCAAAACTATGGTATTCTAATTCAATCCGGTAGTGGAATAGAATTCACCAATCCAAAACCCTGCAGCCTCGAGTCCTTGACCTCAAGCAAGCCAACTTGAATTCACTTAACTTTTTGAACTGATTTCACAAACCAACATTCACCTTAGTTCACCCCTTAGGGCCAACCTAAGATCGTTCCTTAACTGAGCCAACAAACTCACAGAGCCTTAGATATCTCAAAGTTTAAGCGATGAAACATTAGTTGAAGTCCAACCTTGTCCTTACCTATCAATCCTTTGCCTTGAAACCCATGGTTCTCTACCCATCACAACCTCACAGACTACTCATCGCACTCAATTCCCCCTTGCCTCACAACATCTCGTTGCATTTAAGCCAAAGCACCCAACCCTTAAGTTTATTGCACATCAACCTTATTGCGAAACTAATCACCCCCCTAACTTCCAAAACTTCAAACATGGACTCCCAAAACTCGCATTGCCATCCACAAGGTTCAAAGTATCGATTTATATTGGCCCGTATTGGTCGATATGTATCATATTGGAGCCTTCCTGATATGCCCCTCCAGGGGGTGTTTCGGGTTGGCAAGTGATTCAGGGGGTAGACCAGCCTTAAACTGGCCCCTCTGAGCCATATTTGAAAAAAAAAAAAAAAAAAAAACAATAAAAGAGTACTAATGTCCGCCAGTATCGATACTTTGAACCTTGCATCCGCGATCATGGAGCCTACCATGCAACTAGCCTTCCTTGCTCAAACATCTCCACCTACACTTACCCTCCACATGATCTTTGCTGCAACCTCGTTAATCCAAAACCTTGCAACCTCATCGTAGTCTTGCCAACCTCGCCCCACATTGCCCATTTCATAATTTAGCTTCTCCTCGTACCTCAATTTAGCACCCTTACCCCATGACCTCAAACTTAGCCTCGCCACAACCTAGCCCATTATGCCAATCCAAAGCTTCGCAACCTTGCCACAGCCTTTCCAACCTTGTCGTGGGCTTGCCCACCTCACAATCTCCCCCCTCATGCTTTTCTTTAATCTTGTCGTGACCTAGCCCCTCACAACCTTGCTAGGGTCTTGCCCACCTTGCGACTACTCTTCTTGCACCTTCCCGTGACCTTGCCCCTCACAACCTTGTCGTGGCCTCACCCACTCCATGATCAAGTTCCTTGTACCTTGTTATGATCTTGCTCACCCACGACCTCAAAGACCCAACTTGCACCCTAGGTACTGTGATCCTCGGATATATATGAACTTTCCTCACCTAAGTCTAGACTAGAAACTCTTCACCCCCAATGTTCAAAAAATCGTTACGTATCAGCTTGTATCGACTGATATGTATCATATCGGGAGCACCCCGATACGCCCCTACAGAGGGTGTATCGGAGTTTTGACCCAGTTCAGGGGGTGGAGGAACCTTAAACCGGTCCCCCCGAACCGGATTTGAAAAAAATTTAAAAAATAATAAAAAACAGTATCGATACTGCACGGTACGCCCCTACTAGCATATCAGGTGTATCGATATTTAGAACCTTGTTCACCCCTCACTTAGAATTTCACTTATGTAGTCTAGCCTCATGTCCTTGCTTGCCAAATCCCCCAATGGGTTGCTTGGCCAAATTGTGTTGGGAGCATAACTGATTTTGCTTCCACTAGGGATGAATAAATGGGTAGGTTCTACTCAAAACCAAATGGAATTGACCTCAAACTAGGGCCTTGAACTAACCCTGACCAACCTATTACCGGGTAGGTTCTAGTTCCAAATTCTAGGATCAACCCCACCTAGGCCGGTTCCAAGGTCTAAGGGTATACTTTACCCAAACCAACCCAAAGAACTGGCCTTGGTTGACCTTGGTGGAATTGGCCTTAGAACATAACTTGCCTTAGAAAAAAATCCCAAGAAAATTTGAGGATGTGAAGATTTGAACCTAAGCACTCATGGTTACAAAGACCATGGTCTCATTTGACCATCAAGTCACTTAAGCGATTTGATCATTTTCCTTCAATTTAAAATGTGATATGTCTATAAATTATAAATGATAAGTTTTGAAATATATTAATATATTATGATAATCTACAAATTAAATTACTCGATTCAATAAAGGTAATATAAGTTTTGAACTATATTATTTTTATTAGGGTCATTTACTAAAATACCCATTGTAGTTTAATGGATTTACTAAAACTTATCCTATAGTTTATGTTCTACAAAAACACCCCTTATAGTTTGCAATAATCGATCTTCTATCAAGAATCCTTTGTATTTCTATCTAAAAATGGTAACATGACCATATAAAAATAGTGAAAAATGTCTAAGGGCATGAGCCCATGTTTTTTGTTCCAAAAGTACCCCTAAAACTTCATATCAAGATTCTAGAAAGAAACAAGGTTTGATTTTAAGATCTATTAAAAAATATTAGGCTTCAATAGAATGATGGAGAGAAAACAATGGCATCTAGGGTAGTAATGGTGTGTCTTCCTTCTTCAAATAAACAACAAGTTTTATCGAATAAAGTTGTTGCCCGTATTTTACTACGGACAATAATGACATTTCCATTTTGTTTTCTGTAGATTAAATTTGTTTGAAGGGATGTTAAGTTTAAAACTGTCATTTTCCACTTCCTTCTAATAAATCCCCCCCCCACACACACAATAATTCTCCCTTAAAAACATTGTGAACAATAAGCAAAAAGCACCATGGCAATCACCAAGATTCAAAATAACAATATGGAAAAATGTATTAGTAAAGCAGAAATGGATACACATTGGATATGCATGGATATGGTGGAATGGTCTGAATGAATATTTAAACATTAAGAAAGCTTTCACAAATCTCATATGCATTAATAGTATCTAAGGTTGAAATAACTATGAATGGAAGGTGTTTTCTCAATTATAAGGTATCTAGCTGGTTGTAGTGGATACTTGGGATCAAATCCCACCTTCACCAGGGTTGGGGGTTATGAGCATAGAAGGTGGGCTACTCCCCGTGGTTGTATAGCCCCATCTAACCAAAAACGACCGGTGATAAATGGGGAAAAACACATAAGAAACACATACGAAATACATTACAATTAATATACTAGCACATTACATACAATCCAATGACTATTAATGATGCACTAACCAAGAGTACAATACACATACCATATAGGGGTACAAGTTGGGCCCACTTAGGTTGAGTTGAGGTCAACCCTAACCCAACCCTAAAACTTAAGGTTGGGTTTGGGTTGGCGTGACTTCACTACTTCTAGGGATGACAATTTTCCTTATACTGATGGGCTCAGGGATGGAGATTGCCAGGGCAGGGATTGGAGAGGTAATGGGGAGTGAATCATGAAATATTTAAACATATATATATATATATATTCTAAAATTAGTTTTAATTTAAATATTTCATGATTCAGGTTCCCAACGGGAATCCATCCCCATTAGGGATCGGGGATAGAGTCATTTTTATCCCTGCCAGGGATCAGGGAATTGTTTCAAAGTCGGGGTCAGGGATGGGGGGTATGGTCCCCACCCCGTTTCTATTCCTAACTACTTCCTTTTGTCAAATGTTCTTATTTCCTAGAAAAGTTCAGATTAATTCAGTTTTGCATTATTATGTCTAAAAGAACTTAGTTATCACGTTTTAGAAAACTTTTGCCTTTAAACTTCACAATTTTGACATACAAAATAGGTAGATATATCAATATATAAACGAACAAATACTTGCAATAAAAATAATACATAAATACATAAGTATTTACATATATAAATACATGTTTATATAATATTTATACCTATAAATCTGCATTCAAGTTCAGGTTGGGTCAGGTTGGCCAATGCCTCAACCCCAGCCCAATCCAATGTTAATTAAGTCAGGCTCATAGTTTTCAACCCTAACCCAAACTTCAATACAACACACCTTTTTCAGGCTGGGTTCAGGGTTGGGTTGGGGCTAACCCATCCCAAGTTGCAGCCAAAATGTAGCATCTTACCAATTATTACATGTATAAAACCATTAATATGTTATTATCAATTTAAGTTAAATAGTTAGTTAATAGTATACAACCTCATAGCTAATAAAAAATATGTTAGATATTAATGTAGTTAGAACTATTATATGTTTTAATTACTAAATCAACAATTCTATTTTTTGCTAATTAATTATTGCATCACCATCATAATCATCATCATCATCATCATCATTATCATCATCATCATCATCATCATCATCACGTAAGCCTTGCCCCATTCATATAGGGTTGCCAAGTAAATCCTTCTCAAGCATCACATTCTTCTCAGTATCATATACATTTAAAATTATGGATCCTTAAATCATTTCTCACTACTTCAGCCCACAAAACAGATGACTTCGATCACACTATTATTGTAGCTAGATGGTCTTTTATGGATGTGCTTAAACCATCTTAATCAACTATCCCTTATTCTATCCCCCAGTAGAGAGTTTCATTAAATATTCACATTTTTATTACCCTCATTTTTTTATTTTGTTCTTATTTGATTGCCCAACATTTTGCTTCATACAATATTGTTGGCCTTATAACTAATATATAAAATTTTTCTTCATTCTCCCATAACATAAGACTTTAGATACGCTCTATTTTTCCCTTTCTACTCTCAAGGTTCAAAATATTGATACTAGGTGATACGTCGGTAGGGCGTATCAGCTAGTATCAATTTTTTTTTAATCTAGTTCAGAGGGGCCGATATAAGGCCGGTCCACCCCTTAAACCATTCACCGACCTGAAACACCCCCTGTAGGGATGTATCGGGAAGACTCCAATACAATACGTATTAGTTGATACGGGCCGATACATGACAATATTTTAAAACTTGCTTGCTCTATCTCTTTGAGAAACATCCGCTTCAATCTCTCTCTTGTAATCATCAAATCAATATGATAGAAGATTTCAGAAATGTCTTACTCCAATCCTAAGGTTACCCTACTTTTTGCTCCTATTATTATTAAATTTATATTGCTTATATTCCATTTTAGTTCTACTTATAAACTTATTATTTCTAAGGTAATTGTCCATAAATCTAATTTTGCATTTTTACCAAAAAAAATCACATTTAATCCTTCTTTAGCTTTATCAGTTAAGACTATGATTCAATGGTCATATAACTTTCAAAAGTTATTAATGTAAAATTAAGTTAACTTTGTAAATAATATTTTGATTTATATAAGTAATAAGTGTGTTGTTATTTATTGTAAAATCAACTATTAATTATTAATTCATAAAATAATTAATAGAGGTGACTTGGGCAACCAAGCACTGTTACAATCTCAAGTTTTCTCCTATGCGATTTTGCCATTCTCCTAGCCAAATTCTTGGACTCTTGAACCCTAGTTTGGATTTTTTCTTTTTTTGAATAGAAAAATTCGCCCTATGTGAGTGTCACAACTTTCAGGGGCATGTATCATTCTACAAGATCCCAATCTTCATCATATTTACTCAAGGAGTGTTCCACTTCAGAAATGTACTTGGCTAGAGGCAAAGACACAAGCTTTCTTCCATGGCCTTGGTGTTTTGATGTAGTACAGGATTCAGACCAATTGAGTAAAAATTTACAAAGTTGATTTTCAAAGACCCATTTTAGTACATAAATAAAGAGGATGATGCAGCACAGAAGGAAGCTAATAAGTTCTATGCAAGTTGGAACCATTCCAAGATACATAAGAAGCAAAGATGACGCCACTGGCCCAACTTAGTAAATATTTACCGATATAGCATCATCACAAAATTTCTATCTTAGTTCATTTTTACCAAGTTAGCGCTATCATAGAGTTTCTATCTTAATTCGTTTTTACCAAGTTAGCATTATAGTGAGATTTTGAATTTATATTTAATTAAGACATTCCTTTTAAAGGGTTTTAGTAGGATTCTGTTGTGGAGTGTTTTCTTAGATTATGATTGCTCAATTAAGACTTTCTTTTTTGAGGAGTTTTAGTAGGATTCTATTATTGAGTGTTTTCAGATTAGGAATAGGAATCATAAGGGTGTATGCCTATATAAAGAGTAGCTAGGGGAAGGCAAAGACAGTTTTTAATTAATATTGAATTTTCTCTTAATTATTCAATGAAGAATTCTTCTTCTTGCTAGTTCAACTTCTGCTCTTTTCTTTTAAGTTTTTCTCGACGTGCTTCATTTCCCTACTGCAATAGTTGGTATTAGAGTTCATGTTTGATCCTTCTTCGGATTATGAATCCTAAGAAGAAACAAATAGCTCATATCATGGAGCAAGCATCCAACAACAAAGCGTGAGGAGAGATAGCAGAGCTGAGAAAACAAGTCGAGGCACTTGCTCAGGAGTTGAAATCATTGTTAGGGGACAACGACTCCAATGCAAGTGTTTCCGCTTGTTCCTTTTCATCATCAGGGCAAGCATCCAAGTCGGCTGTAGTTGCGCATAGTGACCAGAAATAGTGAAAAATTGGTTTCAATATTGAGATCCCAAAGTTTCATAGAGGTTTCTCTACTTGACAAGCAACCAAACTGGTTATAGTTGCAAGTGGTGAACAGAAGCGATGGAAAACAGATCTCAAGTTTGAGTTCCCGGAGTTTAATGGAGGTATATCCTCAAATGAATTCATGGATAGGAGTTCCATGGAGGAGTTATCAGTTTCAGAGTCAAAAGGTAAAATCAAATCTTATGACTTTGTTGATTGCTTTAATATTGTTGAGGATTGTTATGAAAACCTTGTGTGGCCATTCTCCTCAACATCTATTGAAGAACAACATGTTGATTGGAACAAACCTCCAATCTAGGATGAAGAACCCATTGCTCATGAAGAATCTGTTATCCTTTATCGTGATTTTCAAGAAGACGGAAACAATTTTTATCATTCTGGAGGCTTTGATAGCATTGTCTTCATACAAGTCTATGATGATCCATATTGTCAATCATTTTTGCAAAGTTCAAAATGGTCAATAAATGGAGAACTAAATTATTTGGAGATCAATAGTTGTGTTTTAAAAGTTAAGAGATGTAATGAAGGAATTTCAATTCATATTAGAGGGTTACACCACTAATTGTCTCTTACAAAGTTGGAAACAGAGAAGTACAAACGAAACACAATACATAATGTTGGAGGAATCTCACATGGTAGTATGAATCCAATGACAGATTCGGACCAACTGAGAAAACATTTACAAAGTTGGTTTTCAAATATCACTTTTAGTACATATATGAAGAAGATGATGCAGCACAAAAGGAAACTAATAAGTTCTATACAAGTTGGGACCATTCCAAGACACATAAGAAGTAGAGATAATGCCACCAACCTAGCTTAGTAAATATTTACCGATATAGCATCGTAATAAAATTGATATTTTAGTTCGTTTTTACCAAATTAATGCCATTACAGAGTTTCTATCTTAGTTCATTTTTACCAAGTTCGCATTATAGAGAGATTTAAAATTTATATTCAATTAGGACTTTCCTTTTGAAGGGTTTTAGTAGGATTCTATTATGAAGTGTTTTCATATTAGGAATAGGAGCCATAAGGTTGTATGCCTATATAAAGAGTAGCTAGGGGAAGGCTAAGACAATTTTTGATATTGAATTTTTTCTTAATTATTCAGTGAAGAATTCTTCTTCTTGGTAGTTCGAATTCTACTTTTTTATTCTAAGCTTTTCTCAATGTGTATCATAGATTAGGAAACTTTCTTATAAGAGCCATAATCCGAAAAATGATCAAACATGAGCTCTAATACCAAATGGCACAGTATGGAATCGAAACATGTTGCATTCGTATTAATGTGCAAATAGAGATTACATTGTTATTTTGTATAAGAAAATGCATGAGTAGGGCCCGTTTTAATATTTTGTTTAGGTAAATGTGTAAGTGGGACCCACAAGTAATATTTGCATATTTGAATGTGTTATTAGGTCTCACACATAATATTTAACATGTACGTAAGAAGAATTGATAAGCATGTTTGTCAAACCGTCTTTTGATCTTTCTAGTTTTTGAAAGATCTTTAAAAAAATTGCAACTAAACGGTCTTTGGTATTTAAAGATCTACCTATGAAAGCTCGTCAGTCTTTTGAGGTCTTGAGCTTTTGGAAGATCTTCCTAAAAAGACTTGCCAAATGCCACCTAAGTTTTTGTTTAAATCGAACATAGGATGGATTGTGTCTGGATTTCAATTCTTCAGGCCCGCTAAATTAAGCCCAAAGAATATCATGAAAAGCTCAAAAGCTCAGGTTGAACTCACTAGAGTTGTTGCCCTGATTCTGATACAAAATTTAAAAGATATCAAACAAAATACCAATACAGCATTACTACATCATGATCTTGTCTTTAATTACAATGAGGCAAGCATATGCTTATTTACTTTGAGACCCATTACCCATATGAGGCAAGCATTGAAAGCCATAGAGTTGGCTTTCTTTTTCAAATTGACTTTGGAATCCAAGGGCGTTCTAGTAAAGCTTGCCTCAGTAAATAAGTTGATTGTGTATGTGTTTTTGAGACCCATTAAGCATATGTTTATTTACTTTGGAAACATAATTCCAATACAAAATTCATAGTTTTTGTAAAACAAATTGGTTGTTTATGTGTTTTTTGTTTTCAAAACTACTGAAACCAAAAACATATTCTTCAGTTCATGGTTTCAAAAACATGTTTTCATTTGGTTATTCTATTCTATAAATCATACGATTTAATTTTGGAGGGTGTTCAATGGTTCCAAAAACATGTATTGTTTCTCAAAACAAAACCAAATTGTTTTTCCTTTGAAAACAAAAAACACAGGGTTCAAGATATATTTTTTTTTTTGCTGATGTTAAGATTTTCTTGATTGGGCTTAGGATATTAAATTGGATTTTATTTGTAGTTAAAGGATGTAGGTTACAATACTTCTATCCTGAATTAAACAAAACATGTTTAGATCTATATAGGTTGAGGGACCATTTGATAATAGATGAATTGGCTGAACTGAATTGTTTATTGACTTTTCTTCTATTGAATAAATTAAGTTGGAAGGTCCTTAATTGCGAAATGACACATTGGATTGATACGTTTCACCCACCGAAAGATGCAGCAAATTTAGACAATTGTTTTGGTCATTGGGTCTTGGGTAGAAAATCATCTGATTCGATTGTTCAACACACACATATATAGTATTTATAATAATATTATAGTTTTTGGGTAAATTACTGAAACCTCCCCAGAAGTTTGGTAATTGTAATCACTTCCTTGAATTTTCTGATAAAATTGAAAATAAATTTTCTATGTTAGTAGGGGTGTCAATCAATCGGTTTTAGATCGGATTCAATCCGATCCAAACCTTATCAAATTAGATTTGAACAGTCCATTATAGTTATTGGATTGGGTCAATCTAAAATAAATTGGTCCATAATCGTAATGGTATGAATTGGAGCTAAACCAAATTTCCAATAGTCCGATCATGAGGCCAAACCCATGTCCAATTTCAAACCGACCAAAACTAAAGCTGGCATAAAATCACTTATATAAAACTACTTTTATAAAAGCATTTTTATGAAAACACTTTTACAAAAGCACATTGATAAAAGTACTTTTATGAAAAGTACTTTTACAAAAATACTTTTACGAAAGCGCTTTTGCAAAAGTAATTTTATGAAAGCACTTTTACAGAAGCGGTTTTATAAAAACACTTTTACAAAGTACATTTACGAAAGCACTTTAATGAAATCACTTTTATAGAATTACTTTAATAAAAGTACTTTTATGTAAACACTTTTATAAAAGCACTTTTACGAAAGAACTTTTATGAAAGCACTTTTACAAAAGTACTTTTATAAAAGTACTAGAAAAGAACTTTTACGAAAGCATTTTTACAAAAGCACTTTTATGAAAGTACTTTTATAAAAGCACTAATAGGAAAGTACTTTTACAAAAGCACTTTTATAAAAGCACTATTACGAAAGCACTTTTACGAAAGTACTTTTATAAAAGCACTTCTAGAAAAGAACTTTCACGAAAGCACTTTTGCAAAAGTACTTTTATAAAAGCACTTCTAGGAAAGTACTTTTACAAAAGCATTTTGGGTGAGCACTTTTACAAAAGCACTTCAACATAAGCACTTTTGTAAAAGCACTTTTACGAAAAAACTTTTACAAAAGCACTTTTACAGAAGCACTTTTGCGAAAGTACTATTATAAAAGCACTTCTAGAAAAGAACTTTTACGAAAGCACTTTTACAAAAGCACTTTTACGAAAGTACTTTTATAAAAGCACTTCTAGGAAAGTACTTTTACAAAAACATTTTTTCAAAAACACTTTTACGAAAGAACTTGTATAAAGAACTACAAAAGTACTTTTACAAAAGCACTTTTATAAAAGCACTTATATGAAAATAATTTTACAAATGCATTTCTATGAAAGTACTTTTATCAAAGAACTTTTACAAAAATGCCAAAAGGGTATTTTTTGTAATTTTCAGATTTTCTTCATTTTAATATATTTTTGTAATTTTTTATATGTTCGATTTCATTCGATTTGGATTGGATCCTAACTAGTCCATTTACATTTTAATTGATTGGATTGGATTTGGACTAGATTGGGTCCAATCCATTTGTAAGTGGACTCACATTGGATTGGATCAGGTTGGACCAAATCCAGTCCAATTAACACCTCTACATGTTAGAATCCTCTAAAAAGAGGTGAGAAAATGTCCAAAACACCCATGAAGTTACCTTTGATCAAAATGTTTATTTTCCTAATTTTCTTTTTATATGAATCGTTGACCAAACATTTCCATCTCTTTTCTGAAATTGATTTATTTTCCAAATTTATCATTTTATGTCAATCACTCAAAGGTAAAGCTACAACTTTAAATTTTGTTATTGTTTATAAAGTTTTGTATTGTTCTTTCTATAGAAACCAAAATGGTAAGTAACTACATGGGTATTTTGGACATTTTCATATATCTTGTTACAATATTCTAACAAAGGGGGTTACATACAACTGTGTCATAAAGTTTAGGGGAGGTGATTGCAATTACCAAACACCTCAGGGGAGGTTTCAGCAACAGTCAAAGAGAGGCTTCAACAATTTACCCTATTCTTTTTTTAATACTGAACATTATAGGTTATGATAGTGATATTTACTTCCTCCCATTGCCAAACACACACAGAGAACATTTCTAGGAACCAAGAAACCTAAAAACCATCTTGATTGTTTTCTTCTTTTCTCTTTTGAAGGGCTGCACAACATATGGGGCAGCCCATCCCCCAACCTAGGTGCAGGTAGGATTTTGATCAACAGAAGACCTTACCAATCAGTTGGTTGGCACCTTGCTATTGATTTTTTGTTTATAGGTAGGACTAGCGATGTAAATGGGTTATGTTCAATGTTGGGTTGGTTTCTAATCAAATAGAATTATTACCAAACTTGACCTGTCCCTTTCTATAGTTTTGTCATACACCTACTCTTAGTAAAGGCTACATGTACAAATATTTTCATGTCATTATGTCATTTGTCATAAAAGTAATTCATACTTTTATGAATAGTCCTAGGGATGCAATTTTGGAGGATCCAATCAAGCTGGATCCACCCAACCCACAATATTTTACAGGTTGGGCTTGGATTCATGGTCCATGGTTTGGGCTCGCATCAAAAGTTCACTTTTTTATTTTGGATTGGGCTGAGGCCTAATCCTTAAGTAGTGTGGGCCCAACCTAACCTTATCCCAACCCAATTATACACATACATACATGCATAATTGCAGGTATTTTTTGTTTTCTTGAAGCCACATAATTGCACATATAGATAAACTAGTATTTTTGTATGTGCTTTGCACGTGACAAATTTTGTAATGGTGATAGTATATAATATATTTCCAATTTTTTTTGCATTTTTTTATTCCTACATCTATAAAAACGATTCTTATTTATCACATTTATTATGGTTCATTAATATAAAGATATGTCCAAATAAAATTCTTGCAAAGGTAACAAAAACTAATAAAAGTTCATTAATAAAATTAATAATTTTTATTTGTTACCTTCATCAGAATTTTATTTGAATTCTCTTTACTTTTGCAAGAAATAACTTCTATATGATAAATCCAACTTCAGCTCCTTCAACTATTGAAAACCACAATGAACTACAATAAAAAATATCACTTACTCTTGCAAATATCTTTACATCCAATGGTGTAGGCTTTAAGATGATGGAAAGGAAAAAATAACAAATCAACCCACCATATGGTGGAAATAAAGAATAGAAAACCATTTTTACCTTAATGATCAAGAACTAAGCCAATGAAAATATGTTAAAAATATTTAAAAAATAAGAAAATAGTTTAAAGAATAAATTGTTAATTCATTTGCAAGTTGGAAATCTCTTCATAGTGGTTAATGTGGCCTAACATTGGTTATTGAGAACATAAGTTGTACTTTCTATTTTTTTTTAATTTAAATAAATGAAAGGGTAAGTCGTTAAAATCTCCCATAAAATTTTTTATCATTGTTGACCCCCTCTAAATTTTGGTAAATGCAATCACCTCCCATGAACTTTTTGACACAGTTGCAAGTATACCCTCTGTTAGAATCTTCTAACAAAAAGCAAAAAAATGTCCAAAATACCCATGTAGTTACTTTTGACCAAAATGTTTATTTTCCAAATTTTTTATTCATATCAATCACTACCCTATCCCTTCTAATCTCATATTCAGAATTGATGTGTTTTCCAAATTTGCCCTTCATATCAATTGCTCAAAGGTAAAATTACAACTTTAAACTCTCTTTTTTGTTGTTCATAACATTTATATTGTTTTTTATATATAAACCAGCCTCAATAATAATTACATGGGTATTTTGGACCTTTTCATGGCTCTTGTTAAAGGATTTTACAAAGGGGGTCTACTTGCAAATGTGTTAAGAAGTTTAGGGGAGGTGATTGTAATTACCAAACTTTAGGGGAGGTTTGGGCAATGGTCAAAAACTTTAAGAGAGATTTCAGCAATTACCAAGGTTTGTTATACAATTATTGAAAAAAAGAGGGATTTTTGTGTATTTTCCCTAACGAGCATTAAATGGAAATGTTAAATAACATTTTTTTCCTTTGACGTGTATTATAATTACGAACAAAGAGAATGGAGTTTTGTGTCTTTTTGTAATAAGCATTAAATGAGAAAGAATGGCCATTTTTCCATTGACCTGTATTACAATCATGTTTTTGTACTTTTATAGATAGTATAGATATTGCATGCATACATGCATATATGCATACATAAAAGGTATACATTTATGTCAAATTTTAATGTGGACTCGGCCTTGGTTGGATAGGTCAAGCCTAGGTGATCTTAAACTTGTTCCAGTTCACCTAACTTGCACCCCGCTAAATAGCCTAAGTCTAGCCTAAATCCATTCATAAACCAATTGTTGTTTGTTTCAATTTTTTAACTTGTAATTTGATGCCAAAGGAGTTGATTATGTTTGAGAAAGTGTGAATGCAATTTATATAATAGTAATAGGTGGCACATGTTAACATTTCTATTTGATATTTGAATTACATTTGTTATTTATGTAGGTATGCATGTTATTTGATCTTTCTAATTGAGTTAAGCTCAATAGAATGGCCTAAGCCACATTAGAAACTGGACCAAACCATAATAAAATGTTTTGGTTCCGATTTGGTTTGGTTTGAGAAATTCTCAAATCATAATTTACTTGTTTGGTATGAGATCTTCTCCAAACCAAACTAGACGATGAGCACCCCTAATGAGTTAGGTCATGGTAGGCCTACTACATAACTTGACCCATTGACCCATCCCAACTTGTTGCCCTGATATGGCTAAGGTGTTGGGCGCATAAACCCTAAAACTATTCATGTGACAAAGCTATCCCTAAAATATTGTAACCGTAATTATTCTTTTGGATTAAATGTTGCAACCATAATTATTCTTTTGGGTTAACTAGCACTAAATTTTTTCTCAATCCCCTAACCCTAACCCCTTTGATAACCCTAGATTAAACACATTGAATATGTCATAATTCATAAAAAATTGCCATTATGTAACAATACACACACTTCATGTCCAATCAAATTTGTTGCCTAGATAGCCCAAGAGAGGAGTGAATTGGGTTCTACATGCCCCCCCCCCCTCCAATTAATGCCTTTTAAAACTGGAGTGCTATGCAAGGATAATAGAAAGCAATAATGTCATATAACAAGTATGACAATAAGAAGAATTCATATCAACAAAAAATGTAAAGAATAACGAGAAAAATAACCAAACAGCACACACAAGATTTATATAGATTCAGCCAAACCAGGACTATGGTATCTTCTTTCTTAGAGAGTGAGGTGCCTAGGGAGGCCGAGGGGTCCCCCTTAGTGGTAGAGGGGGAACCAGTTCCTGAGCTCAGCCCGAGGACAATGGCCGAGCATGCTACTTGATGTGTGAACATAGAGCGTCTGTCACACTCAGAGCATGGAAGTATCCTTGCTTATGACCAAGTGATGTCCCTAGGTAAGAGGTACTATATCCCTTGGTCTTATAGACTGAGGGTCCCCGACGCTGGTGATCAGTTGTGGATGTCGGAAGAGGGGGAGATCTATGTCTGTCAACATTTCCTTGAGTTCAGCCTCAGGTTCCCCTTCATCCGCTGATCTCCAAGCTACTGAAATGGTACGGGGTTGCCCTTAGCCAATTAGCCCCCAACGCTCTTGTAAATAATATTAAAAGTTTATGGGGAGAGTTGTTGAAGATAAATGAAAAATTTTAAATAGTATTATAGTAGGAATGGAGAAAGAGATAGGGCTATCAACGGGTCACTGGTCTAGGTAGAACTATAACCAACCCAACAAGAATTACTAAGGACCTGAAATCGAATCGGGCCCAATAGGATTTATAATTATAGACCCAAAACCAAATTGATTAGTTCTCAAGACAGTCCGGTCTGACTCGATAGACTTGATTGTAATAAACCTATTGACAACATTACAATATAATATTAATTTAATTTATATACATCCCAATAAGAACTGGGACAATATATCAAGAACCGGAACGACCCCTTGGCTCTAGTTCTTGGAACCAAAACTGACCCAATTGGTTTGGATCTATCAGGTCCAACCCTGACCCATTGACAATCCTAGAGAGAGAGAGAGAGAGAGAGAGAAGGGGTATTAAATGAAAAGTAAAGAGAGTAATAACAAATTTTATTGCAATATTGTAATTACTTTTTTATGACACTTTTGTAATTACATAAAATCTCAATGTCATGTTACAACTAAAAAAGAGGCATTGATTACTTTTCAATGACACTCTTGTAATTACATGAAAACTCAATGTCATATGAAGAATTAAAAAAGAAACAATAATTGCTTTCAATGGAACTCTTGTAATTAGTAAAAAACTCAAGGTGACAAATAATGGCACTCTTGTAATTAGTAAAGAATTTAAAGTGACAAATAATGATATTCTTGTAATTAACAAATGCTCATGAACGTCCACATGCACCACCGGTACTGAAACAACAAAATATTTCATGTGAGTTCATAGATTCCTCACATGCTGAGATTCCATTTGAAGCAAAATGAGTGCTCTTTCCATACCCATTTTAATTTATATTTATTTATTTATATTTAAAGTAACTTTTATTGAATACTTGAAAATGCTTCTTTTGGCTCAAAATTTCTTTTGACTGCCTAAAAGGTTCAAAGCAAAAGCTTATCCAAATAGAATCTTACTTAATCACCAATCAAATCAATACACTTAAAAATCTCTTTTAGTATCTTTTTCAAATGCAAAAATATCTCTTTATTTCTTTCTTATTCCTAATTATCAAATAAAAAGGTTTTGATCCTTGGATTTGGATGCAATACTCCACATCTCACTTTACCACATCTTTGTTTGCTCATACTAGTTGACACCTATACGATGCACGTGCTTTGTGAGGAGAAATTGAAATTGAAGAAATTTTATGATTTAAATCTTTTTATCAGTTTTAGATTTTTATTCATTGATTTTAATAACTAACAAGGTCATTTAGGAAATTGCATTACAATTTAAAGATGAGAGGTTTTTGTAGACGGTAAATTATAGTAGGGGTTTAAGTAATTTAGAAGAACTCACTTGACTAAAAACACTAATGATGTCACTTATACAATGAAAATAACGTGCATAAAATTGGTATATTAGTAGCTTAATTAAGTTATTTAAATTAACAATGTTAGTTTAGGGAAGGTATTTGCATAGGTCAAATAAGTAGAGGGGAGGTTGGTTAAGCTATGCTTGAGGTTTAAATGATTAACATATTAATCTATTTAAGTGAAGTTAAGTTAAATAGAAGTAATTAATTTAGTTTAAGAATGGAGTGAATGGCAACAAGGACTCCGGATCTCCTACCCACAAGAACTCTGCCCACGTCTACCCACAATACACTATCCTGTGAATTGGGAACATCTCCCCTGCATAATACTATATAGGAGGATGAGATCTTCTCCATGTGTAGCTGCGATGACATGTGGGTAGACGTGAGCAGAGTTTATGTGGGTAGGAGATCTGGACTCGGCAACAAGTTGGGTTTAGTGGAGGTCATATTCTCTATCCTCAACCCCAATTTCTAAGTAACTCTTTGTTCTCAATTTGATCCTCATAGGGGAGAAAAATGAACCCCCATCCCTGATCCCTGATTTGGAACCTACCCTTGGTTTTGGAAAAAGGATAGTTTAGGGTGAAACGGAATTGGTATCTTGACCAGTTTCCAAGCCGAATAGTTTGACCATCCAGGTTAATGATGATTTGAAAACCATGGTCATTAATAACCCATTATGCATCTTTTTCTTCACTTGTTTAATGTTATATGAGTTTGAGTTGTAGGGCATCCCTAGACTCACCAATCAGCTACCAAAGGCAATCAATTCCTCAAAATGAGTAGTCAACTTATGAACAATGTCAACTTACCTTTTATAGATTCATTTGAAAGGTCTAGAAATTTATCCCTTAGACTTCTAAGGAGAGATTAACCAAATTTTTATTTCAACAACACCTAAGAACTAGATCTAGTCTAACTTACTCTCTAAAGTTCAGGTTTATAGATTGGTCGATATTGAACTTATTGTGTGCATCCCAATCCTATGAATTACAACAAGTCCTAGACAAGACATAACCCAGTGAAAACTTCTTGGACTTGAATAATCTTTTTAGCTTCATTCTACTCATTGTAGCTAAGACTTCTTTCTGGAGAGATTCATCAAAGACCGACATTTGCCTAATACTTCCACATTAGCTTTGTTTTATCTAACACTTTAATCATTTTTAGATTAACCAAAATAGTTGCACACTTAGCATAACTTATTAGTATTCTCAATGGGTTTGTTATCATCAAAACACATAGGGTCAGCAACCTCTACATCCTAGCCCAAGCAATCCTCATAGTGAAGCAAAAGAAAAAAAAAAGTGGAGTCATATTACTTCTATTGTTACCCTAGATTTAGGGGCATTTTTGATGGAGTTAAGGAGATTCTTTAAAACTTAGAATAGAAGAACAAGGGGTGTTTGATAGGTGAGAGCTCAAACTTAGAACCATAAAGGAAGGAAAGCATGGAAGTGAAAGAAAAGGGGAAGGATCTCCAATGGGCTCTCTAGGTTATGGGTCTTCCCTTGATGGTCCTTTTCTAGGCCCTAGGGGTTTCTCCCCTCCTCTATTTATAGTTGAAACGAAGAGTAAACTTTGGGGTATCTAATTTTTATTGAATAAATAATATAAGAACATGCACAAAATGAAATTTGAAAAAAAAAACCTAAAAGGAACAATAAAGCATGTGGCCAAAAAAGTATTGATACACCCCTACCAATACATTTGGGTGTATTAATCTTTAAACCATGGTTTAAAAGGGGAAGGTTAGTTCACGGTAGGATCTATGGTCGTGAATGGAAATGTGAGTTTTAGGTCTACATTTGGAGTTTTGGAAGTTGGGGCTGATTGGTTTTGTGATGAGATTGGCATCTATTAAGTGGATGTGCGATAAGTTTAAGGATTGGGGTGGGTTGCCTTAAGTGCAATGGGATGTGTTATGAAGCAAGGTGAATTTGAGTGTGATGAGTAGTTTGGGAGGTTGCGATGGGTAGAACACCTTGGGCTTCAAGGCAAAGGTTGTGACGAGGCAACATGTTGATAGGTAAGGACTAGGTCAGGTTTTGTCTAAGGTTTCAAGGCTAAACTTTGATTGAGTGTAGCTAAGGCTTTGTTTGTTCAATGAGGAGTGATTTTAGGTTGGCACTAAGGAGTGATCGATCTTAGGTATTAGTTGGCAAGAGGGTTTACAAGGGGAGGGCGAGGTGTGATCTTGAGTTTGATTTTTGAGGAAGTTAAGGGGTGGTGAGATGGGTAGGATTGTGTAGGGAATTCAAATGTGTGGGTTGTATCTACAATGGGGGGCTGTGTGATGGGTACTATTGTGATCAAGGGTAAGTGTGATGAGCGTTGGGAAATTGAGTTAGGTAGGAATTTAGTTTGTGATAGGGTGTGTTCAATTTCATGGGGAGTTGTGGCTAATTTTAAGGCCACATTAAGGTGACAAGGCGAGGTTAGGTTTGTGAGATCAGTTCAAAAGGTTGAGTGTAGTGAGACCGAATTGGCTTGTGTAAAATTGGTGGGGTTAGGGTTACGAGGTCAAGGTTGTGGTCAAATGTGTTGCTACAAGGCAGAGATTGAGGGATTAAGTGTTAGGCTTGTAATCGCAAAAGGCTAAGTTAAGTTGCGATACTTAGGTAAGGATATTGGGATATGATGGGTTGGTTTTAGGTCTTGGTGCATTGGGTCAAGGTGCAATGAGGCGACACTAGGCTTTAGCACCCTAGGTTACATGGTGATATATTTTGATGGGTTGAATAGTGAAATGATGGAACTTGCTAGTGGTGAGGCAGAGGCACAGGTTGTGATTAGGGTAAGTTGTGATGGGCTAGGATTACAAAGTGAACACAATCCATTATGGGACTTCGGTTGAGGACCTCATGGTCAATGGGTCTCGGGTTAGAGACTTGTTGTTAGGGATCCTTTGGTTAGTCTTGTGGCTAATGGATTCATGGTTAGGTCTTTGAGTTGGTGTCATTGCCAATGGATCTGTGGTTAGGGACTAGTACTAGGACATAGATTTAGTTTCAAATGATCATGCGACCACGACTCCACAGGTCTACGGTTGGACTTAGATTTATGTTGGTGTAAGATCTTGTGGTTTCATGGTTGTGGATCCCATGGTTAGGGTTCTTGTTGGAGTTGGTAGTCAGGGTTCTACTTGTCCTATGTGAATGAAGGAACTTAGATTAGAATCTTATCTTGATCAAGGGAAAAGTGATGTTGGCTTATTTGGATGAAGCTCTTGGACATTTGGGCTTTAGTGGAAAAGTTTATAGTTTAGTTTTAGGGGATCTTTAGTGAACGTTTTAGGGGGAAATTAAGTAACTTCAATGAGGGTCATCTTTGGGGCTTTAGGATGAGACTGGGCTCATAGGGAAAGCACTTTTAGATGTTAACAATGTTCTACTTGGTTCATTGAAATGGAATCTATAGAGGATCAATAATTGATTGGGAAAGTTTTGCTATCAAACTTAGTGAGTCACTAAGGGGGTGTTCTACAACATGGTTGATTTTGTTTTTTTAAACAAAAACAACTATCACATCAACTGATTATATTGTTTTTGCTGATGTAGTAATTTTTTTCGTTTTGAGAAACAAAACCGACCATATAGTTGAACACCCCCTAAATTTGGTGTTTTTAGGTCTGGCATGTTTGGACAATTTTTAATTTTCTATTTCAAAAGTATTGTTATTTTGATCAAGACAACACATGTTGGTATCAACAAGGAAATGTTCAAATTGGGAGTGAAAGTTGACACACTGAACACATTTGAGGTATCGAGATTGATGGAACTGTCTAATATTTGATTGAGTATACATGGTGGGTAATTTAATTTTGTGTGGTTTTGATGGCCTAGTTGAGTATTGAAAAGGTATGACTAGGGGTGGCAATGAGTCAAGCTTTTCGTGAGTTATTTGAGCTCAACTTAATTCAGTTTAAATTAATCTTGAGCCCAATTATAGGATCGTTTGCTAATCGAGCCAGCTCGAGCCTAATAAAGCTCAGTTCGTGAGGCTCACGAGCCTAATCGAACTTCTACATACATACTTATATAATATTTTATTTTTATATACAATAATAATAACTAATTATTATAATTATTGATTTTTAAACATTAATAAAAAATAAAATTTTTATATATAACTTTTTACTTTTATAGAGCATTTGACTCATAGTCGAGCTCAAGATGAGCCGAGCTCAAGCTTATGAGCATTGGCTCAAGTCTTTAGCTCAAACCAAGCTTGAGCTCAAGCTCGAGCCTCATATTGCCTTGGCATGCTTGAGTCTACCCCTAGGTATGACATAGGATAATGCTAAATCAATGGACTTTGAAAGTGCAGAACGGTAAGTTGGCAAATTTGGAGATCTTAAGTTTAATGGGAGTGTTTAACAGATCTCTAGGTACTTAGATTGTGAGGTATTTTGGTTGTGATGGTTGAACCAATCGAAGACACAAAAATGATATTAATTGAAAAATGATGGTAAAATGTTGGGTTTTAGACGTAGGATTTTGTGTGAATGTACATTTTGGCGTTTAGGTATTATGTATAAGTTTGATATGGTGATAAGAGATTGGATGGTACTAGATCTTGAATTTTCTTCATCAACAATTGATTATTATGGTTTTAGGGTGAAATTAGATATATGATCTAATTTTAAATTTTAGTGCTTGATGGTTATTCATCAAGGTTTAGATGTTTTTTTATAATCGAAATTTTATTAAAAAAAATAAACAACCAAAGAGATATGGACATTAGGGTCTAACCATCCATGAGGGGAGGGGAGTCCCATATATCATCCAAAAAGACTTATCCTCCAAGTGATGATATAAGTAGATTTAGTATAAATCTTACGCTTATATACAGAATATAATAGAAAACAATTTAGTGAAGTTCCTAATTCTATTAATGTCAAAAACATAATCCATCCTTGTAAAGCCTCCACCACCACTTTAGCATTGGAGGTGTGTTTTTTTTTAACAAAAGTTGGAGCTTAAAAACTGTTGCAAGCTTTGCTTCAATAGGTTCTATTAATTTGGGCTGTTAGAGTGGTAGTTGGTGTGATTAGTAGTATCTTGAGTGAATATTTGGTTAAATATCAATGTTTTGGTTAGGTTTGGTGTAACTTTCAATGGTGGTGATAAGGTATGACTAGATGGACTATGTTCATATGGTGTTAAATCTAACTTGTCAACTCTTTTAATTTGGAATATTAGAACTATGATGTGTATGATTAATGGTGGATATTTGGGGCTTTGAGGAGAAATTCATTGTATGGTTAAGTTTTAGTTTCCTAGGTTTGATGAGGGTATCTGATTTGGTGCTTAGCATTCATAGGATATCAAATATTGATCTCATCGGTTCCATTGATCTAAACCTTTGAAAAGGTAACAAATGGGGTTCAAGGTTGATTTAAAGAGTTTGGATGGGGGACTAGTGTTTCTCCTATTTTTAAATGTTTTATGTGTGTTAGGATGGTTTGATCAAGTAGTAGGTGTACTTGTGTCAAATCATTGTCTATTTCCATCTAGCCCTTAATGGGTATCTACTAATTTTGTCACTGATTTTATAGAATTTGGTGGTGAAGATTGGTGTTCTCATGTTTTTGGGTGATCTTAGAATGTTATAGAGGTTTTGTTGAGCCAATGTGTTTTGGTGATAACAAACTCACTAGAAGTACTAATGTTTGTGGAAAGATAAGTGTGCAGTTGTATAAAGTGTTTCCTCATATTGAATTGAAGAGAATTTTTGAAATCACTGATAACTCAAGGCAAAGAGAAGCAATTGTATCAAATGGTGGAACAAATACTCTCTAAGAAAGAAGATTCCGTGTTCTTTTATAGATTCATGTGGGGTCCATCAAAAATTTATTTTGAGACAGATATTCGGTGTGGAATTTTGAAATATCTATTTGTAGCTTTCATTCAATGCAGCAAAGTATGGAGATGGAGAGAAAAGTGAGAGTTAGGACTTAGAGATTGGGTTTGCAGATTTCAAAATTCGAAGAATAATGGAGAGTAAAATCAAAATTGGTTAATTTAAAATTTTTCAAATGCTCCAATTTGAAAATTTAAAGAAGAATGATGGATAAAATAGTCTTTTCCACCTTTTCGTTAATGGAGTTAACCATAGGAGATAGTCCTTTGTCAGAAAGTTGGGGGGTTCTTTAAGTCAATTTCTAAATAGTAGGGGTCAACCCAAGCCCTTAAAAATCAAAATTTTCCTTCTCATTATTGCACATGGCAGACCTGGGTTGTGTAAACCAACATATCCAAACCAACCACAATTTAGGAAAACAAACCACCACTTTGAGATAAAATTGGGTTGGGCCAACCTATATACCTGAAATTGACCAACATAAGCATCGATGAAAAATAAAAATAAAAACATATGGTGCACCAAAAAATCAGAAAATAATATATTTTATCTAAAAAACATAAAAATGAAAAATGTATATATTTCAAAGAACAAAAAGACATAATAAACCCACATATCCAAACCAACCACAATTTAGGAAAACAAACCACCACTTTGAGATAAAATTGGGTTGGGCCAACCTATATACCTGAAATTGACCAACATAAGCATCGATGAAAAATAAAAATAAAAACATATGGTGCACCAAAAAATCAGAAAATAATATATTTTAACTAAAAAACATAAAAATGAAAAATGTATATATTTCAAAGAACAAAAAGACATAAAAATGATAATATATATATATATATATATATCTAACTAAAAAATCAGAAAATAATACATATTACATATAAAACAACATAAATTGCAAAAAATATACATAATGATAAAAATAAACAAATAAAGGTATGTACATTTCAGCTACAAACATAGATTGTAAAAAACACAGAAAGTGGTGAAAAAATTTAAATGAAAAGTATATATTAAGGCTAAAAAAGCAATAAATCCGATGTCAAGAGATGTAAGTAGGATTAGTATCATGTAAACTACAAAAACTTGAAACAAGATAAAGAAAGACAAAGAAAATATAGAGATTTGGTAGAAACCCCTACCTATATCTTCTACCTTAGGCCAACCCTAAGGATTTTTACTAACTAGTTAGACATTATGGGCACTAACAAAGCCTTTACAACTAGCAAAACTCCCAGGTCTTGCAATACCTTTTCTAGCATGACTTGTAGGTGCCTATAATATCTAACCAGTAAAACTTGTGGGAGCCTACAATACCTTGTAGTTGGGATTTTTTCTTGGTGCTAACAAGACCTTAATAGTGTTTAATATTAAACACCTACCTACACACAAGATAATGCATGTATAGCAAGAGACCTCTAAGTAGGTAGATATATCAATAAAAAGCTCAAACTAATATTCAAAGAGTTTTCTCAAGATGCTCAACCTAGTAAAGAGATTTGCTACGATTAGATGAGACTATACAAGGTCAAGGCCTCTTAAGCTCTATCAAAGCTTTAAATTTTTCTCACCTCTAAAACTATTAAAGCTCAAGAATCTTTTCAAAATAATGATTCTTGCGAACTTTTTCTCTCTAAAAAATAACTATACATTATATACAAGGACAACATAGGTTGTTTTTTTCTCTTGATTCTTCCTGCTTTCTTTGAATCAAACTAAACAACTCTATTTATAGAGGGTTTAAAAGCAAATAGTCATTTTCTATCCATTGGAGAGGTTTTTACTTACATAGAAATGATTCAAATTTGCTCCAACATGATAGAAGACTTTCCAAATATAGCAATAGTCGTTTAAGCCTTCAAATGATACTAAATGCTTTGAAGTTGTTGATTGCCAAATTTTTTTACTAGTCAACTACAATATACAAGAAAGAATTTTTTTCCTCATTTAGTAGTAAGTTGGTTTCTTCAATCAATTGATTGATATCAATTTGAACTTAGTTTGTTTGGGTCAATTGACTATGTTTTTTTAATAGTCAATTATCTCTCTCAAGCAAAGCATTTTTATGCCTCAACTATCCAATTAGTTGACTAGGCCTTTTAAGGTAGCCGACTATGTCTCATAATCTTGGCAATACATGTCTTTCAAATAACCCAACACTTAGAAATCTTGGAAATGTTCATCCTATGGTTTGGAATTTCTTTCTTTGTTTTTTAAACCGAAATTTTAAGATTGTAGTCTCTTATTTAAGTCCACGAAATCTTAGAAACCAAATATATTCTAACCATTGGTCTCTAAGATTGCCTAACCTAAGTTCAATATTGTTGATAAATATTGCATTTTAAACAATTATTTACATCAAGATCCTTAAAAGACTGATACATTTGAGCATAAGTTTATGTAGTTTTCCTCCTTAATGAGTTGTTATAGCAAATAGCCATTTGAGCAACTCCAAATCATTTAGTTCTTGTAATAACCTTGTCAAGCTTGACTTTTCTTTGAGCATCCACACTGAAGAGAATTGATGATGGTGATGAGATCATGAATCTCAAGCAATTAATCAAGTAGAATTTTCAATATTCATGTTTCATAGCAACCTTCCTTTTACGCAATTGAGGCTTAAGGAAGCTTACTTGAGATAACAACATACTTAGTCACACCATTAATACTCTCAATGACTTTGTTAATATCAAACACATAAGGTAAGCACCTTCTTCATAATTCATTTAACATAAAAGTCTTCTTGGGCTTAGAAGTTCAATGTAGTGATTGAGGGTATTTTGTCTAATAGCAAAAAATGTCACTAGTTTAGTCAAGCTGGCCAAGATTACAAGTGATAAGCATGTTGATACTCCCTTAGAGTTGAATATTAATTAGTCTAAATCAAAAGGCTCCTTACTTCTTAATGCCACTTTATATCGACAAATTGTGGGATCTTTTATTTATTTAACTATGTCTCAGCTTGATATCTATCATGATGTTCAGGTTGTAGGTTAGTTTGTTTCTGCTCCTCATCAGCCTCACATGGTTGTAATTCATTTTGCAGTTCATTATGTTTGCCGCACAATTACTCAAGGCTTCCTCTTCACCCGTACAATTAAGAGGCAAGTGCAAATTAGGCTAGTTTTCTGAACACTCGTCATTCTACTACTAGGTGGTATATGTTTATGGGTGATTCTTTTTTCTCTTGGAAGTGCATGAAATAATAGGTTGTCTCCAAGCCTTCTATTAAAGTAGAGTATAGGGCAATGTCTTTTATGTGCAATAAGATAATCTATCTCCAATCACTATTTATGGATCTCGGTGTTTAGATTCCTACCCCTACTCCTCTTTATGCTAATAATATTGGTGTTATCAAGATTGCATCAAATCTTGTGTTTCATGAAAGGATTAAGCATATTGAGGTGGATTGTCATTTTATTAGAGACATGTTTCTGGTGGGGTTTATTTCTCCTCCTAATGTAGCCTTTGACATGCATAGATTGGTGACATCTTAATAAAGGCTATGACTAGATCCTAACATCTATTCTTTATAGGCAAACCAATGCTTATGTCCACATATCAATTTCAATGGACACCTACGTAAGGTGACTTTTGTGATCATACATAACTTATTCTCATTAATATATAAAGGCCTTTTGGGGTGGAATCAATTGATTCATTGGACACCAACGAAATTGTCTTTTTCTTTGTTCGAACTAAGAGATTGATGGTTGATAGCATCCAATTAGCTCTAGTTTGAGGTTCTTAGGTAATTGCGTTAGGTCAAAAAATCCGTCTTTGCTCCTATAGTTAGGGGTGAGCATTCTTTGGTTAAAACATAAAAATGAACCAAAATTTTTTGTTTCGACCTTTTCGGTTCTTTTTTTTTTTGGTTCTTGGTTATTTTAGTCCAGTTATTTATGTTTTATAAAATTTCAGTTAATTTAAAAAAAAAATCAAATTAATTGAACTTTATTATCTATAACATAATATGTATAATATATATTATATTGTATTATATTATATATTAAAAATATAATTCATTATATATTGTATATTATATTTTTAATATATAGTACATATATAATATGTATTATATATTAAAATATATATAGTGATAAAATTCGATTTTAACCAAAATAACAAGTCAAACCATTGACAATCTGTTTCTGTTTTCTTATTAAAATATATAATTCTTGCAGTCTGATGTCTGGACATTTTTCTTTTTGCAAAATCATTGACAATTTGTTTTCTAACTAGTCAAATTATAGCTCAAACTCAGATTGTTGTAAAGCATGAATTTGGGTTATTTCCATTCCAGGCTCTAATCCACGGCTCAAACGATATAAATGGGTATTTGCTTCAGCTACTTACATAGTGGGGAAGGAACATGGAATTTATCCCATATTTGCTTCCTATGAGCATTATCAATTTCTCATGTATAATCACTCTAATGGTTCTTCTAGAGTAAATTCCTAGAAGGCCAATAATGTGAAGGGAAAATTGTCAATTTCATTCCCTCATAGGATCAAGGATTAAAATATCAGTACATGGCTTATTGAATCAGTACCAATGTACCCAGATGCACTTGGATACACCAATACATGTTTTTGAAACATTTAAAAGGTGCCAATCCTCTTCCCCAACTTGTTGATAATTACAAAATAAAAATTAAAAAAAAAAAGAATGAGTATCAACTATATGACACACAAATACTAGGTACCAAGCATATTGATATTTTAATCCTTGCTTAAGATTGTTACATTATATTAAGCTAATACTTAAACCATAAATTAGTTTCTCTATCAGCTTAATTATTGGGTGATAACCGATAACCACTCATGGGACTGATTAATGGGTCATGCTCCAAATCCCATCTCAAGTATGTGGGAGTTAAATCCTGGTAGGAGCTACGTGGCAAAATCTAAGAGGTCGGTTGGGACCAGGGGCCAAAAGAGGGTGGTCTGGTCTGGTCCGTCTATAGTGAAGAGTTTGCTTCCATGAATCCCCTGAGCACCGAATTGAGTTTTGGGTTGGCTTTTGCCCTCGAAGAGACCTGTCCCTTAGGACAATACCCTTCTTCACTAGTCTTTCTGAAGGGATGAGAGATTCATCATATGAATGGCCAAACCCTGCAGGAAAATTTCTCTCTCTCCCAGGTGGGAATCACATTCCCTATTTTAGAAAACTGCATTTTCAAGGATCAATCTT
Source organism: Nelumbo nucifera (assembly GCF_055504915.1). Lineage (NCBI taxonomy): Eukaryota > Viridiplantae > Streptophyta > Magnoliopsida > Proteales > Nelumbonaceae > Nelumbo > Nelumbo nucifera. The sequence goes on from NC_142655.1 coordinate 56,939,665, forward strand.
GAAACCAAACCAGACCAGATCTGAAACCAAAAGGGAGGAGAGGAATATACCTAATACGGAGTAATAGTAAACCCCCAATGAAGGTGTTCACACCCAAGGAGAAGTCCAAAGACTACTTCCACCGAAGAAGAAAAGGTGCAAGATGAAGCAGAATCAGTAGGATGGTTCTTCAGCAAAAACTGAATTCTTCAGCAAGAATGTGATGGAGGGCTGGTGAGCACAACTTCAGATTACCTTTTCTACCAAAAGGCAATATCAAGAACCTTTCTTGATCACTCCCATAAGTGGAGATCGAACTGACAGGGGTGACAAGGGCAGGAAATAGCAGAAGACAGGAGCAATCAAATTGTAGATTCTTCTCTCTTTGATTTGCGAACAAAGAACTCTTGATCTGTTTTCTTGTTTGTGTTTTGGAGGTTCACCCTGCTCCTCTATTTATAGCCTTTAAAGAGAGGATCTCCTAATCTCATTAGGAGTTTACTAATCCAAATCTTGTATTTGGATCTAGATTTTCTTTAAGAGATAATGATAATCCTTATCTTATCTGTAGATAAAGATCAGCCTTCCTAATCAAATTAGGAGTTTCCTAATCCAAATCTTTATTTGGATCTGGACTCTCTGAGTGGATAGGGATAATCCCTTATCCTATCTATTGATCTAAATCCCAGAACCGCCCCTATTTAATTAATCTTATTAAGCCAATTCGAATTGGGCGTTAGGCCCATTAAGTCTATGTGCTCACTTATCCTCTTAATCTGCTGCCCAGTTGAAACTCCTTGTATGGTGTGGGGCTCAAACATTGATCTACACATCAGTCACATGGGTACAGCCCAGCCTCTGTTACAAGGTCTGGCCGAATTCACTGTAGGAGACAGTGAACCCCTGATTTCATCACCATGGGCTCTTAATGGGCCCAACATTTACAGTAAATGGTCTTTGGGTTAAGCCACCTTATAAAAACCCAAGGACTGTGGGCAGATGCAAGATTAGCCCATCAGGTATTACCCTCAATGGTCATACACTTAACCTCTTAGCTCATAATGATCAAACACTGCCCGACAAGAGAGGACCTCTCCCTCGTCTACAAGGTACAGTGTTGCATTCTCTACTCACATGAATCCCGGGAATTAAAATATTTTGCAAACATTTCGAAACCATAATATATATATATATATATATATATATATATATATATATATATATATATATATATATTTTGCAAAACAAATTTCAACGATTGAAATTGACTACTAGTAGTTTTGGTTTCCATCAGAGAGAGTATATCCCCGATCATTCACTTTGTCTGACAAAGGGGCCGATCCTATCACTATGATCACCCACTCAGATGAATTCTCGGATTATCCCAACATACCCAGGTTTTGACCCCCTCTAAAGATCTCACTGATTGGCATATCAAAGACAACCCAATCTGACACCTAGTGCAGTATCATAATCGAGTCTATGGGTCAGGTGTAACAATCCAATTTTGCCCATCTATCTCCAAGGTCCATGACAATACTGGAATTCTGGTCCAGTTCTGGGTTTCAAGAAAACCCACACTGCATGTACCTCAGGTCTCACCCTGGCAGTTGAGACAAGCCACTCCAACCAACTTGGCGGCACATCAGTGTCAGCCTTGGCAGGATAAATCTCCCCATATCTATCCAACGGTTGTGAAGATTCTAAACTAACACAAGTCTCATATGTGTCCAGTTTAAGGGTATTACACAGAAACACACCATAATAACATGAATCAAATATGTATTTTATTCATTTACATTAAATGTCATAAGGTACATCATTCTGATTGGAGCTAAGGGCATACATTGTCTAACAACTTGGACAGGTTTGGGTTGGGATTTTGTTAAAATTTGAATAGGCCTGACCCAAAAACCCAGATCTGATAGCATTGTAAAATCCCAAAATCGGATACCCGACTTGTACCCCTTCAATTAGCTAGAGCATGGGGGAATTAGGATTGTTAATTGTGATGAACGGGACTTCATAACATATACCATATAGCAAATAATATAAAAGAAAATAACCCTACGTGTAACAAAGCCAACTTGATGAATTAGGGTTTTAGAGACTCGATAAAGGAGAGGGCAAAATGCTCGCATAGAATAAGCAAAATGTAGTTTTAAGATTTTTGAAATGTTTAAATATGGTCGTTGGACTGGTGTTTTAGGAGCCCAGATTTTCTACTCACTTTTCCTACCCACTCTCTACCTGTCGAGAATTGCAGCCACACATCTCTCAATTCATAATAGAGATGTGTGGCTCCAATTCATGGCGGGTAGAGAGTGGGTAGTGATGAGGGGTGATTTAGCCCGACCTACTAAATAGCAGACACATGGAAACGATCTGATGACTAGACAACAACTAAGCAATTCCTGCCACCTCAGCTGGATAAGTCACCTCGGGAACCTTGAACACCTTGGGAGCCTCAGGTGCCTTGGCCAAGACCGAGGTCCGAGCAGCTTGGGATGGCCCAGCCTACCGAGGTGACATGTAGAAAACTTCTAGAAGCATGCCAGCTGTCTCCGAACTCTTCGAGATCACTCCGCACGAATGAAGGCCTTATCCTCAGCCCCCCGGATCGGACGAACCCGATAAGCCTTATCGGCTAGCACGATATCTACCTCCTAGAGTGCAATTTAGTGCACTCTAGCTCTCTTACTCTCAAACTTTTAGCTCACTACTAGTAATACGAATTTAAGCATTGGAGTGACCATGTTGAATTAGCCACCCCGGGTTCTCTGATCTCTACTTCCTTCCAGTTTGACCGGCCAGCTAGGCGAACTACCTTCCAGCTAGGAAAATCTAGATCGCACACTATCAAGTAGGAAAAGTGAGTAGGAAATCCTTAGTGGTGTTTTAGAATCTGAAAGTACAGAGTACCTCATTGTTGCAAGTGAAAGCTCGGACCCTTAACTACCTTGGAAGTACAATGGTAGCTTCCAGTAATTTACCAACATTAACACACATTTGAAAATAAACCCCTCCTGATCTACTAGTAGACCCCTATAAATCACATCCTACCCGTGAATTTAACATCAATCCACGGTCAAGATTTATCCCACCTGTAAGATGGGCTCAGATTTCTGGATGGACTGAACAATAAAAACCCCTAAATAATGACTTGAGCTAATTTTTGGTCTAGTTAAAGTCACTTACCCACCAACATGACAGCCATTAAGAGTTAGTCAACAAAATCTAGTTCAGATAACAAAATATTTATATATGGGTCCAGCCTATGGATGTCAGTGGATCGGGGTAGGAGGTAAATCCACACTGACCCGACTCTATTGGGTTAGGGTTGGAATGGTCTTAAATGGGTTTTGCGCGAGGTTCATGTTGGGTGAACCCGTGCTGACCCCTATTCATTGCCACTGGAGCCTTAAAGATAATTAATATATATAACGTCAATTGGATACATGTATACTATACATGAGACCGCACAGGGCAGGTCGGGTTTGAATAGGTATTACCTCAGGTCAGGTTTAGGTTTAGATAAATCCATACCGAACCCAACCCGTTAACATCCCTAATACAACCGATTATGGATGGACTCTCTAACCCAAAATCAAGGCTTCTGCCTTTTTAAAGAAATTTATGAGAGAAACATAATGAAATTAAAAAGAAACCTCTCAAAGATGTATAACAAATATGTAATATATAAGAAGGTGGCTCCTATCTCTCCAGATGGTTCAATTATATTTAAATTCATTGGTAGATAATAATAATGGATCCAAGGTTTTAAATATCGACACGGGCCATACCGGCCTGTGTCAGTGTTTTCTTTTATATTTTATTTATTTTTTTCAAAACCAGTTCAGAGGGGTCGGTTTAAGTCTTGACTACCCTCTGAACCATGGTCTGACCCGATATAATCCTTATAGGGGCGTATTGGAAAGCCATCAGCACAATACATATCAATACTTTGAATCTTGAATGGATCTACAATCTCAAGTATAAATGGAATACAGTCAAGAAGCCCTTTTCAAAAGGCTCCTACATGAGTCCATATACAGATAGCTACTACATAGAAAAGGTATAATACATATATCCAACGAAAGAAACATTGGCATATGTAAACTAGATAGTCTCAGACAAGATACAGTTTCGAATCCCGTTATTAGATTGTTGCTGAAAAAATGATTATTAAGCACAAACAACCAGTTCACTATATAAAATTAAAAGTTAGCCTTTCTATATAATACAATAAAAGGCAACACCTAATATAAAAAAAAAAAAAAGAGAAAAGAGATACATATGGGTCCAATCTTTGAAAAGAAAAACCACCAACTAGCGTAGCTTAGCTGTGAATGACTAGAGAAAATACATAAGAATAGAAGTGCAATATTTTTTTTTTCTTGAGCATTGAATCTTTGTGCATTCTCTACACTTCGAATCTTTCCAATACACCTTTAGAACCTTCCAAAATTCTACTCTTGACTTTAGATAATTATTTTGTTTCATTCACTATCTTCTTCCTATCTAGGCACAACTAATTAATATTTTGATAACAGTTTGATTACGATTTGTTAAGACTTAAGACGGAATTAAGATGGAAATGAATATTTTACCAAAATGCATGACATAAATAGCTTTATTGCTAAATATAATTTTACACAATTAAGGCTATGTTTGGGAGTGCTTAAAAATAAGTGCTTATTTGAAATAAGTGATTACTTGTGTTGTGACCATACCATTAAGCACGTATTAGTGTTTGGGAAATAAACCCAAAATAAATGCTTATTTTGTAAGCCCAGATTTTTAGCTTTTTCTAAATGCTTATACAATAAGCACTTATTCAATTTTTGTCTTCCAAAATTATCCCTAGTTGAATTTTAAAATACCACTTATAAAATTATCAATAGTTGAATTTTATAAAAGTACTTTCATAAAAAGTGGTTTTATAAAAGTATTTATGTAAAAGTGTTTTTATTAAAGTGCTTTCATAAAAGTACTTTTATAAAAGTTCTTTCATAAAAGTACTTTTATAAAAGTTCTTTCATAAAATTTGAAAGAAAATGAAGGACAAAATAGTCACAAATGTTTGAAAAAGTTGGGTGCCAAATGCAAATAAATGCTTATTCTAATAATCACTTATTTTTAAGCTCTTATTCAATAAATACTTTTTTTAACATAAGCACTCCCAAATATGGCCTAAGTTGTGTAACTTATTTATTATTAAGAGACTCATTAAAATTTTAACTTAATTTTAAAAATTGCTCACCACAAAATTTTCTTTGCTGTGAATATGTGGCAGGGTTCTTTTGATTGAAATTTGCTCCAAAAATTGAATTGAAGGTAGCAATTAAGGTGGTGTGGATGCACCACGAATTATTGTGTTTTCAAACACACCACCCCAAAACCAGTGATTCAGTTGCATCGTGGTGTAGACCAAACCACACAATATCGTGGATTGGTCTACACTACAAGGCAAAATATCGTCCACGGTTATTTCCCGTGAACAGTCCATTGCTACTGTGGACATTTATCTCCAACTTCTCATATCTTCACACTACTCTCAACATATTACTGTTGCATTTAGGGCTCGCCACTGTGAAGCTCACATTTGCTATCTCTCTATCTTACGTCGGGCACCATTGCTACTCCAAACACCATTATATCATTGGACCGTTAGATGAAAGTGATTCATCTTCAATTTCCAATGTCATTTTGTTTTTTTTTTTTTTTGTGCAATATTTCCCTTTTACTGTTTGGTTCCATTGGTCATTATCGTGTTCATGGATCTCCCTTTCCACATATGGATTGGTATCGATTGTTACACTGAAACTGTTAAAACCTCTGAAGGAGTAAGAATCACATTGGCAAATATATTCAGCTTCTCGAGCACTCGAAACAAATTCATATGTGGATAGTAGTTTGGCCTTCTAACAAAATATTTACAAAGGGTACATTTTCTCCCTCATCAAGAAGAAGCACTGGATTGTCAGATGAAGCGTTGTTACAGAACGTATAGGGCAACTTTTGGGCCTTCATATCAATAAAAGTAATCTTTTTAATAAAATTTCAAAAATATGTTAACTTATTAAAAACAATATCAATTAAGGGCAAAAACACGATTCTTCTTCTTATTGCAATTCATTCATCAGCGCTGCCACCCGCTGCCACCTCTGCCCAATGCCGCCACCTCCGCCCACCTCCGCCTCGCCTCTGCCTCCACCTCCGGCAATGTTGTTGGGGTCAGACTTCCAAATTTCTTGGCCCTAAGGATCATTTAGCTCCAAGCCTCCATCACTTGTAAGCTGAACGGCTGAACTTCTCAGGGCTGGGTTATTTCCGTCTGCATACCAAGCCATGGTTTTATCTGGTATTTTGTCAAACCAGATGGCAAGCAAGAAAAGGTCGGTGTTGCCAAGCCGGCGAAACCCGAATGCAAAGTCTCCGGAAGGAGAAGGCCAAGAAGTGTTGTCATCACCGGTGGTAAGAGATTTGCCCAAAGTTACGTTACTGTAGGCTTGAGCTGTGGTACCATGTGGTAAAAGAAGCTGCAGTAGTAAGAGGGTTGCAATATGAAGAATTGCAGAATCCATTGGAAGCGCCATTTGGTACAAGCTAGCCTACAGGCTACTCGATTAATAAATGGAATGGAAGGAGCTTGGAATGGAGTGAGAGACAAATCAACTGACCGCTTCTTGGTTTCTCTACCGTAGTCGAGAAAACTTCAAGGAAGGAGCCTACAGACCAAAAACCCTGTTGATTAATTGTTGGGTTCTTGTCGAAATTCGTCGGTAAGAGACGTAGAGTAAAGCCCGGTCTTTCATACTTGTTGTACTGGTTTCTAACATTAATGCCCAGTCTGGTCACAATTCCAGTCTAAACTTCCAATTGTATCGTAGTCGAGCCTCTGCTTCCGCCCACCTCCGGTAACGTTGTTGGAGGCGGAGGCAAAGGTGGGTAGAGGCAGAGGCAGAGGTGGGCGGAAACGGCAGAGCTAGGCGGAGGTATTGTCGGAGGCGATAGCATTGATGAATAGATTGCAAGAGGAAGAAGAATGTATTTTTGCTCTTAATTGATATTATTTTTAAAATATTAATATATTTTTAAAATTTTATTAAAATATAAATTTTTATTGATATTAGGACCCAAAAGTTGTCTTTATCACATATAATTCCATTAACGTTCACCTGAAGTTTTTCTCCAAATGCCGGTGATGATTATTGGTCGCCGCAGGTTGAAAAGGAAAAGAGTGAAACTGAAAATGAAAAGGATGGGTTCAGTTCGGTGTGGAGAGAGAGTGTGAGATGAGAAACTTGTTAAAACGTTTAATCACTTTGCACGTTTCAAGTGTGCATACGTTTCTAAAACACGTGCGAATTTGCCCTTATAAAAGCCGGACTCCTCTGACCCGTCCCATCCCAATTGGGGTGGACATTTTGACTGTTGATCAGGTTCAAGGTGGGTTTTGGGTCAGGGAAATCTACAACTTTGATGACAGAGAATAAGGTGGAGATGATATTAGTCCACCCCACCCAAATTAAAAGTGTGTTTTTAATATATATTATTATATTATATTGCATAATATAATATAGTTTTAGGTAGGTTTTAAAAATTAAAAAAAGAAATAATTTGCAAATAAGACCCGAGGTTTGACGAGGTAAATTCGAGGATCTGTGTTTCTTGCGGGAATGGGGATGGGATTGAGATTTTTAGACCCGTTGAGGTATGTATGGGAGGGCTTTTTGAGTTCAAGGTCGGTAAGAGGACATGCAAAACCCGGCATTGCCCAGCCCCATTTTCATCCTAGTTTAGACATGTTTCAAATGGCTCATAATAACTAAAATGACCTTCTTTTTTTGTAATATTCAAGGTTTTTAAAACCGATTCGGAGAATGAATCGGTCAGGGGTCCGATTCTCAAGTCGAACGGTTAGCCTGTTTTGACAAAAAAATCAAAAATTGTCAAAACCGTTCGAATGGTTCAAACGGTTAACCACCCGGGTCAGCAGTTTGCTGACCAAAATCAATGGTTTTCGGAGAAAATATGGTTTTGGAAAAAAAAAAGGGACCAGTTCCTAGTTTTTCCTGTCTGGTCCGATCCGGTTTTGAAAACCATGGTAATATTACTAACGTTTTAAGACAAAAAAAGAAAGAACAATTTTGTTGTTTTCATATATCAAATCCATAAAAAATAACTTTTTACACTATAGATATAAGACTTTAGGCTCAGTTCGGAAAGAATACAAATACAAATATGTACAGTGCAAATACATACAAAATAATATAAAATATAAGTTTTGCACTCTACATATTTGCATTTGTACTCCTTCCAAAGTGAGCATTATCCATAAATGTTGTAATGTACAACCTAATGCACCCTTATCCATAAATATTGCAACATTAAAATTGCTCAGGCTCTATTTAGGAAGAGTCAAATACAAAAAAGTTCAGTAATCACTAAAAATGCAAATATTTCTGATTCATAAAAAAGCAAAGTTGATTTAGTTTTGTAATGATAGTTTCGTATCTATTCCTGCCAAATGATGATTTTTAGTTGTGATAGGTACAAATAAGAATGTAAAGACTAGATTCCACCTTTTAATATTGACCAACTTCGAGTGCACAAGTTTGTTGGGTTTGCTCTAATTTTGAATGCAAACATGTCTTGGAATCTGTAATTGATGTCATTCTCAATATACTGAAAAGGCATTTGCATTTTTCCTAAGGCTACACCTTGACGACTGAGGCTCCGGTCCAATGAATGATGTAAAATGGAACCGGCGCTTTGCTGGAATTTACTCTAGGATAAATTTCTTAAACTATCCTTATGGTTTAGCTAATTAACTAAACTGACATTACCCCTACTATTTCTAACAATTGATTAATACTTCTTAAGGTTAGTATCCGTATTATTCCGTCAAAACCCATATCCACGTTGTATTTAAAATTCTTTTAAAACAGACTTATTTCTTGCAATCTGTAAGTTCCTGGAGAAGTGCGGCCTCAAAAAAAAAAAACTATTTTCTGCAAAATCTGGCTACTCTGAAACACCCGCTTTCCTTCAAACCATAGAAGGCCTCCTTCTCAGTTTGCCGCTTTCATCCAATGATTCAATCCTATCTCTGAAAATCCCGCACTACAATTTCCATTTTCTGCTAAACCCATGTTCAGCAACCCAAGATCATGAACTCTTTCTCAGTTTGCTGCTGCTGAAAGGGGGCTAAGCGTACACACAGATCTCCCTTATAAACAAAACCTACAATATAGGTCTCGAGATCTGAAAATGAAAATTGTAGTGCAGATCTAGAAACAGAAATATTTTCTGCAAAATTTGGCTACCTATCTCTGAAACACCACTTTCCTTCAATCCATAGAAGAACCCCTTGTCAGTTTTCCACTTTCCTTCAATCCTATATCTGAAACACCCGCACTTTGACATTTTTCTGCTAAACCCCTGTACAGCAACCGACGATCATGAACTCTTTCTCAATTTGCCGTTGCTGAAAGGGGGCTAAGTGTACACACAGATCTCCCTTATAAACAAAACCCGCAATGTAGGCCTCAAAATCTGGAAATGGAAATTGTAGTGCACGAGCGGTGCAACCCTGGAAACAAAACTATTTTCTGCAAAATCTGACTACCTATCTCTGAAACACCCGCTTTCCTTTGATCCATAGAAGTCCAAAAAGGAACAAGACTTTTTAAAATTTTATTATTTCAAAAGTTGATTTAAGAAACCGAACTGAAAATTCTAAAGTGTCAAACCAGCGTTTCTTTTTCTTTTCCTTGTTTTATTTTGAAATTTTGAAAAAGAATAAAGGGTAAAATAGTCTTTTTCGTCTTTCGGTTAAGATAGTCAATTGTCAAACAGTAAGGATACACCTACTCAATTAGCTAAATCGATCTACAAACAGAAAGTAAAACCTAATTGAATAACAAAGCAAAACCAATAGACTACATCGAAAAACATAAATCTTGTTGAAGTAAACAAGTATTCTTGCTTTAGAGAAAATGACTTGGGTTTCCAGTAGCAGAGAATGGTTGAGGCGGTGTGTCTGAACTTTGCTATAGGCTCAGCAAAATGGTCGAGGCTGAGTGCCAGAACAGGCTTTCCGATAGAGGCGTTGCTGTTAGGGATGACCAAAGGAGAGGAAGACTACAGAAAGAGAAGAAAATCAGAAAGGTAGGGCAGTGAGTGGGTCAAGGGGAGACCGAGATGGGCAGAAAGGCAGACCTGCCGTCACAGATTAGCATGGAACGAAGAAAATCATGAAGATAAACCAAAAACAAAAATGACGAAAATTTGTCCGTCTCACACATGAATCACATCACTCCTCTCATCCTTGAGGAGCGATATGGTGGAAGTGGCACAACGATAACTTCTTCCTCTTTCTTCTTTGGTTCAGTCAAGGTAGCAAAGGCTTCTTGGACTACTTTTTTGGCTTTCACTGGCTTCTCTAGAGAAGAAGAGGAGATCGCCACGATGGTTTCTTCAATGGCGCAAATCTGAGACTGAGAGGCACACCTTACTTTTATCCAGTACCAAAATCTTGTAGAACATGCCATTTTATGGTGGAAGAGTCCTCATACTGGTGTCGTCGCTGAGAGGAAACGTCAATGCTATTTGACTGTTATAGTGATTGAAAGGAGGTGCGAGCAGGAAGTTTTATACCGATAGAGAAGATGAGTCTTACATCGATTTCATCAATGGTAACTTTCCACCGAATTTTAATGTAAAACTTGCCTAGAGCGGAGGTTTACACTGATTTTTTATGTAAACCTAACATCAACAAAAACCAGACTGGGGTGTAAAGTTTACTCCCGTTCTCATTTACACCTTAAACAAACGCGGCCTAAATGAAGCATCATGGTGCAATTTTTACAACTTAAGGTGCATATCACAATACCAAAACAGGTGCATTTCAGCACTTTCAATTCTAGTATAGACTGCAGCTTCGACCAAAAAATGTCAACTCAGGTCCAATCTGGTTTACCCTATGGTTCCTATATTTGATGCACTCTTTGTTTGGATTAGTGAGAGGTCCAATTTCGGTTGAACCTCGTTTAACCCCCGAGTCCACCAAATTGATTTTACCAAAATAGTGTAGAATTAAACCAATGAGAATAATCTAGTAGAAACCAAAATAGTGTAGAATGATCTAGTATTGATTAATTGGAAACATTGCGTATGAAAATCCTTGAGTTAGTCTTAACATGCATTAACTAATGGGTGTTTCATCCAAAACCAGTCTGAATTATATATACTCTTTGACCCATGACTTGCATTGTCATGATCATCTAGATTTGAGGAGATGGAACCAGATTTGCAATATTAATTAATGCCCCATTCATTCCTCACCACCTGTTGTTTATTTATGGTATGAGACCCCTTGTTTGAATGGGTCTATGTTAGGTAGATGACTTTTGGCCATCCAAACTATGCATTGACTTTCTGTACATCGTCTAGAGTGTAGAAACATAACAAACAGCTGCCATAAAATGTTTCAAAGATAAGGTTTGGTAGGCAATCCTGATCGTTTTTATTGAGAATAAATTATTTAGGATACATTTGGTTTGCAGTTAGAATCAAAATTCTTCGGAATCGGAATTAGAATGATCTATTCCCATGATTTGTTTGATTCAGATAGAAATGAAAATGAAAATTGGAATAAAAAAGAATGAAATTTCATTTTCAAAGGAGGGACAGAGAATAGGATTCCGATTCTATCCAACCAAATAATTGGAATCAGAATTGCCCATTCTAATTCCGATTCCAGACCCCTATTCCTGCAAAAACCTAATGGGGCCTTAGTCTTGAGACCAAAAAATTTTTCCACTGGTGTTCAGTTAGTGGTCTCTGTCTTCTATTTTGTGTTTGAATCTACTGAACCCCACTATAATGTTGTTGGAACCACATGAATTGAACCATGCCACACTCTATAGTTGTTTTGTATTGTGGTGTGGATGGATGTGGATCTATTGTCAGTAAAAAAAATATCTAGTCATTTATTAGAATTCACATTTCCGTAGTATTGAATACCCCTTAATTTAAGCATTCAAGGCTGTGTTTGGTTGCAATGCCAATAAATTTGCATTGATGCAAAACCATAGAAGTGCAAATGATTTGAGTGTAAATTCTGACTTATTATTGTTTCAAATTTTAGCTTATTTTCTTTGTCTGTAATACAAATGAAGTAGACATGAAGCAGAATAAAGTGAAATGCAAAGCAAAATTGAAGAAGAATTTGCATTTTTTTTACATTTGCACTCCCATGCATTTGTACAAGTGAAAATAAATTTGCATTATAACCAAACACAGCCTAAAGAAAAAAAAAATAAGCATTGGAAGGTAAACAAGATAGATATCCATCCTAATAGAAGTTCATATAATTGGTCACCCTAATTTAAGGATGCTAATGGGTTGGGTTCAGAGTTTGTCTTTATCATAATCAGACCTTGTGATGCTTCCACCGATCTGAAATTTACCCCACCCAACTTAATAGCATTAGGAGCGAGAAAAAAAAAAACTGAATTGACCAAAAAAATCGATCAAAACCGAACTGAAAAATCGGTTAATTAAATCAGTCAGTTTGGTGTTTTTAAAAAATTGAAGGTAGCAGTTCGGTTTCAGTTAACTAATATAAAAATCAATAGTTAACCAAACCGATCGGTATACATATATTTTTATATATTTTATATACATTTATGTATATTATATATATTTATGTATATAATATATTATATTTTATATGTTTTATATGTTATAAATTAATAAATATGTATTATATATATATAATTTTATTTATTTATAATATATTATTTATTATTTAAAATATAATTTTTTTATAATTTTTATAATATATTTTTATAAAATATATTGTAAAAACTAAAAAACCAAAAAACCGATGATTAACTGAACTGATCAATCGGTTAACCGACTGGCTTCGATTCAGTTTTGGTTACCAGTTTTCCAAAAACCAATACTACCAGTTTGGTTCCAAAAAGTGCCCCACAGTTCGATTAACCAAACCATGAGCACCCCCTAAATAACATGCAATTTCCAAACCCACCCAACCTTATAATCCACAATCTTTCAATCATTGTATATTCTTTAACATATTTTGGAAAGTCAAGAATCATTAATTTAAATTGGAATTTGATTTATAGTTTCTAATGTGACACTTCCTCCATGAAAAGAAGCCCTACACTTTAAGTTTATAGGATTAGAGGTCATACCAAATTATAAGAATACCCTCCATGTAAGGGTATCATGGCCTGATGGGTAAGATTAATGAAACCTAAACCTGATCCGGACCCAACTTGTGTTGAACCATCTAAATCCTAACCCAACTCTATAGGTGGGACCAAGCTAGGTTTATCATTTAACCCACCACATTGACATCCGTACCCAAATTAAAGAGGTTTCAGGCCTTCCACTCTGATTATCAGAGTTTCCTCTTTGTTCATCAGGAGTTTCAACCCATAAGACCATAAAGCACCTTTGTTTTGTCCCCATTTGGGAGGGATTAAGCTTTGTTTGAATTACTTTAGCTAAGCTACTTTGAAGCTCAGATGGAGAGCCATGTAAGTTAAGGCTGCAACTGATCGTATTAAATCTGATATAGGTAGGTCCTAATTTGATATTATATTATTAATAAAATGAAGAATGATGACTAATATTATATTTCATAAACGAAAATAAAAAATTATTGTATGAAATTTGAACCTACTAAAATTAGTCAAAATATGACATTAAACCAATTCTACTAACAAGATCCAATATAAGCTTTAAGTACATATAAACGTATATATTTGATTCAATTATATACAGATCAAATTCGGGATTGAATTTGGACAATCAGATACCATTTGCAGCCTTAATATAAGTGGCTGAAAAACAGTCCATTTAGGCAAGCTCTCGAAATTTCTGAACAAACATTATTTTCAGGCTTTTTAGGTGGGGCCACGTTACAAATCTACAAGTATCAGCAGACTTATAGAAAGTACTAGAAGAGCCCCATGCAATGTAGAAGAGACATGGGATCAAATCCCACTACCACCATGGTTGCGAGGGTTAAGGGGATGAGGGATAGGCTACCCCCCCCCCCAAAAAAAAAAAAAAAGAAGAAGAAGAAGAAACTAAATAAATTAATAAAATATTAGAAGAGGCCCATGCCATGCACGAGGAAGAGATGATCATATTACATGGGATGGGAGTGATTACAAGTTTCCTAAGAAAAAGGAAACTAAATCAGTTGTGATAAGCCCATGTTTTATTTTTAATATATTTTTTTAAATTAAAACCCACAAAATTCTAACGGATAAGGAAGTAAGAGAAGAGCAGACTGACATGGGGGCATCTTTCTTGTGACTCTTCTAAGACGGTCCACATTCTACATGTTGGGGGCATCTATATATATATATATAGTAAGACAGTCCATATCACCTTGTTTCTCCTTGTTCCATTACCCCAACCCTCCATTCTTCTTGACTCTCTCTCCTCTCCTTCCCACCACTCTCAATTTGTCACATCAGCACCCTCTCTCTTCATTCCTCTCCCCTCCCATTGGGTTCTCTCTCTCCCCCCACAACTCAGTCTCTCACTTTCTATAACAACCTAACTTCTCTCCTTAATTAGCTCAATATATGTTTTGTCCTCTCCTTCACTTCTATCTCTAGTTCCCTTCTATTCTCTCTACTTTCCCATAAAAATATGGCCATAATTTATTAAGATTTAGTGTTCCAAATCAAACAATATTTATATCTGATGTAGAGGTATTTGACCGACCTACAGATCTTGACACATGGTGTCGATTAGGCGCATCCTAACCACCCATCACCAACCACTACCAACCGCCACCACCTACTCCCAACTACTCCTCCTCTCACACAACTCCGATTATAAAAAGGGGCTCCCACATTGAGGTAAGGACACACTGGAATTTAAGCTCTAAGTCTCATCTCTTGCTTTATCTGACCTCTCATAGCTCTCGGCTAACTTGACCGTCGGAGTCTCCACCCCTAGGATAACTTCTGAGGCCTCCGACATCTTTCCCTCAACAGGTTGGACTTATTGGCCACGAACGTTGTAAATTACGTTTTTGCTCTCAACTCCATATTTGGTAACAACAATATCTATAGACGTTATTTCAAGCAAAGAGACGGGAATAAGGAGAATTCAATTTTCCTATAGCCATGGCATCTTCTATTATTGTTAACTAATCTATTCATAAATAATAATCTATTTTTAAATAATCCATTAGTTATGAAAATTATTAAAAATTTCTGGAAAATATTTTACCAAAATTATGAAATAATTATTTTAGAAATAATCCATTATTTAACAAATATTAAATAATTTAATAATCAACCAAAAATTAATAAACAATCTATTATTTAATCATTTGGGTTATTAATAAATGTTCAAAATTTCAACATTTTGTGAAATTTGCATTAATCATTGTAATTTAATAAATTTTCATTAAATTTTTAAAATAATAATTTATTGATAAAATGTATTACTAATTATCTTAATTTACTAATTTCTATAAAATCGATAATTATGGTTAACAAATATCAAATAATTTAGGTAAAATATTTAACTAATAATCCGTAATTATTTTTTAAATAAGTAGTTAAAATTAATAAATTAATCTATGAAAAAATATTCTCCAAAACTATTTAAATAATAATCCGTTATTATTGTTCAACTAAATAATTATTAAAAATTTAGGAAAATTAAATTAGAAAAATTATTAAGTCTATCTACACCGATCTAGACCACTTGGTTGACTTCAACCATACCTGGTTTTACATTAATTAACAACAAATGGTTTATTTTTAATTAAAAATAATGTAATTTACCATAATTACATTAATTTACTATAATTACATTTACTTTGATTAATAGTAAAAAATTTAGGCTTAAAAAGTAAATAATTTACATTAAATTATTGTTACTATAAAAGTAATTTACTATACATTATTACTAATCAATAGCAATTTCAATAATTTTTCGGAAATTATCATAAAATATTGTAATTTGTTGTTATTTAATTTAATATTAGTTAATTAATTATAAAAAATTATAAGAATTGTAGGGATGACAATTTTCCCTGTAAAACTACGGTCCTACCCTGCCCCGCCTCGAACGGGGCAAGTTTTCTCAAGTCCTAAATGGGGACGGGGCAGAGTCGGGGTGGGGACAAGGAAAATATTTTTGCCCCAAATTAGGGATGGGGTTTGCATATAATTCCCCGAACCTGATGGTAAATTAGTAAAATAATCATAGATTTAATATTGATTTTTAAAATATCACTAAGTTTTTCTCGTATCCTTATAATCCTGAGATCCCATAATTTTATTTATAAAATACCTCCAAATTGTCATAATCCAATTCCTAAAATACTTCCAAAGTCCCATATCCTATTTGTAAAATATCCATAAATTAGATTTATTTAGATAGATGCCTCTGTGTGAAAAAATTTAAGAATTCCCCATCCCCAACGGGGAATGGATGCCTCACCCTAAACCCGCCCAGCCACAAGGATCAGTGCAGGGATGGACTAAAATGTCTTGACTTAAGAAGGCGCATATTAAAAATTTAGATAACAAACATGTTCATCTTAATTGACCGGCATGTTAAAAATTTAGTTGATATGGGATCTGGTACGACCAACCTCCAAACTGGATGACTAATATGTTGTACTCTTCTTTTGATCATAGCTTATATTATAGTTTGTAGCTCAGAGTGGCCCGAGTTAGCATTTTATATTACTTTGGGCTCATGTGATCTGGTATGACCAACCTCCAAACCGGATGACTAATATGTTGTATATTCTTCTTTTGATCCTAACTTATAATATAATTTGTAGCTCATGAGAGTGGCTCGAGTTAGCATTGGGCTCATGAGGCATTTGAGCCAGGTCCATTCAAATTTTGACCTCTGCACCCCACAATATCTCTCAACCGTGCATTGGGAGATGTTCTCAATGCATGTTGAGATGTGCATGTGAAGTATTTGTGGAATGTAGATTTTGATCTCTTCTATTTGGTTAATGGTTATTTATTTGAAGGGTTAAGATGGAATTTTTTTGATAATACAAAGCCATTGAACAGAAAGAGGAAAGACAAACACAAACACAAACACACCCTCTAAACCCCCTTTTTTTTCTTTTGTAATCCTTAAACTGAAAACTTGAATTGTTAGAATTGCTTTGGGAAGTATAGTATGAAATCAAAAAAAGAGATAATTTGGACTGTTCAGGCACTGACAAACAAGTGATGAAATAATGAATCCAAAGAGTTCCCCATCTGATGGACAGCCTAAGTTGGCCTGAGTCATCCCTCCATGATATTCCTCTTAGTAGCTTGAAAATGAGTGATCGCCTAGCAAAGACAGCAAGAGTTGTTGTTTATTGCTTTTTGTGGTGGTTAGATGGTCAATATTTGCTTCCCGGTTATCAAGCAATTGATGGATTCATTTGAACTGACACAAAGACAGTCAAATAAATTTTCTGACACTCCTTTGAATGCTTTCTTATTGTTACCGTTGTTATTAGTTTAGTCTTTTGTTAGCAGATATATGCTCTTCTTTGACTGATTATTAGCCTTAAATCCAGCTATAGTTAGCCTTCTCTTTCACTCACACGTCAGCTATGATGCCAACATGGCCCCACATGTAGACCCACATCAAATCAGACGTCAAAGATTTCATCAGCCATTCCGTGGCTCAAATTGATTCTATTTTGTCATATATTTGATAGCAATGTAAGACTTGGATTCCTTTCCTATGTATGACCCACATCCACATCATGCATGTGGACACTGTATATATGTCCATGGTTCATGGATTCATCAGACAATACTCTGATTATTGGATTAATTTAGGAGTCTAGCTATATAGTGTATTTTCAACTTTGAATTGCATCTAAATTTCAGTCAATCATATTAAAGATGTCACATGATATTTATTTTTAGGGGTTTTTATAGTTAAATCCACCTTAGAAATCTAATCTATACGGTATAGGTCAGATGAATCCTGCTTGTGGATTGATGACAAATTAACGGGTAGGATGCGGTTTATAAGGGGGTTACTAGTAGACTAGGAGGGGGTTGTAATTCAGATTTCTGAGGGGGATTGCAGTCCAAAAATCCCTATTTTTTTATTGATTATTATTTCACAAGGTAAATTTTCATATTTTACCTGATGTATTTATCATTGAAGGCTTTAACAATGTTAAAGATGTCACTGATAATCGTGGATCCTCAATTCAGAAGAAAGTATTTATTCAATATATAACATGTATGCATAACATAAACCATCCAAATTAATTTGAATTTTTTTTTCTTGAAAGAGAATACAAGTAAAAAAGAAAATTAATTAAGAAAGAAAGTAAGAAAGAAAGAAAAGTGATTGCTGTAAATCTTTTTATTTACCACACTGCACAAAGAAAATTAAGAGATAAAACCAAAAAAAAAGAAAAAGACAAAAACCATTCGCATATAATTTTGATTCTGGATAATGACAACAAGGGTATGACCGTAGAAAATTCTCTTCTGTTTTTTTATTAGTTTTTTACCAATATAGTCAGAAACTTTACATTTATTTAATGCATTGTATTTTGTAATTTATTTAAAAGTTTGACAAAATAGAGGAATATTTAAAAAATGGGTCCATGAAACATAATAAATATATATAATATATCATATAATTATTTAAGAATTACTACTTAGCCAAAGTTTAATGTAACATAGTCAAAATAATTAAAAATCACTATAATACCATTATCTTCATATTATAACATGAGTTAATAATGCCTTTGACTGGCAGTAAAACTTGTTAACCCTAATTAGCCTCAGTCTTTCTTTCTTTCTTTTTATCTCTTTTATTTCCTTATCACGTGTTCATTCCTTCTCCCAACTATGAAAGTTCTTAATACAAGGAAAATATATCATTTAGAATAATTAACATAGCGCATTATAGCTACTTTAAGAAAATATATAATTATAAAATTTAATTTAATTAGGGTTACTTCATTTTGTCATTAATTTTGTGCATGAAATCGATTTAATTAAATGGAAGACATCTAAGGAACAGTTCAACCTAAAAGCTTGTACGTCCCTAAATAGATTTTATTTTCTAACATGGATATAATGCCCACCAGGTTTAAAGCATGGACAACTACAAGGCCACCCATATCTTATGTTAAAAGGATCGAAACGCTTGACCATTTGATCAAATAGGCTTTGATATCATTTCAAAAGAACTATTTAACTTAAAAACTTAAACGATTGGGTGAGCCCCTAAATAGATTTTTATTCTCAAACATGACTACTAAGTTTTCGGCACCCTGATCCGACCTAGAAATTATAATTAAATAAAGTAAAATAACAGAGAAAAGCTAAACAAGATTCACACTGATCCAAAGAGAAAAGCTAATTAATTATTCCATGCTGAGGAATATAATTATATATTTACAAATCCACACAACAACTCAATCTTTATAAAATGAAGGTTCACACTAATCTAAGATTATTTAATAGTATTTGGATCACGAGTTTGTCTTAAAAGAAGTTTGCCCATTTGCCTCTTGAGAAAAAATGTAAACAAATGGTGATGAATAATGAAGTGCTTTGCTGATCACTGCCTTGTTTCATGGCCTAATGGTCCCACCCTACAGTGAGTTTGAACTCATCGGCTAGGTCAACTCGGGAGGGTCAAATCCACATGGCTGATCTCTGGGTGTGAAAATTCAATAAGGGTTTCTGTTGGTTTTAGATTAGAGTTGGAATCAGAATTAGAATGGTCTGTTGATTCTATTCTTCTTGCCTGTTTCATTCAGATGGAAATCAGAATCAGAATCGAAAGCAGTTGGAATGGAATTTTATTTCCAAGGAGGGGGAGGGGATGTCCATTCCCTCAAATGAGAGAATAGCATTCCACCAGAAATGAAAATGGGATTCCAATTTCATCCAATCAAATAATTGGAATCAAGGTTTTCAAATCATCTTTGATCTGGATGGTTGAACCATTTGGCTTGGGAACCGTCCAGGCAACCAGTTCCATTTTACCTCAAATCCAATTTTTGGCCAAAAACCATTGAAAAAGTCAATAATCCATTGATCCGGACGGTCAAATCGTTGATCCATTCAACGGTTTTTGTCCTTATTATTTTTTTATTTTTTAATTTATTTATCAAAACAAATCATCTATTTAAAACGGACAGTCGAACCGTCGACCCAGAAACCGGTGGCCATAATGATTTTATTTCCAGGTCATTTTTTAAAAAATTGATTGGAATTAAAATAGATAGAACATTCTGGTTTTGATTTCAGACCCCTATTCCCACAAGCCAAATGGACCCTAAATATCCAACACGCAGTTCACCATTTTTAAATATCCATACCAAAACCCGTGTTATAACCCAGTGAGTCAATTGAGTTAACTCGAACAAAGTCTTTACGTATGGCCAAAGTCTATCTCTCTCTCTTCTGGAAAGACTAACAAGGTCACACCAACCACGAGCCGGCTATTGACGTCCACATTTGAGAGGATGAGTTCATTGGTACAAGAGTGTAGCTTCCAGGAAACCAGACACCCTTTAGCCCCAAGATTCCAGAACCACAGAAACGTTGAAATTTCAGCTGACGTGCCATTCAAACTTTTATTGAGATCCTTTTTCATGGATCAACGGCCAGTATTTCACCAAAGGGATCCCCAAGTTTCTATATATATGTAGGTTGATTTTGCTTATTCCTTCCTTCTTACAAAAGAGAGAGTTAAGTCATCCATGGCCTTGAATGATACAATGTCAAATCCTAGTGACTGGATGAGGTTCTATCAGCGGAACTTTGCCGGACAGGGAGTGCCGCCGGCCATGTCAGACCAAGTCTCCGACGCCACTGCGGTCACCACAACTGCTACGTCCGTTAGCACAGTGACGCAGAACCCTACAGGCTCAAGCAATTCAAGCACCAACAGCAGTACTATGGCCTTGAACCCTGAAGGTCGTGTCTCAAGACCAAACCGGAGGAGGTCCAGGGCTTCTAGGAGGGCTCCTACCACACTCCTCAACACAGACACAACCAATTTCCGAGCTATGGTTCAACAATTCACTGGGATTCCAAGTACGCCTTTTTCGGCCGGGTCCCAAGTTGGTACGTTCAATTTTAATTTTGGGGTCGACAATCGTTCTTATGATTCAATTACAACTACGGCAACAATGACAATACCAACAGGATATAATCATCATTACATCCAACAACAGCTACAACAGCAACATCAACAACAACAACAGCCACAACAACAATATATGTTCTCAAATATAAATAGCTCCGATGATGCCTTTATTCATCAATATAACAACCCTAGAGCTAACATGGCCGTCTCCGATGACTTCCTTGTGGAGCATTTCCTTCCTCGAGCTTCCTAAGCCTGCTCTCTGTGGGGAAGGCAAAAGGGGAGCAATAGTTAAACCTTTATGAGGAAGGCAGAAAGAGGAAGGAAGTTAGGTATTGACTTGTGATGGAGAGGACCATTAACTAATGTATATATTTGCCTTCCACTAGATCTTTTACCCACAGATATTGTTTTAGTTATACTAGATTTATACTTTTCTTTGTTGGATGTAACGGATATAATGTTTCTGAAATAATAATATTAATAGTGAAATGTTGGCTTTTTTATGAAATATATTCCCATTGATAATGACTATTAATCGAGCTCTCATTTTGAAGCAAGTTGTGCAGATAAGGGAGGGTTCTAGGTGACCTAACCTAGACAGATAGCTTTTCAAGTGGCAGCCAAAACAGGCTCCACATGTTTTGACATATTACCTTCTTTTTCTTCTTCTCACTCAATTTGAAGCTTTAAAATCTACAGTTTTAGTTTCTTGGAGAAAAATCAAACACATGGTGGGGCATAGAACTATAGAAATGCTGTGTGCTGTCACATTAAACACATGACCAATCCAAAGGGCACCGTATTTGATGAAGAATAAATGAAGATTTGCATCATCTCTCCATTTTTCTCGAAAGAGGGATCTTAGACAACGACAATCCTCTAAAAATATCATTTTTGGGGACCAATTGCATTTGTAGAGAAGAAATGTTATTGAGGGTTAATGGATTGGAGTGAAATTTGGGGTGGAAAGAGGGGATGAATATGAGCTCATTTAGAGGCCCACAAAGCATCAAAAGTGAACTATTATCAACAAGTTATGAGTAACAACCACACTCACCTAGATTAAGTTGAATTTTGAAAGTTGCCCATTGATTTGGCAAGATTATACCTTTTGCTTTTCACTTGAAATCTTTCTTTTTGTTGGTTAGCTATAATTAGGGTCCACTGAGTTTTCAACCTTGTCAAGACAACACGAGAGCACACTAGAGTTGACCATTCACACAAGATGGATGGGATTTGCTTTAAAAAGAGGAGAATGGATCATTGCTTGGTGTAATGGTAGTAAAACCTTGGGCTGACAAGCATGAGAATGCGGGTGTCAAAATCTCAGTTTGTTTATGGTGCAAATCCGAACTAGATACAAACTTCACACCCAATTCAGTTTTGCATCCATTTATTTGTTACCATGAATTGAACTCCTATCTCATAGTTTGGCCATACAAATATTGCAAACAAAATCTGATGCAAAATTTGCATCACCTTTCTCATCCCTCAATTCTCTCGCATATGAAGTGAGGGACCACATCATTTTGCTTCCTATCACACTCCCAAACAAATAATCCTCCTCAGACCTCCATTCTTTTTCATGTAAAGTGGGTACCACTTCATTTCACTTCTCACAAATAAATAATATAAATTCAAATCTAAAGCTAAAATAGACCACAATTTATGCACAGCCTATTTGCATTCTCGTGCATTTACACTGGTGCAAATGTCCAAACAAACTGAGCCTAAGATATTTTGCGTGTGGAAAAGAAAGTGCCTAAGGTTAGGGTTTTATCCCACCTCCCCAACACCCTGGATAGCAAACACTAACAATGGATAATGGCCTGACTTAGGAAGATGGATGATGGATGATGACTGTTCAGCTAATATTCATCAAAATTCATAGGGGTTTCGATTGGTCAAAGTTTTTTCGATACCACACCCTTCCAACATTTCATGTGATCACTTGCTGAACAAGTGGATGAATAAAGTCAAATAGTCAATATTGTCTCCACTCAAACCCCTACATCAAGATTCAACAAACAGTGTTGCACTTAGAGCAGCATCCTATTCAAGTGGCTAGGATTGGAGAAACAGTTTTGTTCAGTCTTCAGGAGGTGATCATTTCAGCCCAGCCCAAACACAATATATTATTTATATATTTAAATAAAATAAAATACATAATATATAGATAATATTTAATATTAGATTAAGGGTTCAACTATGACACTGTAAAAACATGATACGGGAAAAACTTACAATTAATCAATTAATATCATAAAAGTGGTAACCAATCAGATGGATTTTCATCAAAATTTATAGAGGTTTTGATTGATCAAAGCCCTTCCAGTATTATGTCTTTTTAGAATCATAAGTTTTTTCTTACATAAAATAAGTTATATAATGTTATACATGTATTTTTCTCTTGTATAGTGGCATAGACCCAAAGCCCAGCCGGGACATTATCACCCCTGGACTTCACCATTATTTCTCCCCAGCTTTTTACATCTCTAACAGAGAGAGCGAGATTATAGGGTCACAGTTGTTGCTTTTTGAATTATGTGTTTTATTTTATCTCTGTACTTCAGTCAAGGTAAAGCCCATTGGAACAGTCTTTACTGCCTTGCATTGAGAATATCTCGTACTTATGTACTTTATTTTATGGGGAGATATTCCCAACACAAGGTTAAAAAAGGCTGTTAGAATGGTATGGGCACAGATTTACCCTGATGGAAGCCGATCTCTTGCTTTTCTATTAGCTCAGGCCCAAAGTCAGAAGAAAGAGAGGACAAACAGGAATTCAGATCTGCCACCAACAAACAGCTCCCAACACTGTCCTAACAAAAGTGCAGTCACACATGGGGGAACATCTCCCCTTGAAATAACAATGGAATGTTCCCAATGTACAACTGCAGTGGCATGTGGCACAGTCTTGGGAGCATTGATTTGAAAGCAGATCCCTACACAAACAGAAGTGCAAAACTGCTTAAAGAAAAGTAACACGTCTTCTCCAACTTCATCTTGAAGTGCAAGAACTGAGATCAGTGTTCTTATGAAAACCCATTTCGGAGGTTGGACCATTTTTCTTGTGGGGTTAATGGGTCAATGGATCATTTTTATAAAATAAAAAATAAAAAGATTGGTAATTTGTTAAATGGCTCAATGGTTTAAGTTTACCCATAGGGCAAGTTAATTATATATATATATATATATATGTGTGTGTGTGTGTGTGTGAATAAACATTAATGATTTTTATTACCATTTTTTATTACTGCCATTTTTAAGACACTCATTCAGTCTACAGGTCCACATAAATTGACCCTTATATGTCAAACTCGTAAAATTATATGGGTCATTAAATTCAACTTGAACCATTTATTACTTTAATTTAACCATTATTATTATTATTAATTTTAGTATTTAATTTAAATTTTTTGTTATATAGTAATAATATTAACTAAATTTATAATTATTTAAATATTTACTTAAAATATTCTTTTCCAACCAAGTATAATTATTATACAACAGATTTGTTAATTCATATTTTGCATTTACGATTAAACATTAATGATTTGGCTTAACAATTTTAATTACTATTAATAAATATTGATTCTTATTTAAGGTTTAATTAGTGTATTCGGTAATTATTATGGGCCTCACTTTGAATAAACATTAATGATATCTGATGATTGTTATTTCATTTTTTATTATTTACTTAATTAAGTATTTGATGATTGTTATTATTATTAATTATTTCTATAAATAACTGATTGTTATTATTATTTACTTAATTCAGTAATTTTCAGCAAGTAATTATTTGATTTAATCTGAATTATTTCAATTTTTTAATTATTTATAATAGGCATTTAGGGTAGGCTCTTTATTTGATTTAAGAGACTTACCATATTTTGTCTAGAGAATAACCCCATACTAAGTAAGGGGCAACTATAGTATTATTTAATTTGTAATTTACAATTTAACAATAAAAAATCAATGCCCTCTTGAGCAACCCACCCCCAAAGAAGTATCAATAACTTTGAAATTATTAATCTATTTATAAAATAGTAAAATTAGATGGATGTTTACAACAAAATCACCAATATTGTTGGTAGGGAAACCTGTACATAATCTAATGGTATGTTTGAATTATGGGAATTGGTTAATAGAAATAGGAAATCTTGGTTGAAATTATAATTTTGGGCATGTTGATGTGCCAAAATCGTCAATGAGAATACTCATAGATTTTTAGTTCTTTGATTTAGTAATAATTTGAATATTTTTTATTCCATGTCTTTATTGAGTAATATAGATTAATAATATATTAATAATTATGAAATCAATAATAATAATAATAATAAGTATATTACTATTACTATTATTTACTAATAATATATTCTTATTATATGTGTATTGATTTTGAAATCAGTAATATTAAATTATTATTATTATTATTATTATTATTATTATTATTATTATTATTATTATTATTATTATTATTATTATTATTATTATTATTATTATTATTATCATTATTATTATTATTATTATTATTATTATTATTATTATTATTATTATTATTATTATTATTATTATTATTATTATTATTATTATCATTATTATTATTATTTTTATCTTGTAAATAAGTAATACTAAATATATGATTATAGTTGTATTTATATTTATTTGAAATAATATAAATTTAAAATGATTAAATCCCAAATAATAATAATAATTATTAAAATACTTATTAATTATCATTAATTAATTAGCATTTTGAAGTAATAATTATCATTATTATAAGGAATTAATTATCAATAAGTAATTATAATCACAAATCATTATTAGTAATAATAATTAATTATCATTATTGATAATAATAATAATATTATTATTATTAATATTAATTAATTAATTAATATAATAGTATTAATTATAATTAGTGGTAATAATAATATATTTAATTATTTCATCTAAAAGTATGAATTATAATATAAATAATTAACATTAAATATTTATGTTAAAAATATATAAAATGAGTTGATATAAATATAAAATGACTATTTATGAATTATTATGTACCTTTATGAAAATCGATATTAATTATCACTAATTAATTTTCATTCCTAAATAATTAGCAATATTATTAGTAAATAATTAATATCAGCAATTAAGTATTAGCAGTAATTGTTATAAGAAAAAATTTTCAGTAATTAATTATTATCAGTGAGTAATTAGTATTAATAATTAATATAAGGATATAATTAATTAAAAATCATTAATTAGTAATAGTTTAGTAATTAACAGTAATTAATTAGCACTTGGAATTAATAACTTCCTATATAATGAAACCGGTTTGATATTAAATGAATTAAACCAGGTTGGTTACTTAATTATCAGTAATTATTTATTTTCAGTGATTAATTATTATTAGTAATTAATAGATGTAATTAATTAATTATAAATCATTAATTCCTATTAGTTTAATAATTAACAGTAATTATCGAATTAATAAGTTCCTATTTAATTAAAGCGGTTTGTTTTTTATTTAATCAAACGGATTTGGACTAATTAAATACCCAACCTGATAACACGTGTAATCTCACCTTCCTTACCTGGAACCTAAATCGTTCGCTCTAACACACAGGAGGAACAGAGACTACTTCGACAGCCCAAAAAGTGGTAGTTTACCACCCATTTGAACAAGAAAACACTTGTAAAAAATATAAAAAACATAAGATATAATAAATGGAACAGAAAAATTGAAAGAAAAATATTTTATCAGTAAAAGGCTGGTATTACTGTCGGAGGAGAGAGCAGTACATCGTCGGTGGTTTCTAAATAATATGAACATGTAACTAACAACGACCTACAATTCTGACAAATATTCGACTAGAGCCTAACTCTTGAACAGAAATTAA
Organism: Nelumbo nucifera; assembly: GCF_055504915.1. Lineage (NCBI taxonomy): Eukaryota > Viridiplantae > Streptophyta > Magnoliopsida > Proteales > Nelumbonaceae > Nelumbo > Nelumbo nucifera. The sequence continues at coordinate 56,966,724 of NC_142655.1, forward strand.
GTATAGAAAACCGAAAAAATGGCAACTAACTGCTCTAACATTAATAAAATACCAAGGATGATAATTTAACTAACTTGATAGAATTAGTTTCTCTGAGATTGCAGTCTTGTATGAATTGCCGAGTAGGCTTGTATGTGTTGCAGACACTGTTCGGTTGCAGGTCCTCTGAGGTTGAAGAGTAATCTGAAGAAATATTCGAACTTCACTTGCACGACATGTAAATGGGAAGAAACATGGATTGTTGGGTTTACTAAAGGTTTACTGAAGTTTACCCCACTAATGCTCAGTTTGGAAGGAGTGCAAATGCAAATATGTACAGTGCAAATACATATAAAATAATACAAAATACAAGGTTTTACACTCTACATATTTGTATTTGTACTCCTTCCAAATTAAGCCTAACAGAATGAATGTTTACTGAAGTTCTGAAGTTCTCTGAGTTTCAGATGCAGAGCTTTGTGCAGAAATTTTGGTATTTTCAATCGCATTAATTTGAAGTTAGTTTGTTATTTTATGAGTTAGCTATTTCTTGAAGTATCTGCTCAAATTTCCACTTTCCTATATTTTGGAAAATGATTGAGAGTAAGAGCTTACCATTTCATGCGACACTCCATTATGAAGGGCTCAACTATGCATATTAGTGAGCTCTGTTATTGAAACACAACTATTAAGAAGAAGACATGTGTCCAATTTGTTTAAGAATTTAGTACAAGTGTCAGAATGGAGGAGTGCCATGTATCTGACTGAGGGAGGCTTTGGCCTGAAATCCTTACTTTATATATATATATATATATATATTAGATTGGGAGGGAAGAAGTTAGTTAATGGAAAAATTGACCAATTTTCCTCCTGTTCTGTTCTTTTATCAGTAAATGTTGAGCCAAGGTAAAACATTTTTTCCTGAGGTAAGTTTTTGAACAACTTATCCAGTAAAGTATTTCCCTTCTCACAAGGCTTTTCCATTGAGAAAGAATTGTCAAAATTAATGACACAAATACCCATTGAACAAACTTTTAAAAATAAAAAGATATAAGGGTAAATTCAATAATAAAAAAGCTTACCTAGATAAATTTTAATTTAAAAAAAATATATATAGATAAATACATTTTCCTAGATAACATTTACTGGACAAATGGGGTTAATAGCAACTAGGAGTGTCAATTGGACTGGATTTGGTCCAATCCAATCTAATGTGAGTCTATTATAAATGGACCAGGTCCAATCCAATCCAATGAATGTTTTGGACCAATTTGGACCGGTCAAATTCAATATCTGGATCGTCCAATCTATTCAAAGTCATTTTCATTTAAATTGGTTTCAACTCAAACTCAGTCCGTTGACACATATATTCTAATCTTATATCAATGGACCAGATATTGGCTTAATCCAACCTAATCCAATATAAATTTATTACGAACGGACCAGGTTCAATCCAATCTAATAAATATTTTGGACTGGATTGGTCCAAACCAATATGTCTTATTGATTCATCCGATCCGTCCAAATTGATTTTGGACTGGACGAATCCAATCCAAAACCGGTCCATTGACACCCTTAATAACTATATTTGATGAATTGCGGATATAATTATCTCTTTCTACAGATTCAAAAATAGATGGCTCAGACGCTTATTTTGATCCCAATGTCCTTCTGCCCTGTCCATGAGATCATGAACTCTTTTAAGTATGACAGGCAAAAAGTTGTGGCTTTATTTGTGAAATATTTAGCTCTAATAACGATATTTGATATATCTCTAAATTGAGCTCCCACTTTTTAAAACCTTACTCACACCATCATCTCTCTTTTGCTTTACCATCCATTTGTTTGGTAAGGTTTGTATTACTAATCAGTACCTATTCACTTTTAGATGAGTTATTTATCCGAGTAAATGCACTTATCTGGGTAAATGTTTTTCATGAATATAAATAATTTTATCCATGTTTTTTTTATTTTCCAGGTAAATAAGACAATGACTGTTTTAGCCATTAAAATCCATTATTAAAGGGGGCATTTTTATCCGATTCAAGTGTTGGTTCCCACCTGGGAGGTGGGTATCACTTACACTGAAAAATAAATTTTCCCTAATCCTCACATAATCTGAAAAAGAACACAAAATCCAACAAACGAATGCCCTCTCATTGTTTCTCAAAACAAAAATACAAAAAAAAAAGCATTCTTGATTATATATGTGTTTTTTGTTTTTAAAATTGAAATCAGAAAATAATCAAACTTGTCATCTCTCTCTCTCTCTCTCTCAATGTTTTAAAAACTGGCCAGCCGGATTGGACGGGTCAGACCATGCCACATCAGCCATATGGATGTGTGTGTGGGTGGGTATGTATAAATAATGTATAATTTTTTTGAGTTGAAATAAATAATGTATAATTATGTTTATATATAATATATGAAATATTTTATATTTAATTTATGTTTTTTAATTCAGTTTTAAAATATTTTATTTGTAAAAAATATAAAAAAATTACAAATTGAGGCCAAAAAAAGGGTTTTGGGGAAAAAAATAACAAGGCAAGATTGGCACACATAGATCTCAAAAAATTATCCAAATAAAAAAAAATCACTTCAATCAGACATCAAAATACAAAATATGCAACCCACAATCTGGTCACCAAATCAAATAGATCAACGATCTAACCATCCAAATCAAACGGATTTTTACCAAATCAACAGTCTTTTAACCTTTTTCTAGATTTTATTCAAGCCAAACCTAAAATCTTAACCGGATGACAATTCGAGCAATTCAACCTATCGAGTGAATGGCCGGTTGAAAATATTCCTCATTTTCTCTCTCTCTCAACACATTTCAGCCATAAAAAAAGAAATAACGCCACCAGTCCAAATCAGACATTTACATAGGAGTGAAGCCTTATTATTTGTTCACATGTTTAATGATCCAATCCATTATCCATGTCGGCTTTCCATCTTGCACAAGGAATTTCCCAATTCCCAGATAATTTCAGCCGTTGAACTTTCAGTTTTGTAATTTAAAAGCTGCACGTAAACCGACACTCTCCTTCTCCTTCTTTCTGCTTCCCCACGTCACATGACAAGGGGCTGCTGCCTACTTAAAAATAAGTGGGACCCTCTTGTGCTCCAAGATTAAGCTGTCCTATAGTGTCAAACTGCAATTTGCAATTCAAACCCTAACTTCCTTGTTTATATGGTCTTCCATAGACCATACCAATCAAGGAAATAAGACTCCATTCAAATGGCGTAGGCAATTGAGTCTACAAACCTCAATTCAGATGAAAAATTGGCCTTATCTTCAATTCCATTCTTTTCATTTCAATCCATATAACCCCTTATATGTGCATGGATAATGATGATGATAATGGTAAGAATTTCGGGAAATAAAAAAAAAAGAAAGAAAGAAAGAAAATAGAGTGTACGCCACCTCTGTTATACACAGATAAGACATTTATTTTTTATTTTTTATGAGTCCCACAATATAAGCATGTTTGCATATATAAAAATATAAAGGGAAAATTTACGACATTAGAAAGACATGGCACAAGAAGTGTTTTGACTGCGAATTTTGATAAATTACATACTTGCTGGTTGGTCTTAAATTTTTAGGATATCATATCTTTCCGGTGTCATAGTTGAACCATATATAAATACAAAGTATATTGTATTAAGGTTGGATAAGGTTATCCTAGACGTGTTCAAGACCAAAACCAATCTTTGAGTGAATTGTCAACCCAACCATTTTCCAAATCCTAGTTATTAGGGAAGAAAACATTTTCCAAGTCATAGGGCTTTTACCAAATTTAAAAAATAAATAAATAAGAGAGGTAAACATACCCTGAGTTTCAAATTTTTAAAATATACCCTGAATGTTTCAAACTAATGTGGGTGGTAGGCTACTGAGAATTCTGGACTGCCTCTAACCAGATGGTTCGAAGTCATCTAAGTTCAAAATATATTCTAAATTTTTCAAACTCACGACTCATGAGGAGTGGGTCTTTTGTTATAAGGTATATTCAACGTTCAAAGTATCGATTACGCCGGTAGGGCGTATCGGCCTGTATCAATACTCTTTTTTTTTTTGTTTTTTTTTCTTTTTTTGAATCTGGTTCAGAGGGGCCGGGTTAAGGCTGGTCTACGCCCTGAACCACTTGCCGGCCCAAAACACTCCCTGTAAGGATGTATCGAGAAGGCTCCGATACATATCGATATTTTGAACCTTATGTATATTTAAGCCTTTTGGAAAAATTCAAAGTATGTTTAAGTCAATTTATAAAAAATCGTTTACCCCAAAAAAAACAAATAAAAAAAGTTTTGGGGTAGGGATGGTCATTTCTATATCTGGCCAAAAAATTTCCGAAATTCGGCCTAAGTTTTGTATGCAGCCCAAGTCGAGCCTGTATTAATTTGAAAATTTCTAGGTCCATACTTGGGCCCAATACTTTATGCCCGGCCCAACCGTAGTTTGCAATCATAGTATCATAAAATGTCATTGTTTGTAAATAGCAATTCTTGGAAATATTTTAATCTTTAAAAGTAATCACTGAATTAAGACATTTAAAAAACTAAAAAAAAAATCAAAGTTCAATGTCTTTTCATCTTTTTATCCTTTAGTTTTTACTCATACATGTGGCATATTCATAGGCCCAGAACCAGGCTTGGCTTATATTTTACGCCCGTGGCCCAGGCAAGGAAAGGCCTGGCCCAGACTAAAGCCCTTAACACAGTCACAGATGTTAAGCCCATCCCAGACCATGATCACCCCCTTGTCTTGGGATCTTGGGGCAGGTTAGTTACAGTTTAGCCCCCAATACAATCCTAAGACTTCATGCAAAGTGAAGCCCAACCTCACACACTGACCAAAAACCCATAATCCCCATAGATATGTGTGTGAAAAGACTTTCCCATTCCTTATATGGAATCAAGGCCATCCAGCAAGAGATTACATCTCCGCCCCACAGCATATTCTCGCCATGTATTGGGAACATCTCCCAATGATAATATCAGTCCCAATGATATCATCATCGGGAGATGTTCCCAATGCATGACAGGAATGTGCTGTAGGGTGTTGTGGGGCGGCTCCTTGTGTGTGTGTGGGTGGGGTGGGGGGGGGATGTGAACTCATCCAGCAAACAGGGGACCAGATAGATTGGCCATGTTTTTTACCCTACGGCTGCAAAAGAGTGTAAATTCTGGTTTAATTTTGTTTCATATTTAACTTTGTCTTATATATTTGTAAAATAGGAAATAGAAGACGTCACTTGCCTTGTTTGAAAGGGAACCGAGGAGATCACTATGCACATCAAATGCATAGTGGGCCCCAGTCTTATGGCGGGTCCCATAATGTATTGGGGAGGATTTTTGTTGGCTGGAGATTCAGACTTGTGAGAAGGAGGATTATTTGCTATGGAGTGAGGTGGGAAACAAGATGATGTGGCCCCTACTTTATATGACAGTGTGCATTGAGGTAGGAGAAAGATAGTTCAAATGAGGCTGCATTTGTTGTGATGCAAATGCTGAATCGGGGTATTTATGTATCCTGGTTCACGTTTGCGAGCATTTGGTTGTCATACAAAAACATAATGATTAATATGTCAAACATGTATTTTTAGACATCTTTGTATCATGATAAGTGCACATTACTGTACCCATTTTTGGATATAAACTTGTGCTCTTTTGATAATGGGTGTGTTCGACTGATAATTTAAGACATTAATGATGGAGCCTACATTTTGCACTGATTTTAAACAAATAGGAAGAATACAAAAAATGAGTTGCACTTTACATTCTTGAACCAAAAAGAGAGTATTTATGCAGAGTACATATTTACGTTTGCATCACAACCAAATGCAGCCTAAATATCAAACAAATAAAAGATAAAAAATAAAAATAAACTTAGAGAGAGAGAGAGAGCATCTACAGGATGCCCATATAAATCAACGTGCTAGGTTAGCTTAATTACTGGGAGACAGACAGACAGTCCCAATCGAAGAAACAGGTGCTAATCCAGAACATCCCTCTTTCTGATATCGTTGCAGATTGAGCTTGATTGGTCTAATATAAACCACTCTCTGGTTCAACAAATGGTCCATTCAGTTAGTATAACAGATAGCAAAAACTAACAAACTGTACCCCATAAGGCCAAAATCCCACCAATTCATGAGTTGTAGATGTGCTTATCTGCCATTGAAAATGATCAGACACAGAGAGAGTTGATAAATGCTAAAGATATAGGTCTGCTTCACAGTTTTCAAACATTGTGAGGTTCAAGTTTGATTTTTTTTAATTAAAAAAAGAAAAAAAAAAGCCTTATCTCCGCTTGGAGAAGTATAAAGCATAGGGTAGGGTGACTTGAACATCTTGCCCTGAGAAAATGGGAAAATGAAGATATGTCATTTTTGGAAGGTAAGATACATCTGCGGTCTAAATGGAAAATTGAAGGGTGTTAATATGGGCTACTCTGCCACCAAAGCCCAGCCTATTTAGTGTTCGATATGCAAAATGGGCTTTCTATAGGCTTAACTTTTCAACCTTTTTATAAGCTTAGATTTGATATGAGATCCATTGCATGATCCCCAACAATTCAGTCTTTGACTCTTTGTGTGACCAATGGTGGAAATGAAGCAAATTTGGGCTGAACCCAAACCAGCCCATTAACTCCTTACTTCTTGGCTTCTTGTAATTGTACTCCCTTTTCAAGCAACACCCATGCTAAGATTGGTAGGTTAAAACAATTCCCAAGGCTTGACAGAGGAAGGGTGATTTGCAAGACATGCCATTTAGCCTTGTACTTTAAGGGCATTTCCATCTCCTCCCTTTTTATTGAAGGATCCTACGTCTCATTTCTCCACCTCTCAAACAGAAATGAGTCTCAAAAGAGCTTCTCTAACTTTCCTATCTTCCCTTCTAGTTGTTTCCATAGCCACACAGTTCATAGTTCCAAGCCAACCATGTCTCAAGTACCTCACTGATCTAAGTTCCATTATCACCTCATCACCCATTATTTCAACAGTCATCAAATATTACCTTGGGGACCATCCCCACGACCACCACCACCACCACCATAAGAAGGCAAAAGACTCTATTTGTGACAGCTTTCCACCTGACTTCCCTCCCCCAGACACTAATACCACCTCAATTTTTTGCGTAGATCAAAGTGGGTGTTGTAATTTCACTACAGTTCAATCAGCTGTTGATGCAGTTGGAAATTTTAGCCAGAAAAGAACTATTATATGGATCAACTCTGGAATTTACTTGTAAGTTGGCTTTTATTTTTACATATTTTAAGTATCTAAATGGCTACCCAGTAACTAATCAGCTCAAGTAAATACAGTGAGAAAGTGATGGTACCAAGGACCAAACCCAACATCACATTTCAAGGACAAGGGTTGGGATCAACAGCAATCGTGTGGAATGACACTGCAAACTCTTCACATGGCACATTTTATAGTGGTTCAGTTCAAGTTTTTTCCAACAACTTCATTGCTAAGAACATAAGCTTCATGGTAAGAGACATGATCATTACACCATTCAATAAATATTAAGACAAAAAGGGTTATGTACAAGTCCCATTTTGTGTGTGTGTGTGTGTGTGTGTGTGTGAGAGAGAGAGAGAGAGAGAGAGAGAGAGAGAGCAATTAAATTGAAGCATGAACACCCTTACATTAATGGTTGCTTATCTAAGCTTACTTACCTCATTCATGCCAATACAAGAATGTAGCTCCAATGCCCAGCCCTGGTGATGTTGGAGCTCAAGCAGTGGCCATTAGGATAGCAGGAGATCAGGCTGCCTTCTGGGGCTGCGGCTTCTTTGGAGCACAAGACACACTTCATGATGATAGAGGTCGGCATTACTTCAGGGATTGCTTCATCCAAGGATCCATTGATTTCATCTTTGGAGATGGAAGGTCATTATATGAGGTATTTCTCTTTTCCTTACAATCAACCAGTCATCAATAATAAACACTTGAGATGAGCTATGGCATATGAGTAGTCATTAAGTCACTGATGAGCACAAAACTAAAATAGAAAGAATGGAGAGGTATGTAAGATACGTTGAATTATTTTTTTTTCACACCCAAAAGAACAAAAAAAAAATTATAGGTTGAATCCAAAGTTCATATTGTAAAGCTCAAAACCATATTGCAGAATTGGGTACTATTAATCCATATCTTGCTTTCTAGTGAAAGAAAAGTGAAAATAACTCTTCTTTTATCTATAAATCTCTGCTTGAAGCATTGGAAATGTGTTTCCTTGATTTGGGCAAGTTCTTTCCTTCACAGGAATGCCATGGGATTCTCTAAAAGCAAAAACCTCTGCACACATTCTTAAAGCATGGGAATCCAGCCATACATTGGGAACATCTCCTCATGAACTTAACATATATGTATAGGAGATATGCCCCGCGTGCGGCTGGATGCTATGTGAGCAGAGATTTTGACTGCAGGAGATCCAGACTTCACAAGAAGAAGAAGCTCTTTGTGTGGGTAATAAACTATTAAGAGTCACCCCCTTTAACCCTTAACTATCTATCATTTACCATTTCAGAACTGCCAGTTGATATCCATAGCTAGCCCAGTACCAGTAGGACAGAAGAGCATAGATGGAGCAGTTACAGCACATGGTAGAGCTTCCAAGGATGAGAACACTGGCTTCTCTTTTGTTAACTGCAGCATTGGAGGGACTGGAAGAATATGGCTTGGTCGAGCATGGAGGCCTTTCTCCCGCGTTGTCTTCGCTTACACTACCATGACTGATATCATCACCCCGGAGGGATGGAATGACTTCAATGATGTTACCAGAGATCAGTAAGTAGCTAGTAGACTCAACATAAACACAAGTAATACTCTGTTTGGATAAACTTTTTCTTTTGAGATTTGGCTGTGGAAAACAGTTTGGTAAGAGTTTTTTTTTTAACATAATAATCTAAAGCCAAAACACTTTTAAGCCACAAAATTTGGGCTTTCAAAGAATCTTATCCAGACACAACCTTAGTTCTTCCTCCTCCTGCAGGAAGCTAGGAACTTGTTTTCAATTCAAGTTAATTAATTGATGGGTTATCTGAAACAGGACCATCTTCTATGGGGAATACATGTGCTCAGGTGCAGGAGCAAACATGACACTGAGGGCTCCTTATGTCCAAAGACTCAACGACTCTCAAGCTTCTCCTTTTCTTAATTCATCTTATATTGATGGAGATCAATGGCTGCAGCCCTTCCTCTAGGGGATCTTTTCTTTCTTTTCCTTTTAAGATTCTATTTTATTATTCAGATTGTAATAATATCATCTATCTATCTATCTGTCTGTATATCTATCTGTTCATTCAATTATCCATTCATTATACTCTATGTAAGTTGTTCACAAATGAAATGTTGTTTTTGTTCTGTACTTGGCATATTTTTTGTATGAAAGTGTTTTTTTTTTTTTCTCTTACTTTTGAAAGTGTTTAAATTAAGATGAATTGATGCTAGGAAAAACATATTTAGGCTCAGTTGGGTTGCAGTACAAATTTCATTTGCTTTAGCGCAAAAAGTCGGTGCAAATTTCACATTAGTTTTTGAGATGTAAAACGAATGAGACAAGAAACATGAATTTTGCATCAAGATAGAGTACAAATCATAATTACAAACAAAGGTATGTGAAACTGAACTGGTGCAAAATTTATTGAACCACAAAAAAAGGTGATTTGATCCGGTTCAATAAGGATTGATCAACAGGTCTATCAAGTTCAATAGACCACCAAACTAATCTGACCCAATTTGAGTATTAGTTGATTCTTGGTAGTGCAAAATTTCAGTTTCTCAGTTTCAGATCCAACGTTCCCAGGCAAAAGTGTTGCTTCCATCAATTGGGACAGAAGATTCCAATGCAAAGGGCCTACACCTTTATTATGCATCATGACGTATATTCCCTAGGCTACTTTCATTTTACACAGAACAAATCCGTTCGATTGACTATTTTACCCCTAAACTATTCATTTATGACTTCTATGTACCAAAAGACAAGCCAATAAGCAATTCAGCTGCTATCAAACGGCCGGCCCAGCGAAACGTCTGAAGAAGCTCTATTCCAGCTCGAAGGACAGCGGCCTCTCCGTGCAGCTGTGCTCGTCGCCCGGAGAGGAGAATCAGGAGAGAGACACCACCGCTCCACCAGGTCCTCCACAACCTAATTCAAGGGTAACTTCGTAAGTTTGACGGAAGCACATACCCTCCCTTCTCTCGGCGACCACACTTCAGAGTTGGAGTTCTTTCTCTGTACTGCTGTTTTGCAATGTTGGGAGCCATTACCTTCCCTTCCTCTGCAACTCCACCGACCTTACGGGTACCTGTTTTGGGTTATTCGAATGTTAGAAACTCGCGATTGCTAAAGCTGAGAGCGTGCCTTTTTGATTTTCCTCTCGCAAGCAAAATTATCGTTAGAAGTGAGTATTTCTCATGCTTAACTTATGACTGGAATTCTAATTTTCCTTTTTTATGGGTAAATTTTACTCCTTTCTCATCTGGGTCTTCCCAGAATCGTTGAAACAATCACCGAATTTGAGTTCTTAGTACGTCTTTCCAACATTTTGGCCATACCCATTTGTTCCATTTTCATGTCCTCAATTATCTTATGTTGTTTGGCTTTTGAATGGTCTCAATTGTTAGGTACTTGTAAACTGGGTTTGAAGTTAAAACTTAAATTGGATACGTCTTAAATGTGGAATTGAAAGATTGGTTAGATTATGAATTTGGGTGTCTTCGTCTTTATTTTCTTCATTTAGGAAGAATCGATGCTATTGGTTACAAATAAAAAAAAAAAATCATTTGAAGAATGTATTGTTTTGATGCACCTTCAATCTATCTGAGTTTTTTTTTTTTTTTTTGGTCCTGCAAAATCATGTAACCCTTGGTGATAAATGTAACATCACTTTTTTTGTCTCTGGACCAAGAATTTGCCCTTGAGGTAGAGCTGCATTTACTCATTAGTAGATGTCCAAGTCAAAGAATAAATTCAAACTTTGCTTGCCTTGGAGGATCTGATTTCATGTTGTTAAACTTGTGGCATGGTTGGACGTAGTTTATCATATATCCAGTAATATTTCGGTCTTATTTGTAGGCTGGGGCATCTTAGGATTGATTGGGAACTAATATTTTATGATTCCTTTAGGCCCTGTTTGGTTTGATAGAAAATAGGAGAGAAACAGAAAGTTGAGGGAAAGTTCTTAACAAATTTTGTGAAACTCTTTAAGAACATTCCCTCAATTTCCTGTTTCTCTCTTATTTTTCTGTCAAACCAAGCATAACCTTAAGGAGTGAGGTGCTAGAAGAAGACCATCAACAGCACCTGTAAGAAGAAGCAATTTGTTGTAAGTTGAAGGGGCTAGAAGGGCTACAGGTAGACCAAAAAGGACATGGGTAGAAGTAATAAGAAATGATTTAAGCACCAATAATTTAACAATGGATATGGCTTTAAACAGAATGGAATGGTGAAACAGGATTCATGTGCTTGGGATAAGGCTTGGATGGTGATGATGAGTAAGGTGCTAGTCTGCACATTCATGAACTCGATGGTTATATGAAATTAGTTTCCTTGCTGGCTAATGGGTGGGCTCCTGGCAGTGCTATGAGATATAGACTTCTAGGAGTGTTGTATCAATGTTGTGAGTTGTGACAAGACGTATTATTTTTGTTGGATACCAATGATACTAAATTTGTAAGTATTTCTTTATAGGTGCCTGCCTTCACTTTATATAGTCTCAGGTTTTAACCAGACAACCTATTTGTGAATAGAAAGTCTTTTCCTTCTTTTGTTTCATTCTTTGTGTCACATCACTTAGAGTCCACTCCAGTCTTATTTACTATTTAGATTCAGTGGGTGATTCATCATCCTTCTCTCTACTGAGTTCTTGAATGAAGGGTGCCAGAAAGCAATATGCAAGAAGCTTAAGGATTAAACTGCTCTTTTTAAGATATTTCTTTGATATCGTAAGGGGGTTATCATCTGAAAAGTTCTCACTGTTGTTGGGCTCTGCCTCCTAATGATAGCAGCCTATGATACTTAAATGCCTAGTGTACTTGTATTGGAAACAGTACATATGGCATGGATACTTCATGGGCATTTCTAATGTTAACTTTATAGCATTAACATTTTCAAAATGTTAAAATGATATTTTCTAACAAATCATAATATAAAGGAATTTGTATATGATAAAGCTTAATTGAATTTGACACAATAGAGGTATTGAGAAATGATATTTAATTTCAAAAGCATGATATAAGCATATTAAATGGGATGGCCATACCTGTATCCAATTATCCATGTCCACTTTCTTAGGAAATGGAGTCTTATACCCATTTCCTATATTTGTGTTGATGTTGGTTTGTGAATCTAGGTACCAAATGTAGCAACTTGAAGATCTCTCTAGCCATCTCCCTAGTTGTATCAATGTGGTAGGATTTTTTTATAGTGATGATAGACAATCTACAAATGCTTATTTATCAGTGGAAATGAACATCCCAAGGCACTTTTCAGCAGGTTGGAGGAGAAAGAACATAGACAGAGGAATGGATGAAGAGAATAGTCCACAGTTGTGTTACCCAGATATGGTATTGTAACATCCTGCTCTACCAAGTTTTGAGTTTTTTGAAGCAAAAAGTGAATCAAGCTTCAATGGAAAATCAGGAAGGTTGCATGTATGTGTGGTGTGTATGCGTACATAACCTTTTATAGGGAGTAGATCTGCTAGTTGAGTTGTTTAGAGAACTTTAGATGACCCAAGAATCTTATAAAAGTCTATAATATTTGGGTCCCAAAAGGACTCCAAATGTTCTCTCTATAGCCTATTTGCAGGAGAAATTTTAGCTGAAAAGACCTAGCCATATGACTGAATACATGTATGATCCAGAGGGTCCCTTATTGGAGGGATGGTTTAGATCAGCCACATTACCCTTCCATTTTGCAGAATTATGCTGGGTCATGTAGGACAGCTCCTTACTTGACCTTACTAGAATATATTCAAGTACACACACACTTACCCAAGTGGTGATGGGTAATGGAAGGCAAAGAAAGATGCTGTGCTTGGATTTAATGTTTACAGAGATGATTAGGAGTATCTATCATCTTTGTGAGGGTTGGAAGACCTTGGGATGCTTTCTTGACATCACATCCGTGTACATACATGGATATTATGATTAACCTCTGTTTCAAATTGATCAATAAGGAGATCTTTGGTGTTCAATTTTAGACACCATGCATCCAATCAAAAAAAAAAGTAGACATCATGTGCCTGAGAGAGAGGTGGCCAGTATATTCACCTTAAATTATTAGAGAATTTTCATTTTGAGGTAGAAATGGAGGGACCTGAGAGGAATATTTTCAGTTTTGTTTTTGTGAGTCCATGGTGATGGTATTGTTGGATCATTCAAGTTTTAAAAATGGATACTTTTGCATGGTTGCTACCCATGGATGGTCTGTCATCATCTCAAGGATTGAAGTTTTCATGTGGAAAGTTAGAGCAAAATGTGTATAATGAGATAAGGTGGTTGTCCATCACTGTTTCCTTTGCTTGCAAATGAGATTCCAAGCCACAGGTCGATCTCTTTATTATTGGTTTAGGAGTTTATGTGATTTCCTTCATATCCCTTGGTCAAGGATCTGTTTGAGGAATCATAATGTATCTTAGGAACCACCTGGCTTTTTCTTTTATCAATGATAAACCACCCGATTCGCTAGCAGAAGTGGAGTAGGTAGGACTAAGTTGTATAAGGGCTACTTCTGTGGTGTATGGGGAGCTGCCTGGGTCAGCCCCAGACGGCCCTTTTTTTTGTGGGGGGAGGGGGTCAACTGGGTAAGCTACTTCTGCATCCACTCTTTTTTGGTAAGAATATTCCTTTAGTCTTGTTAACAAATAAAAAAATGGTTCCATATGTCATGAGTTAAAAGTCATTTGGAAACAATGCAGTAAAAGGATATCTGAAGAAGTTTTTTCCCTTAAGAAGGATTTTTTGTGGAATGTATATTTATTTTTACATTTTGAATTGGATACATATTCTGGAGGACCTCTTTGTGTTCTCATACAAGGAGGATGCAGAAAGTTCTCCTTTGTTTTTTTTCCTTTTCACATTATTGAGAAATTATCTTTATTTTGTACCACATATTACTACAATAACCGAAAGAAGAAAAGGAAAATATCTGTTAGCATCATGGTTATAGGTACCAAGATATTGATTAAATACTTCATTCTATTTCCTTGGGAACATAGATCTTACTCTTTCTAATCTTTCCAACTTGTCATGATCTGTGTTTGTACATTATGCTGCAGATTTGTCCCACTCAACTAGTGAAGCCAAACTGCAAAAGGAGTTCTCTAATTTTGGTGAGGTAGTAGAAGGTACATGTATTTCTAGATTGCTATTAATATTACACATATGTTAGGAATAAAAATAATGACTCTAAAAGCATGGTTTGTGCATGTGATGTAACTCCTCAAACACTCACTGACAATCATGCATTTCCGTGAATCTGAAGGATTCAGTCCAACAAATTAGAAATTTCAAAAAATAAGAATATGCTTTCTGAGACAGTGTGTGATGTGCAAATAATTCTCTTTGTTGAATACTATTTCTATCCTCTAGGTGTTAGCCATATGACAAGGAACCAGGACTTGTGTGAGTATCATAGATAATATTAGTTCTAAAAGGGAAACTTTATCTGAATGCTGATACATGTGTCTTGCTTTCTTCTTCATAAACTATGGAGGTCTACTTATTAGTGTGTAATTGGGATGTTGATGTTAGTATGGAATTCATTTAAACAAATTATAAAAATGGTATATGGGTAATGGTTGGATTGTCCTTGTTACATGATATCTTAATGTTTGGATTTCAAAATTTAATTGTCTGTTGATCTCAGACATATATTGGCATTTTCCGAAAATTAATTTGGTATGGTGAACAACCCAGCCATGTTCTAGAATATGGATTCTCCTTAGCAGGAGAGCTGCAACATGTTTACACTTATGTATAGTGGCTCACTGTACATATTTATATTTGTACATCCTTATATCATTTTTTATAAGTAAACATCTTCATATCATTTTTAGAAATCAATACAATACTTTCCTTTTTCTCAAAAAAAAAAGGAAAAAAAGAATATGGGTTCTCCCTATCATATAGGATCTTGACATTTGAATATGGATCTGAATAGAATGACTACTATATACAGACTCAAATTTTTTTCTTTTTTTTAGAATTAAGCTTTCTATGTTTTCTAGTTTTCGAGATTGGTGAGTTGAGAGGCTCTTACAATTGGAACTTAAATGACAACTGTAACAGATATTATTTGTGGGGAAAGAGTCAAATACTTTGCACATATGCTGGTCCTGACATGACTAGTACAGTATAATAGATTTGTCAACACCAGAAGGTTGCCTATAAGCTTTTCAAATTGGAAAATCGCCCCTCTGAGGTGCCTCAACAAAAAGATGTTATCTAGCAATGCTATCTGGACATCATCCAAATGAAAACCTCTTATCATTCAAGTACATAACAGTTAAATTTATTTTTAATTATTAAATATTAAGTTAAGGTTGAACCTAAACAAAACAAGTTGCATCATCCCCATTTTGTATGGGTTCACAAGGGTGCATTAGGATAATTTCAAGGACAATGGGTATGATACCTACAACTAACACTCTTGTGGTTTAAATTTCATGGCAGTTAAGATTGTCAAAGATGAAGCTACAAAGAAGTCGAGGGGGTATGCATTTGTTCAATATACCTCTCAAGATGATGCAATGCTAGCATTAGAAAACATGGACTGCAAGGTCATGCTTTGCCCATCTGTTTTTCCTTTCTTTATCAGATAGTCAAATGTCTAGCACTCAACTTTCTGTTTCTTTCAGTATATTGATGGCAGGTTGGTTCATGTGGAACTAGCAAAACCTGTAAAGAACACCTTTGGAGCATACCCAAGATCATCAGGCCCTCCACCCACTACATAACAGAATTCACTTGGGTCAGTTAGCAAAAATACTGACCTCATAATGTTCAAATGTTGCCCGTGCTTCAACATGAAGCAACTCCCAACTATACAAGTTCAAAGGAAGTGAAGTCGTACCATTTGACTATAAGGGAGTCATTATGAAGCCACATTTCTAAGATCAGAGAATTACAAGAAATACTGCTTAATTGGTACTTAGTTTTTTTCTCTTCTTTTCTTAGCTAGGTAAGCATTCAATATTGCAAGACAAAATGTTCACTATGTTGCAGTATTCCAGCTATTAGTTTTGTTCGGCAAGCACTGATACCCTTTAGGCTTTTAGTCAAATGGTGTCACAACACTTTCTTAGATATTCCAGACTTCCAGTTAAGGTTTATTATAAATGAGATAGTATTAAATTTGTCTACCTGATCTATCTGTGCGGTTTGAAACACCCATGACATGGGAAGCTTTTTGAATGGCCTGAATTAAAGAGATGGTGAGCCACTTGTATGCAATTCAATGGCAGAAAACTTTGGCATTCTTTAACTGACATGCAACAAAATGTACAGTTTTTTTTTTTTTTTAACCAGGAACAAGGTTTTTTGGTAAATGACCAGAAACAAGATCTATAGATGAATTCTGGCACAACACATGAGTTAGACCATGCATCATAAATTTCTAGAATTGGAGCCCAAGTTACGACCCAGCTGATCCCATGTGCGTCTTCTGTAACCAGGAGAAAGAATCTGTAGAGCCAAGGTTTAAAGTATTGGGATGCATGATGTGAAAAAAAAAAAAATTGTGTATTACAGGATTTAAAAGAGCAATAATATTCATGGTTAGAATCACTTTCAGGTTTCAAAATTTTAACCACATAATACAGATGGCCTAGAAGGGTATCAACAACTTAAAAAAGCCTTATCTCCTAAGTCGCTGTAGTTGTAGTATCTGTGGGTTCAAGAATCGTGACGGGCATTGGTGTGTAGAGTGGGGGTTTTTGACATTTTGAATGCTTTTAGCTCTGTAGTGAAAATCAGAAATCTGCATTGGGTTTGTCCGTACTTCTCCAAATTTTTGGGAGAATGATGGTTTAGCCCAGACTCAGAATTTTTAGGCCCAAAGTACTTGTCAGCTCGAAATTGATGCCAATTCACGAGTGGGCATTGGTGTGTAGAGTGGGGGTTTTTGACATTTTGAATGTTTATAGCTCTGTAGTGGAAATCAGAAATCTACATTGGGCCTGTCCGTACTTCTCCGAAATTTTTTTTTTATATGGTTTGGTAATTCAATCGTGGTGAGATTTACTGAATCCATTCAACTCTCCAACAGCTGGCTACTTGCATGGTTTGAAGAATCAGCATGGATTTGGCTCAACCCAAACCTGACCCGAATGACTCCACCTCAACATGGGTTTGGCTCAACCCAAACCTGACCCGAATGACTCCACCTAAAACCCAACCTGATTCGATCCTACCCAAACCTGACTCAAGTCAACCTAGAGGAGGATGGGATACCACATCTATCCTGACAGGTCTATACAATGTTCAAAATTCTGATACATATTGGATCATATTGGCTGATACATATCATATCGGGAGTTTCCCAACACGCCTCTCCAGGGCATGTTTTGGGGTCTAACCCGGTTCAAGGGATAGACGGGCCTTAAACCGATCCCTCTGAACCAGGTTGAGGAAAAAAACTAAAAAAAAGGGAGTGACTCATGATACAGTCGACGTATCGGACTGTATTGATATTTTGAACCTTGGTTCTGTATGCAGAGCATATATATTCAACCAACGCTACAAAGGAATGTACATTTTAAGGTAAAATCTATGATACTTTCTATGGAAATTGATGCAACATAATTCAAATGTGAACAAATCTGTGGTAAAACGATACATCATATGATAATAGTGACATTTTTAACATTGTTAAAGTTTTTAACGATAAGTATATCTTGTAAAATGTGAACCAATGAAAATAAGTAGACCATGTTAATGTGATTGATTAAAATTTTGATGTAACTTGTGATAAAAATTTCGAAATGCATGACTCATGTTTTAATGTTGAAATGTTGATGGATTGGGCTTGACATATATCCACCTTAAACCAACTCTCAAACAAAACCCAATCAAGTTTGGTCCAACCCTAACTTGATATGGTTGGATCAATGTGGATTACCACTTAGTCCGACCCATTGGTAGGGGTGTTCATAAAAAATCAAAAAACTGAACTGAATTGAGAAAACTGAACCAAAAAAAAGTGGTTAACCAAACCAATTGGTTTGGTTTTGGTTTGATATTTTTTTAAAAAATGAATTAATGGACTGGTTTGGTTTTCAATTAACCTAGAAAAAAACTGGTGGCTAACTGAACCAAGTGGTATATATATTTTTAATTATTATATATGTGTGTGTGTATTTGTGTATGTATGTATGTATGTATGTATAATATATATTATAAATATAAAAAACCAAAAAACTGAAGAACTAAACCAGTCAATCAGTTAACAATGGCATCGGTTGGTTCGGGGAATTGTAAAAACCAGAAATACCGGTTCGATTTCAAAAAAGAGCCCACAGTTTGGTTTAACCGAACCATAAGCACCCCTACATGCCATTGGCATTCTTACATTTGGGTTATTTGGAAGACACATGACAAGGTCGTTGTTCCAGGCTGTTGAAGCAAACTGTTAAGGGATCAAATGGAATCAGTTATAGGTAGATTTGGTTTACACTTGAATCCAAATCAGATTTTGGATTCAAATTGAATTCAGATTGCAATCAAGTGGACTTATTCATGGGTCGGGATCGAGCTTGGCTTTTGCCAAAATTTGAATGGGCTCGGCCTGAAGCTCAAGCCCAATACAGTGTAAAGTTAGGCCCAAACCCAACCCATGAATAGGTCTAAATCAAATATTGAGTAGTATAAATAAATTAAACTACAATGATCAAAAATATTATATAATATTTATAAAATGAACTAAAAATGATTTTGATATTTTATTTCATGAACAAAATGTATCGAATTTTTAGGTAAAAATATGTATGGAAAATTTAATTGTATGAAACTTAAACTTATGACAATTTAGTAAAAAAATAGAACATTCAAGCCAACTTTTCTTATAAATATAATATAAATTTTAAGTATATACTGGCATATATATTTAAAATCAAATTAAGTTGGATTATATCATATGAGCTACAACTTTAAACTGAGCCTCAAGGGTAAAACTACAATTTTAAACTCTCATATTTTTGTTGTTCATAAAGTTTGTATTGTATTTTTTTCTGTAGAAATCAACCTTAGTAGTAACTTCATAAGCATTTTGGACATTTTTGTGCTTCTTATTAGAGGATTTTAATAGAGGGGTACACTTGCAATTATATCAAAAAGTTCAAAAAGGTAATTGAAATTACCAAACTTTAGGGGAGGCTTCAGCAATCAACCCTTTCTTTTCTTTTTTTCTTTTTTTTTTTTTTCAGGTTGACCCCTCAAGCAATATTTGATGAAAAAACTAGAAAGTTCATTCTGTTAGAAAAATAGCTTATCATGCTTGTTTTAATGGCATCTCAAGGCAGCTCCTCAAGTAAAGCTTCAACCCTTATAAGGAACCCTAAGAGCTAAGTCGAACCGTCTCCCCACTAAGCGTATCTCACACATGCTCCACAGAACATCCTAATTGTGCATTGAGAATAGATGTATCACAGATGTATATATTTATATATTTATGTATTTTTTGTTACAATTATTTATATATCTGTGTATATATGTATTTATTATCTATTTATACAAACAAAATTTAAGATAAGTCAATTTTTTTCTAAAACATGATAACTATGTTCTTCTACACATAACAATGCTAATATTCAATTAACACATGAGCCCTTAGGCTGTGTTTGTTTTGAAAGTGTTGAAGAGTCGATTAATGCATGTGACTGTGATAGCGACACAGCAGAGGAGAAGCCAACAAATAAATATATGAAATATACTGTACAGCTAGCCTACAATGAAGGCAAGATTCCAGTCACATAATAATTGACCCAACTTAACCACAAAGATCTGTTACAACCCTTTTGTATTTCAATTTTCATATTCTGTATTGGTGTATACTATATATACTGTAAAACTGAACATAAGAAATACAACTTGAATTCTCTCATCCTTACGGTATGTTTGGTTTGAAGGAAAAAGTAGGGAAAGGTGGAGAAACCTATATAAAATCGGATTTAGTCAGTGCAAAATTCGTTCGAACAGCCATCATAGCCTTGCATTGGAAATATCTCTCCATGAAATAAAGCATAGAAGTATGGAGATGTTCCCGATGTAAGGCTGTAAAGGCTGTTTGAACAGTGTTCAAACGGGCCTTGCACTGACTGAAGCCAATCTCTCCTTCCCTATCTTTTCCTTCAAACCAAATATAGCCTAAGTGAAAGAAATGGTAGGTAAGGGCAGGAAAACCTATACAAGGAATACTAGGAAGTAGAGAACTCAAAGGTACCGAAAATGTTGTATAGGTTTGAAAAGAGTCAAACCATTACAAGATTTTCATGGGTTTCCTTGCCTTCTTTTCCCTTTATGATCTTTCAAACCAAACATAGAATTAGAGTCTAGAAAATAGGTGCATTTGACAAAAGGAAGTAGAGAAGTCCAAGCCCAACAAACCTGAACCCAACTTGAAGTTTTAAAATTGGGTTAAGGTTAGGATTGGGGGTTCAATAACTTGGGTTGGGTTAGGGTTGACCTCAACCTAACCCAACCCATCCTTCGTTTCAAAATTTCAAACTAGTTAGGCTTAGACATAAAACACTAATAATGATGTCGTTTCCATATCAATTAATGGTAATGACCAATTTTTCTTTTTTTTTTTCTTTTTGTTGTGTTTTTGCATGTTTATCTATTTTTATGCTTTTATTATATGATTAATGATGTTATGGGCTCAGACAATTGAATTGTCAACTCACCATATGCCGAGATGGTTGGATAGGGTTCGAGTTAGGCAAGTTGAACTAGGTTTAAGCTCAACCCAAGACCAACCCTAAGAATTGGGCCTAAAGCCCAAGACCAACCCTAAGAATTGGGCCTAAAGCCCAAGCCCAGCCTAAAACCAAGGTCAAGCCCAAACTATCTAATCCAAGCCCAGTTTGATGCACTCAGGTTGGCCTAGGTTAGAGGTGTAAATCGGGTCGTGCTAGCCCACGGACCGCAGGTTGGCACGGCCCAACCCACAACCTGGGCCCATGTCACGACCCATATATATATATATATATATATATATATATATATATATAGTATATAATATATTAATAAAATAAATATTTTTTAATTTTATTATACTAATTTATTTAATTATTGCATATATAAGCAATTTTATACACAAAATTCATATAAACTTAAAATTTTAGGTTTTTTTGTTAACTTTTTAAAAATAAATAGCTTTGGCCCGATACATGGCCCAACTTGGTCCAAGGCTCAGCCCACAGGCCCACATGGGCCCAGGCCATGCCGACCCCCAAATTTTTCACCGGGGAGGGCGGCACAGCCCGTGATAGCCCGCGGGCCACCCACGTGCCGTGCTATGCCAGCCCAGCACGGTCCACTTTACACCTCTAGCCTAGGCTAGGTTGGACAATCAGCTCACACTAAAAATTAATATACAATTATTTGCATTTGTATGCATATGCATGGTTTATTAAAAAATGCATATATGCATGCAATATATGTGTCTATATGACTATATATGCATATATACATGTATATAATCAGACCAAACTCTAGTTGGGATAAGGTTAGGCTGACTAAAAATTAAAATGCCCAAACTTTTGGGCCCATGCCCATCTTAAGGACCGAAAAATCCAAGCCCAGCCCATGGAAGATCACAAGTTGAGTCTGACCAAGTTGCACCTTATTGTTGGATTTCTAACATGGACCCAATCCTTTTTTGTATGCAATATTGAATAATCGGATATTGATATTTTGTTCAATTAGTTGTTTTAGTGTGCATAATATTAGAATGTGAAAGATATTTTGCACTTTTTATAAACATATTTGTGAATCATTTCATAGAGGTAAAGAGAATTAATAATAATATAGAATATTTTGGTTGTGAACAAACTAACCAGATCAATTAATTTATTTATTTTTAATATTAATTGTTAGACATGCGATCTTTGTGATCTTATATTCATATTTGTATTTAGTTTTCTATCATCATCGCTGTCGTCATCCATGCCTTATCCCAACTAACGGGGTCAGCTACATGAATCCAGTTTCACTAATCCTTTCTATTTAAAGCGATGTCCAACGTTAACATGGTGTTTGGTTTCGTTGCCATTTATTTGAAAAATGATGTCAGCTCATTACCACATAGTTGTTTCCCCTAAAATGTTATTTGGTTAAATTGTTTATTAAATAAACATTGGTCTCAATTTGTGTGAGAACTATCTATTGGGGGATTCTTCATTTTAATGTTCCCCAACACCCGGGCGTTTTTTTCACCATTCAACTTATGTGGCGCTTAATGGTGTTTAATTGTCAAAAAATATTTGATAATGAAACCAAACAGCCCTAAATTATTAGTGCTTAAATCATTTATTACACTTCTACCCATGTCCTTTTTTGTCTACCTCCGGCTCTTGTAGCCCCTTTAATGTGTAACATATCAATTCTTTTAATTTATGCAATTGGTAGTCGTTTATGCACGTGTTCAAACCATCTTAGCTACTCTCTTTATTTTATCACGTATTGGAGCTACTCCGAGGCTCCTATAGATAATTTCAATCCTAATTGTATCATTTTTTGTTTTTTCACTTATCAATCTTAGCATTTGCATTTCTACTACATTTTTTTTTGGATATGTTGTTTCTTGATTGCCCAACACTTTATTCATATAACATAGTTGGCTCTACAACTGTTCTTATAGAATTTTCCTTTTAATCTAAGTGGTATTTGCTTATCACATAAAAGTCTAGATGCACCCCCTCTATTTTGCCCATTTTGCTCTAATTCTTTGGGTGACATCCTCATCAATCTTTTCCTAGTTATGAATTATTGAAAAGGTACTAGAAAATGGTCACATTGACTTATATCTTAGTATCCAAACCAATGTTTTTAAAATCAAACAAGACAACGAACCGGTCAAGGGTCTGGTTCTTGGGTTGAATGGTCCAACCATTTGAATCGAACAAACAGCTCATTTTGATAAAAAACAATTAAAAAAAAACGGATAAACTGTTGGATGGTTCGACCGCTTGGGTCAGTGGTTTGTTGACCAAATAAATGGTTTTTGGTGACAGTTTTGGGGTAAAACAGGTCACCTGGTTCCTTGTTTTTCTAATCCAACCATCTAGTCCAGTCCGATTTTGAAAAACATGATCAAAACCATAGTGTATCTTGATTTATATTTTTCTATTATTACTAAATTTACATGTCATATACTCTGTTTTAGTCCTACTTATTTTAAAACTTTTTTGTTTCTAATGCATTTACTTATAAGTTTAATTTTAAATGGATAAATTACAAAGACCCCCTGTACTATGAGGTCTGTGACAAAGACCTCCAATACTTTGTTTTGCAACAAAACCCCCCCTGTACTATGATTGTGAGACAAAGACCCCCTTCCGTTAGTCTTCCATCGAAAAAAGCCGTTAATATTTTTTAATCCCCATACTACCTTTGTAATAACTAGACGAGAAAAACACTGCTCATCTTGCCCAACCATTCGATACTACCCTTTCGTTCATTCACATCTCTCTCTCTCCCCGTCTCTCTTCTTCCCCTTCCCCTTAAGAGCGTCTGGATTGAGCCTATTTAATTCAATCTCGATCTCTCTGTCTCTCCATCTGCCTGCTTTCCTAGCTGTGAAATTGCAGAAACTTCAGCATAAAATGAAAAAATAAATAAAAATTGTACAATGTACATAAAACGTGTGAACAGGGAGCAGTCATTCATGACGCCTCACCATGACTAAAAACCAAGTAGTGACGTGTAAATTAACAGCATTTACAGTTGAAGATGGAGCTTCTTTAGATGGAAACTGAGGACAGAAATCCGATTCAAACTGTTGGAGCTAGTAAATAAGAGCCGATCTGTTCTACTTAACCCTTTTCTTCAGTACCAGATCAAACATCAACCAAGCTCCAAATTGAGATTTCAATCTCGACTTAGATGTCGAAAAGCAATCTCAAGACGACAGACGAGCTTGATTTACACTTTTTAGGGTTTCTAAAGCTGGAGTCATCGATCGAGGAGCTTGGTCCGGTGTAGTTTTATCATAGTATCCAATAATGTGTTTTTTCCACCTCAGCGATTTTATCTTACGTTTCTGTTATTGGATAGAGAGAGTGAAAATAGGAACCAACTCACCATTCACCAAGCCCGTTTTATTTTATTCTATTTTTTATTTTTGTTTACTTTATTAGAGTTTTGAACGGAGAGGGAGGTGAAGGCATCTATGTGGGGTGGCAACGCCATCGGTGAAGGAAGGATTAACAGCGGCACGGGGTCTTCAGGGTCCCGACCCCGAAAGGATTGTTATCATCAAATGTATTTTGATTTCAACTTACCTCTGCAATTGCAAGTGTTGCAGGGGAGGCGGCTCGATTCCTCTTCAAGGGTAGTTGGGAGAGAGAAAGAATGAGAGAGAACTGTGAGGGAAGGAAAAAGAAGAGAAGAAAGGGAAAACAATAGATTAAATAGGTTTAAGAGAACAAGGGCAAAAAAATAAAATAAAATAGAAAAAGTTTAGTGGGGATATTTTGGTAATTTAATATATTCTGTCATCTGACTTAATGGTCAAGAGGGGTCTTTGTCTCACGTTCAAAGTACAAGGGGGGTTTTTGTCCCAAAACAAAGTACATGAGGGTCTTTGTAATTTACCCATTTTAAATTTAATCTTTCATTAGTTTCATCAA
Source organism: Nelumbo nucifera (assembly GCF_055504915.1). NCBI lineage: Eukaryota > Viridiplantae > Streptophyta > Magnoliopsida > Proteales > Nelumbonaceae > Nelumbo > Nelumbo nucifera. Next base: position 56,991,583 of record NC_142655.1, read on the forward strand.
TTAAAATAATGTCACCTACAAAAAATACATACACCGTAAAACTTCCTTTTGAATGTGTTTAGTCAATTTATATATGATCAATGCAAATAGATAAAGGTTAAGTGTTGAACGTAAACGAAGGCTGTCCTATTGATGTTTTAACATATGGGAAAATCTATGATCCACATGGTATGGAAAGAGTATTGACCAATCAAAAACCACCCATGAATTTTGATAAATAAAACTAGATTGGCTACCACATTTATGATATGAGTTAATTGGTTAATTTTTTTTAGATATCATAATCCTATTGCTATATATATAGTTAGGCCCCTTTCTTTTTTCTAAGATCCACCCTATTATCTCTTTAGGAAGTCTATCATATGTCATTTCTAATCATTGAACACTATATGAAATCTTTCTTATTCTCTCTAATAACAGCAACAACAATTAAATAAAGCATTGAACTAAAACAAAATAATAAATTAAAAAAATAGACAATTACTAGATATTTCAATTAATGACCATTAAATTTCTAAAATCTCTTGCAATTAATCACGATTGAATTCCTAATATTTTTTATTACTTTTAAATATATTTTTAAGATGCAAAAAAAGAAAAAAACTTCTTGGAGAATAAAGAAAAGATGAAGTAAATAAGTAATGCTTACATGGACTCGATACATTCTTACTAAAATCGTTTTTCCTAGCAGAAGTTTAACCAAACGAAGCCTTACTCAATCGAATTAAATGCTCTCTTTCTTGCTAGCAAAGAAAGAAATCATTTCTTTTACGAACTTCGACTTTTGGAAGTTTTCTCTCTGCAACCCCGAGGCCTCCCTTCTATCGTCTATTTTGTCGATGGCTGCCGCAATGGTCGAAGACAGTGGTTTCGAAGATGACCAACTAGCTTCCATGTCGTTGGACGACATCGTTAGGGCATCTCGTCTTTTCGACAACGAAATTCGAGTCCTCAAAGTGGGGAAGCTTTCTGATTACCTCCTAGTTTTGGTTTCCTGGAATTTAAGGGTTTTTTTCCTTGCTGATTTTATCTTTATTTTCTTTGATCACTGAAGGAAGAGTTGCAGAGAACGAATCTGGAGTTAGAATCTGTGAAGGAGAAGATTAAAGAGAACCAGGAGAAGATCAAACTCAACAAACAGCTCCCCTACCTAGTCGGTAACATTGTTGAGGTGAGTGACTTTCTATCTCTACATAAGCATTTTTCTTTTGGGCTTGCTTCGTAAATTAGATCCAGTTTTGGTGGCATTTCTCTTCATTGTTGCTTTGGTTTCTATTCGATGTGCCTATAATGGCCAAGGTCTCCTATTTAAGATTTTCATATTGACCTATGATGCGATAATTGGGTAAACGGAAACCTTGAGTCACACTTTCACTTCATCTTGCTAAAAGTTTTAAAACGAATGAAGAACCAGCTCCTGCATTGATGAAAATTAGTAGCAATACAAATTGTATTAAACGGACTCATTAAACACTCAGAAACCGCTAATTTGATCTAGTGAACCAAATAAAAAGAATATGGCAAATTCCTTGTTAATACATGAAAATGGGGCCAGTTCGCACTAGTATCCACATAAATATATCCCAACTCTCCGCTGCAAATACATGGTAAAATCCTTAAAAAATAACATAAGGTATAGGATCTAACATCTATGGCTGTATAGCAATTCTATCATCAAACTATCAGTCCCTTTATGATGCCAATATTGTTACTTTGTCAAAAATACATCTTCTCATAGTCTTTAGACCGAAGTTCCTGGGAATAGGAATTATAGTATGCTATTTCATGACATTGTGGGTCAAATGTATGGGTCTTGGCTTTTTTGGAAAGATGGTTCTAGCATTTCTTTTGTTGGGTTCTTGTATTTATAATAGAATTTTCTTTCAGTTATGTTGATATTTTTCTTGAAATTTCATATGCCATTTACTTGAGCTTCATGGATCTACATTTTCATACTTAATTGACTCTGTTGCATGGTGTGGATGCGCATTTTGCTAGATTTCTTCTGATGGCTCTCAATTGATCTTTTTGTCTTTTAAGATTTTGGAGATGAACCCAGAAGATGAGGTTGAAGAGGATGGTGCAAATGTTGATCTGGACTCACAAAGGAAGGGGAAATGTGTTGTGCTAAAGACATCTACCCGTCAGGTACAATGACACTTTTCCCTTGTATGTAATTGAATTTCTCTTGCAGTAACTTTCTGTCCATGTTTCTTTCGTTTTCAACATGATTGGACCTTTTAAACGAGTCTTGACCAACCATTTTCTTTTTGAGGATATATCTATTCTTTGAGACAATTGGTGGGTTATGGATGGAGTCAGTTATATGATAAGATGCTGTGCATGTTTCTATCCCTACCAACATTATTAAGGGCCCTTTAGATGAAAAATATCCTTGATAAACTGTTTTTATTTTAAGGATCTGTGTTTTTCTTCAGACAATGGATGTGATTAAGGATGAATTCAATTGTACAATAACAGCATAGTATGTTATTAACCATCACCTTTAAATCATGAACGACATATGTCCGTGAGAATGACAGTTTTTACAATTGCTGAAGTCTCAAATCATATTGGCTGAAAGAAAAAAGCTGCACTTTGAAGGCAAGAATAGCTGAATAGGCACAACTGTCATTAGGTCCCTTCTTTTTCTGTCTGTCTTCATTCTCAAAGAATTCATTGGCCTCAACACTGCCACAAATTTCTTTTATTTCTGGATGGGAGATCTCATAGCTCATGGAAGCAACTATTTTCTTTTCATATGGCAGTAAAGCTAACACTACACATACTTTTTTTAACAATATGGATTTGTATACAAGCTTTATCCTTCATACTTAAGAAAATCCCACACTGATTCAAAAGGGACAAAAGGGCAAATTGGAACATGTTATTCTGGTATTTTGGTTCAACTATACCGCCTATATTATTTGTTTTGGATAAAATTAGTACACATGCTTGTAATTTGCATAGTATCAATTTTACTTTAAATGTTTCACATGGTGGGTGCACAAGTTGATAAAAGTTGGTAGAAAGATCTGTTTCAGGTATCTATCTGTACATGTAACAATGACATCATGTTTTTTTTTTATGAATGAAGATAATTCATTAATCCAGAAAAATAAGGCAATACAAGAAACCCAAGAAGAGTTACGAGCTGTTACCTCTTCTAACAAAGTATTACATCAAATTAGAAACAGAAATAACCAGAAATAAAATTACAGAGCAGCCCAAAATAAATGTTCCCTTGAAGCCCGTTGCTTAGCTAATCCATCCACTAAGGTATTTGCTGATCTTCCCACCCAAAGAGAGGTAACAGTCATGTTTCTTGTGAGCCAGTTGGCTTTCCTTAATAAGTCTCTGTGTCGCCACATAGCTGAAGCTGGGTCTGTCAGCCATCCCACAACAATCTTAGAGTCTCCTTCAACTACCAAGTGCTGAACTCCTAATTGTTTTGCAATCTCAATACCTTGTACCGTCGCTAAAATCTCAGCTCTATTGGAGTCTCCTATTCCCACGGGGCCTGAAAACAATGCTAAGATGTTACTCTCCTTATCTCTCAGCACCCCTCCTATCCTCGATGGGCCTGGGTTTCCTTGGCTGCTTCCATCAAAGTTCAGCTTTTGCCCATCTTTTAGGCGAAGGCATCCACACTGTAAATTCTTTGTCCTTCCTTGTATGGCTGTTAGCCACCGCATTCAGTTTCTCCAAATATTATCAAGGGGAAATGTATGAAAGAAGTCTATAGTTCTTAACCAATGAATGGCCTTAGTCAAGATACAATCCTCAACAGCCTTAATGCTTCTTTCCTTTTCCTTGAATACCCTTTCATTCCTTTCTTCCCAGATTGTCCACAAGGCGGCTGCTCTAATACACCTTCACATCATTTTTCCTTTTTTTGTAGGTCACACAAAAAAGGAAGGATAGAACAGTTGACTCAAGTCTGTGGACAGATTCCACTTGCACCCAAACAAAGAAAAAAATCCAATTCCAAATAGCACTAGAAAAGGAACAAGATACAAGTAAGGGGGAGCAATCCTCACCACTAGCCCTGCAAAGTACACACCAGTCAGGGGACAAACACATGAAAGGCCTTTTCTTCTGCAAGTAGTCCAAGGTATTAATCTTTCTATAAAACACCTCCCAGCAGAAAATAATAATTTTAGGTGGAACTAGTCTAGACCATATCTCCTTGGTTAGAAAACCCTACTGTCCTAGGGAAGGGCAAAGGGACTTATAAAAGGAAGCACAAGTGAAGAAACCTTTTGGATGAGGGGACCATAATCTCACATCCAGACTAAGAGGGTCCAGAAAGACACTGCCAAGAAGAGACAACAGATCTGAAACACTGTTAAGTTCATCATTCCTCAGACCTCTCCGAAAGCCAAAGTCCAAATTTAAGGAAGAGGGTGAAAATGGGAGATAGCTTTTTCCTTGTAAAGGGAAAGAGAATAGAGAGACGGGAATTGGTCTTTAAGGGCAACGGTACCCACCCAAGTGTCTTCCCAAAATAAATCAGAGTTACCAGAATTGGCATCATACTTGACAAAGTTGGGAAATTGAGGGAGGATACTTTGGATTGCTTTCCAAGGAGATGCCAACGTAGCTTGACGTGATACACCCACATCCCATTCATTTTCTAGTTTGCCATGTATACTAGCTATCACTTCATGCCACAACCTCTCCCTTTCTCTAGGCCACCTCCACAACCATTTTCCTAAGAAAGCTTTATTCTTTAGAGTTAACCGTCCTAATCCCAGTCCACCTTCCTCTTTACTCCTACAAACTATTTCCTAGTTGATTAGGTGATCTTTCTTTTCCTCCCCTGGCTCATTAAGAAAAGTTCCCATTAATCTCTCCAACTTCTTAGCCTCCCTATTAGGAATCCTAAAAATGGAGAAAAAATAGACCGGTAGGTTTGCTAGGGTAGCTCTCAATAAAGTCACTATACCCCCTATGGAGATGTAGTTCTTTTTCCAATAAGCTAATCTTTTCTCAAACTTTTCCATAACTAGGGTCCAAAAACTACTCTCTTTTGGGTTAGCCCCTAGAGGGAGACCTATGTACTACAAGGGCCACAAGAAGAGACGGGACAACCTAAACAATCTGCCACAAACTGAAGAATCCCCTCATTCATATTAACACCTACCACACAACTCTTATCCAGGTTTATCTTCAAATTGGAGACTTTCCCAAAGTGTTGTAACAATGCTTTGAGGTTCCTCACTTTTTGCCTGTCATCCCCTTCACAAAATATTATGATATCATATGTAACGTTCACCCCAGTCCTTCTTCCCACTCAGAGAGAGAGAGATGTTGGGATATACGTAACAATGCTTTGAGGTTTCTCATTTATCTTTTTTATTGGAATTCATATTTTTTGCCAAATTTAATTAAGCTTCTAAAATATATATTTTGTATAATGTGGTTTATTTAAACATATTGTTTTATATATTTCAAGTGTTAGTGTACACTACAATTGTCTATGCTATCCATGTCATGTTGGGTATGTATTGCATCTGATACTGGTATGTAGACCTGTTCATGGGCTGGGCTTGGGCTTAGCTTCTGCTAAAATTTGAATGGCCCCGGCCCAAAGCAGTGTAAGCCCGAAGCCTGGCCCATAACAGGCTTACTGGTATGTTAGGCATGTGCAGGTATCCAGATATCATATTTCATAGATTCCATGCAAATAACCTTCTACGGGTGTTCTTTTTTTTTTATCAATAACCACATTTCACTAATTAATCACAAAAATATTACAAGGATGAAGATAAACTTTCTTATCTTCCAACTGGAGCTTGAGCTCCCAAGAACAGAAAAAGGAAAAAATTACAGTTGTGCCCAAAAAATTAACTCCCTCTCAACTCCTTGCTTAGCTAACCCATCAGCAAAGGAGTTAGCTGATCTTTTCACCCAGCTGATCTTGATTTCCATTTCTTGAACCAGCCATCTAAATTTCCTCCTCTTATTACTGTACATCCATAAACTGCTATTTCTTTATTCAGCCACCCTACCACCACCACCGAGTCCCCTTCAATGATGAGTTTTCTTATATTCATCTCCTTGGCTCTTTGGACTCCTAGAACTGCAAAAATCTCAGCCCTGAGAGAATCACCCACTCCAATTGGGCCTGAAAACATGGCTGAAACAAGCCCATTCTCATCCCTAAACACACCTCCAATCCCCGATTGTCCAGGATTCCCCCGACTACTCCCATCAATGTTTAGTTTTAAAAAACCGGCCAGTGGGGGGGGTCCAAAACACCTTCTATGGATGTTCTTTTTTTTTATTTTTTTATATTGCTATTGCTAATTTACATGAACCTAATTATTTTGGAAAATATCCTTGTATTATATGAATTAAACTGTACAGTTGTGTTTAGATTTTCCTGAACTTGGATGTGTCAGACACCTTCTATTACTGTTAGAGAATATACATAGTTTACTACAGTATGCCTATAACATTTTACTATATTCTGCATGGTAGTATGTTCCCGAGTTGTAGACAATTCTTCATTTGGAGGTTATTCAGGTTCTTATACAGTCAATTCTTGAATGTAGACAATCTTTCTGCCAGTTGTTGGACTTGTTGATCCGGATAAGCTTAAACCTGGCGATTTAGTTGGTGTTAATAAAGACAGCTACTTGATTTTAGATACTCTTCCTTCTGAATATGATTCACGTGTAAAGGCAATGGAGGTTGATGAAAAACCAACTGAAGATTATAATGATATTGGTGGCCTTGAAAAGCAGGTAAATGAATGCCTTTTGAGCTACTAGATGTATGCGTAGATTTGTTTGTGTATGTTTATTTGGTAATAGGAGTTCTCTTTCCTAGTTCTTAAGATTAATGATGGGCTATACTAGGATCAGCAAGAGACCAGTTTGGAGCTATGGCACTTGGTGCAATCTCTATCTATCCTAGTCCCACATGTCAATAGGCTAAAAGATTCATGACTAAGGCACTGTTCCAGGCTTCCAGCACTATATTATAACAGCATTTTGATTTACTTTGAAAATTAGAGGTTTCTAGAATCTGCACTTGGTTACTTATTATGGAATCTTTTACAAATAATGATAATAGTAATAGTTAGTATGGTAGGCCCAACAGGGCACTGGATGGGTGGTTATAGTGCATCTAGGGAGACTTGTCAATGAAATTTAACATATTAGGAACAAAATATAAAGTTGGATTTGTTAATTTGTTTTATTGTAATCTGTAAGCCTCTTAACTGGTGCTCATTCCTATTTAGTTGTATGGACTTTGAAAAAAATTGCTGGTTCAAGTGTTGGAATATAAAAAGGGCATCATATAGTACCCAGGACTTTTCTTCCAAAAATGCAATGAAGTTCTTTGTGTCCAAGCAGCTCATAAAAAATATAGGGAATGCTAAATATTAAATATTTTGGCCTATTTTGTGTCAATCTAATGTTTTGTTTTATTTGATGAGGCCTATTTGTTTGTTCTGGCAGATACAAGAACTTGTTGAGGCCATTGTTTTACCCATGACCCACAAAGAGAGGTTTCAGAAATTAGGAATTCGTCCTCCAAAAGGAGTGCTTTTGTATGGGCCTCCTGGAACAGGAAAAACATTAATGGCTCGTGCATGTGCAGCACAGACAAATGCTACATTTTTGAAGTTAGCTGGTCCACAGTTGGTTCAGGTCATTGTTCTACCATAAAGAAAAGGCTAAAATGTTGCTGATGCTGTTTATGTTCTTCAAGCATTCTCTCCTTACTGTTGGCGATCTGTTATCTTATGTTTGTTCTGTTGCAAATAGAGTATTGCTTTCTCATTATTAACTTCGAAGAATTAATTACTTCCTTCTCATTTAGAGTTAATAATCCTCATTGTCAAAAGGTTATTTGATTTTCAACATTAACAAATCAGGAGTATGTTCTGTTTATTTACTTTCATTTAAGGATACTTATCTGTATGTGGTTTAAAATACATGTAAGTAGGAAATTTTATTTTATTATTATGCTGGTCCTCTCCCAGTTGATATCAAGACCAGCCATTTGTTTGCAATGCTGCAATGTGCCTAATGATGATAAGTTTTCATCAATTTAGTTCATCTAGAATTTTTTCATAGTAAAGTTCTTATAGAAAATTTTATTTCTTTCGTGAAAATATAGGATTTCAGTTTTTAGATTCATTAATCTGTTATTCTTGTTTTTCATTAATGTTGTAGGTGATGATGGCTTAAAAAATCATTCTACTTTGTTCTTTATACTTTTCCTTGTGAAATTTGATTTAACTCTAACTTTTTTCTATTTTCAATGAAGAATGAGTTTTTATATTGAGCTTTTAACAGAGTAAGCAAAAGAAAAAAGAACAAGAAGGATTTTTTAAGGAACAGAGTATGTAAGTTTTTTTCACTTTTTCCTACTTGGTATTTGTGATCTTGGATCTTATAATTGATTCATTTTGATTTGTAAAACCTGGATTATTATACACATTTCCTTTGTGGTGGATTGCCTGCTTTTTGACAAAGTTCTCCTGAATTTCATTTACCGTTGGTACTCTAGGATAGTATATGATGCAACTAGCTGATCTTCTCCTTGAAAGAAGCATTTAGTCAACATTTCTTTCTTTTTTATCTCTATTTCTCATAAACTGAAATTAGACATATGCCTATCTTTTCTCCTGCTAGGCTGCTACAACATTACATGATTTTTCCCCTTTGTACATGTCAATTGATTCCATCATTCCATTTGGCTTTTTATTTTTTTTCCTGTTCTGTCTCTAGGTAGTCCCTTGAGCATTTTGGTGCTACAGTATCTGGATAATTTCTATGGGTTGGTTTCTTTTTGATGTTTAAGTATATGCTATTCCTCATTTTTTTTTTCTTTTGACTTGGAAAATGTTCAGATGTTCATTGGAGATGGAGCCAAACTTGTTCGTGATGCTTTTCAACTTGCAAAGGAGAAATCACCTTGCATTATATTTATAGATGAGATTGATGCCATTGGAACTAAGCGGTTTGATAGGTATGTCTTGTTCCTTTTTTATTCTTTTGCAATTCTCTAAGCATTTCTTACGATTACAATCTTTTGAAGCATTGTTTCTCTGAGGATTAATAGATGAATGATGTTGATTTTGAATGATGGGTCAAAACATTTATGACCTTGATAAAGAATAGTCTTTGCAGCCAAATATTGTGTCTGGTGTACTTGCTGAAATAGAATTTTTATGTATCAGTTCCATAGAAAAGTATGGAAGTCTAGTTCCTTACAAGATTGCCAAGAAGATAGTTCCAATGCCTATTTTGGGTGATGGACCAAAACCTTTTTTTCTTTTTTTTCCTTTCAAGGAAAAACCTATCTATAGTTCCCTTATACACCCTTTGATAATTTATTCTGGAAAAGTAGATCCCAAATACAACACTCTCCTTTTGGACCCAGGCCTATCCAGGGAATCTGCTAGGATATTAACTAATCTTCTATCCCATCTGAATGGGGAGTTCCCCATGACTGCTAGTAATCTAGATTCCCTTGCCCAGCTTGCTTTTATCCAGTCCATTTTCCACTCCATTGCTCAACTTGCTTTCAGTTTCATCTCCTATTCATGTGCCTGAAGATATTCTTGAAGGCAAGCTGATTTCTACAAGTTAGGGGCTAACAAAAGTTTCTTGTGAAGCAGAAGAACTAACCTCTGTCAAAATGTACATAGGTTATGGCTAAAGAGTTACAACTTACAATGTCTCAACCTCAATCTCTGTGAGTGGTACCATGTCTTCAACTCGTCAGGGATGAGTTCTTTCACTTTGAGGAGAGATGATGGATATCATCCTATGCATTTGAAGAGCTTATATAAAATGAAAAGAAAGAAAAAAATCTCTGTATCGGAAGATATACTCTAGATGTAAAAGCAGAAACTAATAAGCAAGTTCTGGTTTGGCAAAGTGATAATTCTTGGGAGTTTATCTGGTTTGGCTGTAAGGGTATTTTGGTATTTTAGTTTATTAGTAGTGGGATTCAATCAGTAGGAGTAATTAGTCTAGTCATTATTAGGGAGGGAGTTATAGATGTTAGTCTTACTACAGGGTCTGGTGCCACCATTGTAATTATAGCGAACAGTGTTCCATCCTAAACCTTTCCACCTACAGTTTGTTCTCTTGTCTTATTATTGCAATAGATGAATGAATGAAATTTGAATGTTGATTTCCTTTGCATGTCTGCTTTATGGAGTGGTTCCAATAAAACTCGAGTGATTCAAGTTCCCTTGCAATGCTTTGGGTCTCTCTTTTTCTCTCTCTCCATTAAATCAATTATGTTTGATATCCAGATGTTGTATGAGATAGATACAGACTGTTAACCTTTTCTTGTTTTTTCAATAGTCCTGCTAAGATGTGATTGATCTTCTGCTCTTCTTTATTGTAGTGAAGTAAGCGGGGATAGGGAGGTGCAACGAACAATGTTGGAGTTACTTAACCAGCTTGATGGTTTTAGCAGTGATGACAGGATAAAGGTTTGTAATTCTATGCTTTGTAGTGTTTGATTTTCTATCATCAGTGGAAGTTATTTATGATGGATATGAAACTTGCATTATTTTTCTAATGTTCCTTGTTAGTAGTTCATATTAACAGTTTTCTAATCATTTTAATTTTTAAAATGTTCTTCATGAGATAATTTTATGGCGCTTGTTTCTGCCTTGAGAGCATGTATTATATATTAGACTTCCTAAACCTGAGTATACTGTCTTGGCTTCTTCCTAAGATCTATAACAATTCTTGGACAAGAGGAACACAATCATGAATGCTGACAGCCTGGATTTTGGACAACCCTTGAATTGTTCATGTACAAAATGCATTATTTCTTTATGACCTGATCATTTACTTGAGGCATCCATAAGCAAAGTATATGGGATTTAATCCAAGACCAAAGGTTCTATTCCTCCTGCCATTGAAGTAAATAAGAAAACAAAATGTATATTTTATGATTGAGCAATTTTGAAAGATGTAGAGAGACTAGGCCGAATGGGCCCTAGTATTTGTTTTATGTTGAAGCAGTGTTTTATTTATTTTATGTGTAGAGAGACTAGGCTGAACCCCAGGCCCAGCATGGCCCGGACCATCGTGTCGGGCCGAGCACGGCTCGCGTTCCGTCCTGACACGGCCCGATTTACACCTCTACTTTCTCTTCTTTTCCATCTTCTTTTCTCTCTCTTTCTTTTCTGCTATAATCTGCATTTTTCTATCAGATTTACATTTAAAGACAATTCGAACATCGTGCTTTCCTAGATGATCAGTAAGAGCCTTCTTTAATCAAACATTGTACTTTGTCTACCTTTCGTATTCTAGAAGGGGTTGCTAAGAAATTAGAAAAAATCATGAGAGACTTCCTTTGGGGACTAGGTGAGACAAAGGACCATTTGGTGAATTAGGACGTGGTTTCCAGGAGTAGAGGGGGCTAGGTATTAAGAATTTAAGACCCTAACATGGATTTATTTGGGCTTGCCTCAAGGGCTTGGTACAAAGGCGGCTCATAGAATTAGGAATTAAATATGTTTAACATCATGTTATCTATTTGAAATGGTGCATTTAGAAAAGAAATAGAGAAATTGAAAGTTTGGCATACTTGAATATGTTTTATATGCTATATTTGATTTTATTATTTGCATTTTTGCTTTGAATATGTTTTATATGTTATGGTTATTTATTTTAATTTGAGCTAATGAGCTTTTTAAAATATTTAGTTTAAAATTAAAATTTATATTTTTAATTAATATTATTTTCTTTTTTTTTTGCAAATTCTTCACATATATTTTGATTTTTTTTGTTTTTTTTTTAATTTCATGCCAAAAAGGCGTGCACCTCACATTCTTCCTCAAGCATGAGGTGCAAAATGTCTTTTGCACTTTTTTTTTGTGCCTAGCGCTTTTAAAACACTAGGAGAGACTGCTGATTGCCTAGCATAAAAAAAGAAAAAGGTTTCTGAATAGGAGGTTAGCAGATGGAGGTTGCTTTCACAACTTGCCATAGCACATATATGGTGATACTTTTCACATGAAAATTTTCTCTACTTTGTCTCAAGGATGACCTGGGTTTTGTATTAGAACTTGTAGTGTTGTTTAGTACATGCAGGGGCCTAATAGTTGGTTATCAAAAGGTATACATGTATAAAATCCTTTTGTATCTGAGATAAGGGTGCCTTGCCCTTAGGGGTGTAAACGGATCGGATTCGAATCAGATCAGGTAATATTCGAATTCGAATCCGATTAAAAAAATTCGATATCCGAATTCGATTTGATATCCGACGGATATTGAAAATTAATATTTAAATTCGAATCTAATTAAATATTTGAATATTTCGATTCGATTTGAATTCGACTAATTAATTATTTTAGGTAATTAATAAATATATAAAATAAATATTTTATTTATATAAAGTATATAAATATATAAATTATTTATATAATTTAATTATTTTATATATAAATTATATAAAACATTTAAAAATTTTATATATTATATATAAGAATTAAATAATCGTTCGAATTCGGATATTTATCAAATCGAATCAGGTCATATCCGAATTCGATTCAATTATGTCGAATCTCAAATTCGAAATTGGATTTTCGAATACCGTTGACACCCCTACTTGCCCTCCTCTCTGTTTTTGGAATGAAATCTCAGACTTGCTTATCAAAAGACTTTATTTTTTATGGCCTGAAACAAGTTTCTAATGACCTATCATTTTGCTGAGAGAAAATAATTTCTGATTTTGATGTGCCTTCTATGTGCAAAGTTGTTTGGGAGACCATTCACCTTCTCTTCCCCTATTGTTCATTCACCCAAAAGCTTTGGAGCTGATTCCAAGTCATTGGACTTCTTGTTTTTCATTGAGAAGATGGTCTTGTTCCAGGGTAGGCATTTTGTGAAAGAGTTTGGTGGAATTTGTGGTGTTATACTGTTATCCTAAAATCTTTATCCATGTATGGAAGGAAGACGCACAAAAGAATTGCACAAGAATCCTACTGACATATTCCCCTTATTATCATCAGAAAAACAATGCTCTGACTTGAAGTTTAGTAATTATTGTTACAGACCAAGGCTTCATTGACCAAGCATGGTAATTATGTTTCCATTCTCAATGTTGTGTCAGTTTCTTGAATGATCAAATTTATTATCATTTTTCATTTTTTGTATCTTTTATCTGGGGATAAATGTATATATTGTCATATCAGTAATGCTTAATGTGATATTAAGGGTTAGGATTTTGGTAATACACAGGTCATAGCAGCAACCAATAGAGCTGATATTCTGGATCCTGCTCTTATGCGTTCTGGTCGACTAGATCGCAAAATTGAGTTCCCTCATCCAACCGAAGAAGCAAGAGCCAGAATACTGCAGGTACTCTTGGTTTCTTTCCAATTCTATATGTGCTGCATCCTCTTTTCCACTACTTAGTCATTTTCTTCTATGGAATTACAGATCCATTCAAGAAAAATGAATGTGCGTCCTGATGTGAATTTTGAAGAGCTTGCTCGTTCAACAGATGACTTCAACGGGGCACAACTAAAAGCCGTGTGTGTAGAAGCTGGCATGCTAGCCCTTCGCCGTGATGCAACTGAGGTTCATTCCTTCCCATTCCACCTTGTCCACTTTTTCAGTAGTTTTCTGCCATGAGACACTTCACTAACTACTATCAATCCTGCACTAAACTCATGGATTTATGAAATCTAAAACAATGACCCAGAAGCACTGTGGTTCCTGCTCGTCTTTGTCATATCTGTCATTGTAATCAATGTTTATCCTTTTTCTTCCCATTATCTTTGTCACCCTTGCATTGCTGGTGTTGCTGGGTCTGAGTGTAGATTGGGATTCAAAAATTGGGTGGTCTATAACACTTCTGTCTGTGCTATCCACCTATGCCTGGTCAAAATATACCTTGTAATAATACTGCTTCCCTTAACATTTGCAATCCGGTTTTCCCAGTCCATCCAGAATTATGTGGTGTGTCACCCATGTTTGATATTTCTCTTTTGTCCTTGTCACTTTATGGCAGTTGACACCATTGCCCTTTCAATTACCATTTTTTTCCTTGTAATGGAATTTCGTTATTGTATTTTCAGTTTCTTTGTAGTGTTATCATTGAATTATATAAAACCATTTTGATGGGGGTTGGACGTAAAACACAATGTTTGTTGTGATTCAGGTAACCCATGAAGATTTCAATGAAGGAATTATTCAGGTCCAAGCTAAGAAGAAATCAAGCTTAAATTATTATGCTTAGTTCCATACTATTCCTTGTGGGTTCTATCCTGTGAAAATTCAAGCGACTTATTTGCTATCTTTCCAACAAAGAGCTGCAATGGAGAACTGAGCCACTATAGAGATGATGTTGCCTTGCATGAATCTGCTAAAGAATGGTTTTATCCAAGCCTCCTGTTCACTTTGACTTTGAGAGACTGGTCTCGTCTTGGGAGTTGGGAGATACTCTGCAGCAACAAAATCAGCTAATATTTCCTTGAAAGTTGAAACGTTTCAGGAGACTTTGCAATTCATAGAGATATATTGGTAACAGCAGTTCCATAGAGTTATGCCTATTTTGGTGCAGACAGCCTTCAAACAGGCATCAACTTGACCTATCTACATACAGCAAAAAACATTTGCAGAACTATGCCAAAGTGCCAAACAACTGAACAAAACCTAGAAATATAATGCACTTTTATTGTCTTAGCTAGATGGTTGTCTGGTTTTAATCTAATAGCTGAATAGTCACATTTTAATGTTTTATAATTCTAACTACTACCGAGGTGAAATATAGCCTTAATCTTATGGTCGACTTTCCATCACTGGAACTGTGGGTAATTTCATGTGGATTAGTAAGACAGTTCCCATATCATATGACTCAACCCATTTTATAGCTTTTGTTCTTCCTCTATGCAAGGTTCAAAATATCGATACAGTCTGGCTGATAGGGGCGTATTGAGCTGTATCAGCCCTCTTTTTTTTTTTTTTTTTTCTTTTTGTGGGTCAGAGGGGTTGGTCCAAGGTCCTTCTACCTCCTGAACTGAGTTAAACCCCGAAACACCCCTTATAGGGGCGTATCAGGAGGTTCCCGATATGTATATCGAAATTTCGAACTTTGCCTCTATTATGTATTATTTTGCAGCGTCATGAAAAGTAGGCTGTACCTTAGTTTTTAGTCTAAGAAAAATTTTTACCATTTTGGTATTAAACAAGGGCCATCTTTGACCCCAACCCCACTAATACCGAACAAACTGAAGCAGAAACAGGGGTTGTTTTACTGCGAGAAAGATGAGTGAGGGGTCCTGTGGGACAAACCTCTTGGTCCTGGTCCTTCTAACTGGATGGTAGATGCTATTAAAATCCATTTCGATCTACACGTGATGCGTGTATGAAGTATGATGTTGATTCAACTAATAAGCTGAAATCTTCTGTCAGTGCAATTGCTTAATAAGTTAACATGACCAACTCACCGACATCCATTTGGATCGAGATTCCCCCTGACCCTAACCCTTTGTTTGGTCTAATAGTAAATAAACAGGATGTTTAAGTTGAGGGAAAAGTTCTTCAAGGAATCTCTTATTTTCCATCAAACCAAACACAACTAATCCTTTTATTTTATTTTATTTTATTTTTTTTGGGGGGGGGGAGGGTAAATTGAGAGACAAATTAGTACCCGCGGGGGTGAGCCCTACCAGCAGCATCCAAGAAAACACTCCTCTTGATTAAGACCTTTGTTATGGATGATGGATCTTCAAGTAGCCTTGTAGATATTACCTTCTAGCTTCTATGATGATGGATGACTCATTAACCTGTAGGCCTGTAAATGGTATTCGAAAATCCGAATTCGAATTCGAGATTCGATACAATTGAATCGAATTCAAATATATAGTGATCCAATCCGATAAATATTCAAACCGATATATATATATATATATATATATATATATATATATATATATATATATATATATATATATGTATATAGATAGATAGATAGATAGATAGATAGATATTTGTATATTAATGCAATAAATAAAATCTCTTAGGGGTAAATGATGAATTTTATTCCTCAAACCCCCAGTCAGCCGGCCCTAAACCCTAAATCACTCGACATTTTTCTTCTCAACCCAGGTTTTCTTCTCTCTTCCATCTCCTTGCAAACCCTAACCCTAATCCTCCCTTCGCCACCGCTGTTGCTACTGTCATTGCCCGAGAAACCACACCGGCCACACTTGCAACTCGATGCCGCTCGAGCAACAACCATCACCTATCTCTTCTATCTTCTCCTCTATCTCTTCTCTTTCAAGTTTCAAATCTCAATTCATTACTGTAGCCGCTCGAGCAACCACCATCACCAACAGGCAAGGGGCAACAACAATGTCTGTGACAATAGTCTCGACGGCAACCACCATCACCGATGACAGCCATTATCTTCTCTATCTCTCCTTCGCCGCACTACCACTATCAGTGATAGTAGTCTCGATGGCAACCATCAT
This sequence comes from Nelumbo nucifera, assembly GCF_055504915.1. NCBI lineage: Eukaryota > Viridiplantae > Streptophyta > Magnoliopsida > Proteales > Nelumbonaceae > Nelumbo > Nelumbo nucifera. The sequence continues at coordinate 57,008,057 of NC_142655.1, forward strand.
CATCGACGACAAACATCATCTTCTCTATCTCTCCTTCTCCATTGCCGCACTGCCATCACCGCTCACCAGCCACCACTGCCATTGGTTGAATTCGAATCGAATCGAATATTCGATTTGATAATCGAAACCGAATTCAAACTCAAAGATTTGATATCCGTCGGATATCGAATCAAATTCGAATATTAGTGTTAATAATCGGTTTTGAATTCAAATCTAGCCTGATTTGATTTGAAATCTATCCGTTTACAAGCCTATTAACCTACAAAGCTAGTTTACCCATCTTTGCACAGAGGATTTCCCCTTGTTTAGTTGATGCATCAAAATTAACTTTGACGAAATTATAGTTCAGTGGTATCCATTTAATTCAACTTACAGATTTCATCTTTTTTTTTTCATCATGCCCTTGTGGGTTTCTATTAGCCTCGATGGATTCCTTGACATAGGTCCAAGCTTTACTAATTATTTTTTTTGTGGGGGAAGATTTTTATTATTAAAAATTGTCATTTATATTTTTCCAATCCTTTGGCACAACACAAGTCCATCCCCCTAATGCTTTCTTTTTCATTTTGTTGAAAGGAAACCTAGTGCTTATGATCTTCTTGAAGACTTTATAGAGCTTTCCTAGTTTTTTCGATATCATATCATTCTGGTATCATACAATGTTTAAGAACAGACTTAGGGGTTGAATCATTTTTGCCTTCGAGTCGTGAGTCATCACTTCAACCATTTGGGTTAAATGGATTAATGGTTCAATAACATAGTTGGATGATTTTTGACCAAATCATCGGTTTTTTATCAAAAGCCAGATTTTACTAAAATTGGACTTGAAAACATGGCCGGGTGATGATTTAGATCAACGATAACTTAAAAACATTGGTATCATAATCAAACCCCATATAACCAAATAACTAATTACGGAAAGGAAACATGGCTGGGTAATCATTTAGATCAATGGCAATTTGAAAACATTGGTATCATAGTCAAACCCTATATAACGAGTTATGGAGTGGTTCTTGTTTTCATATCCCAAGGAGGTGTTTGCCAACAAGATTTTGTTTTTGTTTTTGTTTTTGTTTTTTGTTTTCTCAAAACAAAAAAGCCATTCCATTATCCAAAACACAAAAAAACTCAGGTTTCAAGATCAAAATCATAGGCATTTGCTAAATCCATTCTAATATTTCACAAAACCAATGCAAGTGACTATACTTGTCCAAGTTGTACCTTTGCTTAGTATTTGATGGCGCACGATCTGGATGCTCCTAGATGTAGGGTAGCTCGGATGTCTGTTACCAAGTAGGTCGCTCGAACTGCAAAGGAAAGGAGGATTGGAGAATCCGGGGTGGCTAACCCGACGAGGTCGCTTCGATGCTTAAATCAGTAACTGTGATGTGAGGTGAGAGTTTAAGAAATAGGAGAGCTAGAATGCACTTAATCGCGCGTACCTAGGTCTTGGGGGTCGATGCCCTTATATAGTTGAGCTATCGTGGGTCTCACGAAATGGCTTCGGGATCCTCGACTTGCGTAGATGGGTTCTGTTCCACTTTAGAAGGAGAGTAACGTATCAGTCAATGAAGTTTATCGTTACCTTCCGATCCAGGCAGGGAGAGGATAAGGCTTACTGTTATGCGGCGTGATCCCGGGAGATTTGGAGTCCGCTGAGAAGCTTCTGGAGTCGATTACGTGTTGCTTCGGTACTTGGGTACCGAAGTGGCTTTGGTACCGAGGTGCCCGAACACCCGGGCTCCCGAACTGCTGACAAGGCTCTCCTTGCTGAGTTGTGGTCCTGCTGGCAGGTCGTTTCCACATGTCCTTCATTTACTAGGTTGGGCCAAATCACCCATCATCAGTGTTTTCAACCTACAATTGATTTAGCCAGAGCCAGTTGAACAATTTGAACCATCATTTGCATGAAACCTACCATTTGGTAAAATAAATTGTCTAACGTGGGGTTTAACCGTTGACCCATTTGACTTGGTCACTGGGTCATTCGGGTCATGGGTTGCTCATTCAATGTATGTAAAAACTTTTAGAGGCCATAACTTTACTCTTGGATTTTCAATTGGGATGATCTTTTTTTTTATTTTGGATAACTTTTTGAGATCTATGCATTTGAAAATTCTTTTTTGGCGCCTTGTCCTATATTTTTTCCAAACCTTTTATGGGTCTTAAATCGCAAAGTTTAACATTTTTTACAAATAAAAAATAAAAAACTGAATTAAAAAATACAAATTAAATATAAATAAGATTTATATAACATATAAAAAATAATAATAGCAAGGTCTGACCTGTTCAACCCAGATGATTGAAGTTGAACTGATAACCTACGACTTGAAGGCAAAAATGGTTAAGCCTCTTGGTCGGTTTTTAAAACATTACTTGCTATTCAATACATCTAATAATGGCATGGTTTTTAAAACCGGACCAGATCGAACGGTCAGACTGGAAAAAACAGGAATTAGTCAGGTGATTGGTTCCGTTTTTCCCCAAAACCGGATTTTTGCCAAAAAACGTTGATTTGGTTAACAAACCGTTGACTCGGGCGGTTGAACCATTTAAACCGTTCAAACTGTTCAACGGTTTTGACCGTTTTTTTATTTTTTATTTTTTTTAATTTTTGTTAAAACAGGCCGACCATTTGGTTCGAACAGTTGGACCATTCGACCCGGGAATCGAACCCCTGACCGGTTTGTTGTCCGGGTCGGTTTAAAAAACCTTGGATAATGGTATGAGTCATTAGTATTCAGTGTAGATGTTGTCAGTACCATGTGCAACGTATAATATGAAAGGGGGTCAACTATGATTAGAGGTGTAAGTGGGTCGTGCCCATGGGCGGCCCGCACAAAGTGTGAGTCGTGCCATGTTGGCCCGCAGGCCATCATGGGCCGTGCTACCCTCCCCGGTGAAAATTCTAGGGGTCTACCCGACACAACCCACGGCCTAGGCCCATGCAGGCTCGTGCCGTGCCGTGTCGTGTCGCGGGCCTAGGCCTAGCCGGGCTATAGGGCGTGCCGTGGGCTTGGGCCCTGCCGGGCTGGACCACAGGGTTGGCCTTGTTTCTGGGCCGAACCAGGCTAGAGTGAATGGATATAGGGATACAAATTTATGATTACCCAAAAAATAAATAAATAAAAGTATAAAACAATTCAAATAGGAATTTTATTTCATTTAAACTTGAATGAATAATGATACAAATTACAAAGCATACAAATATTGAAATATACAATGGTTGGATACTCTATACTCCATACTTGGATTAATGAAATATGAAAATGGAATAAATTAATAAAATATAAAAAATACAATATAGACATATAGTTACAAATTGAAAATACAAAATTACATTAATAGCAAATAAATTAAATAAAATTAAAACAAAATTTATAATAATTTGAAAAAATAAACAATTGTGGGTTATTTGTTAAAATTTACAATTTAAACAAAATTTACATATACATTATGATGAAAGTATTCACACAAAATTTCATCATCTGCTTCAAGTGAAATATCTGGTGTATGTAGTAGTGTAATGCCCTCCTTTGTCTTGTAATTGTAAAGTTGTAATCTATATTCTGCATCATGATTCATGATTGCATCTAGCCAACCTTGGTACAGTGGTACCTGTAGGTCCTGCACTAAAACAACTAAACAAGAATCTAATGGAACTGTACCCTGTAAGCACCGGAGGGGTTAGTAGATCACGGATCACGTGCCATGGTGGGATTGGCGGCGATAAATGTTCTCCGACTTCTCCCAATATTTTTAAAATTTATTTTCCATTATTTCAACAATTCATTTAAATTGTGGGTTATTTTTTCCCTCATTCTCATGTGTGATAAAATGTTTGGTCAAATGGTCAGTACCACCCTTGCTACAATAGCTAAAGTCTTTTCTACATTTTTGGCAAACTGCTCTTTTCCCCTTCTCAACAACATCTTCTATTTTAAATATTTTCCAAATCGGGCTACTAAACTTGGGGTTTTAGGAAGAGCTAGCCATTTTTTTTCAAATTCTAAAAAAAATAAAATTAATTTAATTGGACTTACCTGGATTGCTGATTCAAAATCCCAACTTGATTTCAATGGTTAAAGCCTTTCAACGTGACAACGTCCAAGGCTCCAAGCCTCCCAAATTGCTAACTTGGAAAATCAAGCAATCAACCAATCAGACTATGAGACTATTAGAGTTTACTCAGATTGCAGAGAATGTATGAGAGATTGAGAGAGTTAGAGACTGAGAGATTAAGAGAATAAGAGAATTGTTGAATTGGTGTGATGAGAATGGTGGAGGATAGGGGCCATAGGGCTATTTATAGGAATTGAAAATAATTCAATTGCCCAAAATACCCTAAAAACTAATTATTTTTTAATTGTTGGGAGGGGTATTTTGGAAATAACTTTACTCAAAAAGCCCCCTAAGGTAATTGTTATATAACTATTGGGGGCATTTGTGTCACTTCTCCCCTCCATAACCATAAGCAAAATACATAAATACCCCCTACATAGCTATTTATAACTGTTAGGGGAGGTATTTATGTAAACCCCCCCCCCAAAAAAAAAAAAAAAAAAAAGCTGAAACTAGTCGGTGTGGGTGGGTGGGGGAAGTTAGTTGTCGGACGGGCCAAGCGCAGCCTACTACAGGCCCTACTAGCCGTGTTGTGCCTGCCCGTGGACCTTGAATCCCCAGTCCAGCACGACACGGATGATTGTGCCATATCAGGCCGAGCCAGTCCAACTTTGTGTTGGGCCACGGGCGGCCTGCCCGATTTACACCTCTAACTATGATATAAAAAAGATATAATGTCCAAAAAAACAACTGGGTTTTGATTTGTCAAAACTCATTCCACGTGGCAAAAGTAATTATCAAGGAAGGGGGGGGGGTGAGGAAAGGAGGGGGAGTGAGACCTTGCTGACTTGATCTCACATTTGGACAAACGCCCGAAGTACGAGAAGTTAAAGAATATGCGGAGATAGATGCATTGGAGTTGGAGGCAGAGACTGAAACAAAAGCCCACAGACCACAGTTATGACCGTCAACGTCACCTGATCCCTGATTTGGATCTGAAGCAAGTTTTTCTTTTTTATTTTATTCTGAAAATCCATCACCGTCCGATTACCAGTCATTACTTTTTTGCAAGTTTATAACCGACTGCTTCATCTTGAATTCTTGATCATCCAACGGCTGCTTTATTTTTAGAAAATACAGGCATACAGCCCAAATTGTCTGATATTTCTCGAAATAAGAAAACAGGGAGAAGAGGAAGAAGCGAAGAAGAAGAAGAAGAAGAAAAAGAGACCCAGGAGAGAGAGAGAGAGAGAGGGTGGGAGAGACAGAAACAGCCAGAGGGATAGAGAGAGCGCTTAATAGAATGGAGAATCAAACGATCTGCAATAGCAATTTAAATGGGAATCCCTCGGGAGACAAGTCTGTCCGTGTCTACGCCGATGGCATCTATGATCTCTTCCACTTTGGTCATGCTCGCTCCCTGGAGCAAGCCAAGAAACTGTGAGTCACACCCATCTCGAAATTCCTGAGATTTCTCTTTTGTTCTTATCATTTCTCGGTTATTTAATTCTCTCTGGATAGCTGGATGTTTAAATTGTCTTTTTGCTGTATATTTTGTTCTGGGTATCTCTCTCTCCTCTGGTATGGTTTTCTTCATTTATCGAGCTTTTTTCCTTTTTGCCAGTTTCAATTAATTACCGGATTGCATTTGTCCTGCTTGATTTAGTACTCTGTGTATTGTGAAAGCTTATTTAATGGGTTTTTTTTTTCTTTTATTTTTTGAAGGTGGGTGGTGATTGGAAGTTCTCTACTTCTCTAAGATACTATTTGCGGTTTTTATATTACCCTTTCTTTTTCATTTGTTAGTTTGTTGGGTCAGTTTTTTAATTTTTTTTTTATTTGCTATGGGTTGGTTTTCAGTTGAGTTTTGTGATTCTCAGGAGTAATTATTTTTCATTCTCTGTACCAAAAGCTATTCACTTGCAATGACAGCATACCTGTGAATAAATAGGATGCTTGAAATTTCCTCAATGGATGACATACGTCAGAAGTTTCTTCTTCATTACTATTAATATAAGAAAATATTAGGGGGAGAGTGAATGGTACTTATTTAAATCCATACTCATATTTATCATTAGAGTATTCAATGAAGGCAAAAATTATAATAAACAAAAATGTATTTTTTGAAGCTTTTCTAGTGAGGATATATCATTTTCTTTTTTTCATTAATATCCACATGCCAGAAAAGAGATTAAGTATATTGTAGTTGTAAATGGTTATAAATTAAATGTGACTATTTCCAAAAATAAGCATCAGTTTTAGCAATCTTTGTTTATGTTTGAAGGAAAGGAATAACTTGTTGAAGAATATGCAATAGTATGAGAAAACCAAAAGGTGCAAAAACAGAGGTGGTTAATGATCTAGCATTTTCAGCAGATGCTAAATTAACCAGATTCCCTGGGAAGATCAGCAAAATTGAACTGGATGGTGTGCCTCAGGTCCAGGCTTCTAATGGCTCCAATCTAAGAGAGGGAATGTAGCTAATACCTAATTCCTAAGGATTGAATCAATTGATGCTCCCTTAAAATATCATGGAAGGATTGAGTCAAAAATGTTCTTTGCCCCCTTTTTCTGGGGACTAAATTAGAGGATAAAAAACTATTGCAGGTTCATTAAAAAGACTTTTGTGTCTACGCAGTGGATCCCCTCCTCCATTATTAAGCTGAATTTTGATGGTTGTAGTTTGTGAAACCCGGGAGCTTCAGGTATTGGAAGAGTGATAAGAGATAGCAATGAACATATACTAGCTATCTGTTCTGGGCCAATAGGGGTGAGTGACTTGACAAGAACGGGATTGCTATCTCTACTACAATGACTAAGATCAGGAAGCTCCATTATAGCAATCTATAGGTAGAACTGTAGTCAAGGGCCTTGCCGCCTTGGCAATATCAACATCAGTGTTGCATGGACAAGGACACAGGAGTCATAATCTAACATGTCTTCTGACTTGGCAAGATGAGAAAACATGGACTCACTGACACATTTATGAAACTATTAGTAAAATGGTTCATTTTTTAAACTCTAACATTATATACCTGCAAAAAGCATTGTCTTTGTTACTAAGCAATGTTTGATATGAAAAATGACATTCATCTTGTACACTAGTTGTTCATTTATGTCAAATAATCTAAGAGGTATAAAGAAAATGTTACATAGAAGTGTCCTCAAGAATCATGAAGTGTTGGACTCCGACATGTGTCCAACATGGACACATCATCCATTTAAGACAGTCCATGCCACATTGATCAACACACATTCAGGTAAGACAATTGGCTAGATGATTGTGAACATCCTTTCTTCGGTTCAACAATCAGAAAATGGGCTAGCTGATGCACTAGTCAAACAAGGAAGGAGCACAAAAGAAACAAATGTGTTGGAGGAACATTCCATGGGGATTGGACTTTTAAGGGGAAGTGCCTATCTCTTGTATGAAGTGTCTATCTAGCTCAATGTGCTTAGTTCTATCATGTTGAATCGGGTTATAAGCTACGTTAATGGCAACTTGATTATCGCAATACAATATTAGGGGCCTATCATGAGCAATACCTATCTCCTTTAGGAGAGGTCTAAGTCATAACAATTTTGAAACTCTATGGGCAATATTAGGGGCTCCGAGAACCCCCAATTTGGTAATGTTGTTCATTTATTCATCCTAATAAAATATCTTCTTAAAAAGTAATTAAAACTATAAAATCATTATTTTTTGTGTGAAAACTAAGAATGTAAGACCTAACATGGATTTGTTTGGGCTTGCCTCGAGGGGCGTGGCACAAAAGCGGCTCATAGAATCAGGAATGTAATATGTTTTACATTACATTAGCAACTTGAAGTAATGCAATTGAGTGAAAAAAGAAATTAGAGGTTTTACATGCTTGAAAATGTTTTATATGTTTGATTTTATTTTTAAGTTCTCATTTGAATATGCTTTACATCTTATGTTTGTGTATTTTAATTTTAGATAATAGGTTTTTTAAAACATTTATTTTAAAATTTAAGTTTATATTTTTTATTAATATTATGTTTAATATTTTTTGACATTGTTTTTGAATTTATATATGTATATATTTTTTATATTTTTTTATTTTTGCGCCTTGCTTCAAAAAGGCGTGCGCCTTGCCTTGTGCCTTGCGCCTTGCGCCTCAGGCACAAATTGACCTCTGCACCTTTTTTTGCGCCTTGTGCTTTTAAAACACTGAGGTGAACAATCTTAAATAGGGGAGAAATCTATATCAATCTACTTCTCCAACCTGAAATCATTATGGCATGAGAGTGATCACTCGGGGACAATTGAGTGGAAGATTCAAAAGGATGTAGCAACATATAGGAAGTTAGTTGAGACAAATAGGGTGTTTGGATTCCTTGTGGACTAAATTCAGATTATGACATTGTGAGATAGCAACTCCTTACTAGAGATAGTCTCGCTTTATCTCAAGCCTACTCCCTAGTACATAGTGAGGAAAGTTACTTTACGGATTCCGCCTATGGAATTAGCTTTAGCAATTATAAAGTTGAAGCTTGGAGGTGGTAAGGAGAAGGAAGAAAAGTGGGATGTGTTCTATGACTACTATAAGAAGCCAAAACACAATAGAGACACTTGTTGGAAGTTTCACCCTCACCTTATTCTAGCAAGGCTCAAGAATAAGAAAGGGAATGCCAAATGCAACTATTACTACAAAGGTTCCATCACATCCAATGCCGGATCTAGTTCTCTAGATGCCTCGTTTGCAATAAAGCTGCTTTGAATCAATTGGAGAGTGATGTTGGAATTTTTGGTCAGTCTCAATAAGCTATTGTACCTCCTCCTACCTTAGCATTTGCACACTCAGGTACAAGGGCTATTGCCTATCATGCCTTAGCCCCATGCAACATTAGCCTTTTTTGGATTGTAGATTCGAGTGTCTTTGATCATATGACTAGTTTGTCTTCTTTGTTTTTCTCTTATTGCTTGTTCTCTACAGAGACAAAGTATCTATTGTTGATGACTCTCTTGTTTCCATTTTTGGCAAGGGAGAAATTAGAGTGTTTGATGCCATTTCTTTATCCTCAGTCTTACATGTTCCTAAGCTCAACACTGATATGCTTTTAGTTAATAATATCACTAAAAATCAGAATTGTTCGGGGACATTTTTTCCTGACCATTGTATCTTCTAGGATCTAGCAACAAGGAAGGTGATTGGGACTGGCCGTGAGACGAATGGAATCTACTTGCTTGATCATCCACCTGGGAAGAATAAAGAAGTTGGGAAGTCTTTTGTGTGTCGATCTATAATCGATTGGGTCTTCGTCTTTTGGGTCTTTAAAGGGTCTCTTTCTTGCTTTGTTTCAGTCAGTCCAAGTGTCTAGTTTGAGGTGTGAAAGTGTGCATACCGGTGTTTGGGGACCATGTCATATTACTGTTATGGAAGGGTACACATATTTTCTGTTATTTGTTGATGGTTGTTCTCGCTTCTCATGGATTTATCTTATACGTTCTTGAGATGAGGTACCTACTCTGACCCATGCTTTTCACCAGATGGTTCTAACTCAGTTTGGAATCAAAATAAAAAAAAATTTAGATCGTGAGTATGGGGTTATCCATTAGAGAACCTATCCCCATACACCTTAGTAAAATGAAGTAGCTGAGAGAAAGAATAGACGCATCTTGGAAGTTGCTAGGAGCATCATGCTGAATTCTAATGTTCCTATACGTTTTTGGGGGATGCCATCCACACAGTTGTCGTTCTCATCAATAGGGTTCTTTCATGGGTTTTAGACATGAAAGTACCTATTAACCTATTGTATCCTGACAAAGACTAGTTCACTATTCCCCTTAAGACCTTTGGGTGCACTTGTTTAGTTCAAATCCTTGGACCTATTGTACTAAATTTGATCCTAAGGTAACTAAGTGCATTTTTCTTGGGTATGCTCAAAATCAAAAGGGGTATTTTTGTTAGGATCCTATCTCTGGGACCTGTTTTGTGTTTGTTGAAGTTCGACCTGCCCTAGAATTCTGTCTTGTTCGTTGATTGTAAAGTAAAGTAAACAGCAAGAAGTAGGAGAGGAAAGAAGAAGGAAGAAAAGAGAGAAGGTCTGGTTCGAATTAGAGAAAAAGTTCTCCCTAGATTCGGCCAGACCTGTTATTATATTATTAACTTATTGGGAAAGACTTAAGTGCCCTTATTTAAGTAAGAGGCACTCGAACTAACATAACAGTACACGTCAACAAGTACAAAGACCAAAATACCCCTTCACTAACACCACTAACACTCCCCCTCAAGCTGGTGAGTATATATCATATAATCCCAGCTTGTTACATATGTAGTCCACTCTCCCCCGACTCAAACCTTTTGTAAACAAGTCTGCCCACTGGTTTCTCGTACTAACATATGCAGTTTCTATCACTCCATTCAGCACCTTCTCTCTCACAAAATGATAGTCAACTTCGATGTGCTTGGTTCTTTCATGAAACACCGGATTGGAAGAGATATGAACCATTGCCTGATTGTCACAATAGAGCTTCATTGGAGTACTGATGTCATATCCTATCTCCTGTAGAAGGTTCTTTAGCCACACTAATTCACAAGCAGTATGTGCCATGGCCCTATATTCTGCTTCTACACTGCTTCTTGCCACAACTGTTTGTTTCTTACTTTTCCACGTTACCAGGTTACCCCCTAGAAAGGTGCAATAGCCTGTGGTAGATCGTCTATCAGACATAGAACCTGCCCAATCAGCATCGGTGTACCCTTCTACTACCAGTTTTCCACCACTCCTGTACAGCAAACCACGACTAGGAGCTCCTTTCAGATACCTCACAATCCTTAGCATTGCATTCCAATGTGGGACCAAAGGTTTCTGCATGAACTGACTCACCACACTAACCGCAAATGAAATATCTGGCCGAGTAATGGTTAGATAGTTTAGTTTGCCTACAAGTCGTCGGTATCTGCCGGGGTCTTCAAATACTTCACCTATATCACTACTCGGCCTCGTATTTGTTTCCATAGGTGTCTCAGTCGGTTTAGTACCCAACAACCCTGTTTCTTCTAGTAAATCAATCACATATTTCCTCTAACACAAATTAATGCCATGCTTAGATCTTGCTACCTCTATGCCCAAAAAGTATTTCAACTTGCCAAGGTCCTTTGTCTGAAAGTGTTCCTGTAGGAATGCCTTCAATTTGTCAATGCCCATTTTATCATTCCCAGTCACAACGATATCATCCACATACATCACCAATATTATTTTGCCTGCCGAAGAGTCAAGACTGAAGACAGAGTGATCAACTTGGCACTGTTTCATACCAAACTTCTTGACCACCTCACTGAACCTACCAAACCATGCTCGAGGGGACTGTTTAAGTCCATATATAGCCTTCTTAAGTCTGCATACCTTACCATCCTCCCCCTGAGCAACAAACCCTGGTGGTTGCTCCATGTAGACCTCCTCGAGCAAATCACCATGCAAAAAGGCATTTTTGATATCTAGCTGATGTAGAGGCCAATCATACATAGCTGCAAGGGAGATGACGACACGAACTGACCCTATCTTAGCAACTGGGGAGAATGTCTCTGTGTAGTCAATGCCATAGGTTTGGGAGTACCCTTTGGCAACCAGCCGTCCCTTCAGGCGCTCAACACGACCATCTGGCAAGTACTTAACACTATACACCCACTTACAACCGACAGCCTTCTTCCAGGAGGAAGAGCGGTGAGGTCCCAAGTGTGATTATGATGTAGAGCAGAGAGCTCTTCTTCCATAGCACGACACCACTCTGGAGAGGTAAGGGCTTCCTGGACATCCTTAGGAACAACCACGGAGGATAACAAAGAGATGAACTGGCGATGGGAGGCGGAGAGGTGAGTAAGTGAAACAAAATTGGAAATAGGGTGAAGGGTGCAGGTACGTTTACCTTTCCGGAAGGCAATAGGAAGATCTAGGTTGGAGGCTGGTGTCGGAGCTGGAGCTGGATCTATCGACGGTGATGAAGCCGGAGGAGCTGTAGCCGGTACACGCGGGCGATGTGTATACACGTGACGGATGGGTGGACGGTCAACAGACGGTGGCACCGGAGGCAAGGACGTAGGCATGACTGGAACCAGAGGAGGTGGATCAGCCACAGGAAGAGGAAGAGGAGGTGGTGATGTGGAGGAAACAGCATCACCGGACCCCTCGAAGAACGGAGTAGACTCGAAGAATGTAACATCAGCACATACCAAGGAACGACGAGAACTGGGATGATAACACTTGTACCCTTTCTGAGTTTGGGAATAGCCAAGGAAGATACACTTTAGGGAATGTGCATCTAACTTGTCAGTCCCGGGACCCAGATTATGAACGAAGCAGACACACCCAAATACCCGAGGAGAAAGCGGAAACGGAGACATGTTGGGGAATAAGACACTAAAAGGAGAACGACCATCAAGAATAGACGTGGGCATTCGATTAATTAAGAAACAAGAGGTGAGCATTGCATCGCTCCAAAAGGTTTTGGGAACATTCATGTGGTGCATGAGGGAGCGTGCCGTTTCTACAAGATGTCGGTTCTTTCTCTCAGCAACCCCATTTTGTTGTGGAGTGTAGGTACATGAAGTTTGGTGTATAATGCCATGTTGGTCCAAGTATTCTTGAAAAGATGAAGACAAGTATTCACGACCATTATCAGAACGGAAAATTTTGATGTGAACGCCAAATTGATTGCGGATCTCAGCATAAAATTTCTGGAAGATGGCAAATAATTCACTTCTTTCTTTCATTAAATAGAGCCACGTCATTCTTGAACAGTCATCAACAAAAATAACAAAATATCTGTATCCATTATATGACATCACTTTATAAGAACCCCAAATATCTGAATGAATTAAAGAAAAAAGACTCGACACACGGTTATCGACCCTAGAACGAAAGGGAACACGATGGTGTTTCCCAAATTGACATGACTCACAATCTAAAACAGAAAGTTGACTCAATGAAGGGACTAAGGACTGCAACACTTTTAGCGAAGGATGACCAAATCTACAATGCCACTGGAGAGGAGAAATGGATGACTGAAGGGCTGTTGACGTTCTTTCACCACCATCAAGATAATACAGTCCATCGGCTTCATGCCCTCCACCAATCTTCATCCCTGTCTTGAGATCCTGAAAAACACACATAGAGGGGTAAAATGTGATGGAGCACTTAAGGGACTTGGTCAGCTTACTAACAGACATAAGATTAAATGGAAGCTTAGGTACATATAAAACAGAGGATAGGGATACAGAGTCTAGGTCAACATTACCAACACCACAGATAGATGATGTGGAGCCATTAACAAGGGTAACAGATTGTGATGTTGAGCAATGAGTGAGAGATGAAAACACACCTGGAGTTCCCGTCATGTGATCGGAGGCTCCAGAGTCAATAATCCAGGGGTTGGGTGTGGATGCCAAACAAGCCATACCTGAGTGTGCAAAGGTAGCTGTGTTCTGCTGTGACTTGGATTGAACAAACCTTTCATACTCATCCCGAGGAACACTCACCATCTCCTTGCTTGGACCATCTGAGGGAGTAGAAGGCATCGGGTCAGCTACCGGTTCTCCTGTCTAGAGCTGAAACTGGTGTCACTAGTCATGGCATGGTTGGCCCACGTCGAGGGAGGACCATGTAAGTCATAGCAGTAGTTAATAGTATGTCCATCCGAACCACAATGAGTACACTTCCATGGACCCGAGCCACGTCCTCTACCACGAACTCCCCCTGAATCTTTGCCTCCAGTACGACCACCACCACGGATATGTGTAGATCCACCAATACCACTCCTGCCAGGCTGGGCTCCTCGAGCCCCACTTCTGCCACCTCGACCTCTCGACACTACAAATGCTGATTTATCTGAGACATTAGAATCCATCCAATGGAAGCCCTCCGAAGACGAGCAAACACCTCCTCTAAAGATGGAAGAGCAGATCCCCCTAGTATCTGGGCTCGTACTGGTTCATACTCAGACTTCAGCCCCACTAGAAACCGTGTCACATCAAGCTGCTCTTGCTGTTGCTGTTGAACTTTGACATCAGAAGGGAGAGGATGATAGACATTTAACTCATTACGGATATTTCTCACACTGGCATAGTACTCCTCAAGGCTCTGATTTCCCTGTTGCAGATTGAAGTATTCCTGTTACAGTTGATATACCCTAGTGGTATTATCCTGACCTGAATACCGTTTCTTAGCATGATCCCACACCTCTTTGGCTGTGTCAAGAAACATGAAGTTCACACTGATTCTGGGTTCCATACTGTTCCACAACCATGTGATGATCTGTGCATCTTCCTGTTCCCAGTCTTCATACTCCTGAGAATTAGCGGGGGGTTTCTCCTCTCTTATGTGCTTCACTTTCTTCTTCGCCTTCAGAAAAACCTCTACAGACTTGGCCCAAGGGACATAATTCTCTCCATTCAGTTTAATGGAGGTCATTTGGACATTCAGGTAGTCAGTAGATATCATGACACTAGGTTTACTATCACTGTTATCTGCCATTGCCGAACTCCCTTATCACTGAATTCTGAGCACTACACACTGCACACTACACAGACACTTCGAAATCTGCACACTGATTTCAACAATAATAAATGCTGAGAGCTGCAGCACCACAAACCCTACTCACCGAAATCTGCACACTGATTTCAGCAATATTAAATGCTGAAAACTGCAACACCACAAACCCTACTCACTGAAGTCTGCACACTGATTTCAGCAATATTAAATGCTGAAAATCACACTTGTAACACCACAAACCCTAATCCACAGCTACCGGAAGTTTCACCATTAAGTAGACACTATTGCCCTTCGAATCACACACAAACCATAATAAACCCTAGCATACTGCAATCTGAAAACCCATCATACGAACTGTACTACACCTCTCATGTATTCCATAACAGAAAATATGCATAAAAAAAACTTTACCTCATTGCCTGAAGGCCAACCACACGAAGGAATGAGACACCACTGCACCACACATACCAGCCCTAATTAGGGCTTAGAAACCACAACAACCAATCACCAACGACACAATCGGAGGCATAGGAACCTCCAAGGGAAGAGGGCGATCACTCCTTTTCAGCCCTTTTCCCAGTCTCCAACTCACAGCTGAGAAACCCAAGAGAAACCCTAGTTCGAATGCGCAGAAGACAGAATTCTAGCAAATCTGATTTGTTTAATGTGGCTCTGATACCATGTTGAAGTTCGACCTGCCCTAGAATTCTGTCTTGTTCGTTGACTGTAAAGTAAAGTAAACAGCAAGAAGTAGGAGAGGAAAGAAGAAGGAAGAAAAGAGAGAAGGTCTGGTTCGAATTAGAGAAAAAGTTCTCCCTAGATTCGGCCAGACCTATTATTATATTATTAACTTATTGGAAAAGACTTAAGTGCCCTTATTTAAGTAAGAGGCACTTGAACTAACATAACAGTACACATCAACATTCTCAACAAGTACAAAGACCGAAATACCCCTTCACTAACACTAGTAACAGTGTCTATGGATATTATCCCAAGATTTCATCTCAGGGGGAGAGTGGTGAGTAGGGTATCTTTGCACCGGAAGTTCCATTGCCTATTCTAGTCACTGAAGGGGAGTGTGGTGAGGGAAATTGTTAGAAGTGCAAATAGTTGAGGGTGTTTCACAGATGATGGTGGATGCAAGTTGGTTCTAGTCATGAACCAAGCCAATTTTAGTCTTTTTTGTTTCATTAGTTTCAGGTACTACAACCCCTTTCACCCACTACTTTTTTTTTTTTTTTTTGATCAATAACAATAAGCTTTATTAATGAATAAGTTTTGTGAAACTTTAATTACAAAAGAGGGAGGTAAACTATCTTAACTTCCCAACAACAAAAGAACAAAGAAAGAAGCTAAAAATTAGCTCAACATAGAGATTCCTTAAACACCCCTTGCTTGGCTAACCCATCAGCCATTGAGTTAGCACTTCTCTTCACCCAACTGTACTTCAAATCAATATCCCTACTCAACCATTTAAATTTTTTCTTTTCATTGCTGTAGCTCCACAAACCACTGTTGTCTCCCTTCAGCCACCTAATCACCACCTCTGAGTCCCCTTCAAGGACCAAGCATCTGATGTTTAATTCTCTTGCTCTTTGGATTCCTTCTAGAACTGCTAGAATCTCAGCCCTAAGAGAGTTACCCTCTCCAATTGGGTCTAAGAACATTGCAGTAATAACCCCATCTTCATTCCTGAACACTCCCCCAATCCTAGAAGGCCCTGGATTCCTTAAGCTACTACTATCAAAATTCAGTTTTATGAATCCAGAGGGGTGGGGGGTGGGGGGACCAAGAGGGCCTAGGAGTCCTCTTACATTGGGCAGAGGTAGCAATCTCTTTCCACTTTCTCAATAAGTCGGCCATAGAAAATTCTGAGAATAGCTCCATAGATTTCAGCCAGTGAGCTATCCTTAAGTGTATAAATTCTAATAAGTTTTCCATGGTTCTTTCCTTGTTTGAAAAGGTTTGTGAGTTTCTCTCTTCCCATACGAACCAACACATTGCCGCCCTAATGCTTCTCCACATAATCTTCCCTCTTTTCTTAGGCCATCTAAAGAACTAAGGAGAGAACAAACTTTGCACACTCATGGGGGGATTCCAAGTACATCCAAAAAGGGAGAAAGCCCACTCCCAAACAGTTTTAGTAACCAGACAACTAGTAACCATAAGGTGGTAACCCGTTTCCCCATCAACTTTGCAAAGATTACACCTTTTGGGAAGTAAACAAAAATTGGGTCTCTTTCTCTGAAGCAAGTCATTTGTGTTAATTCTTTTCAGGAAAGTTTTCCAACAAAAACTACCAATCCGAGGAGGAATGGGTTTGCTCCAAATCTCTTTAACAGGGAAGGACAACCCAATAGGAACAGGAGGCTGAATTAAAGTCTCAAAAAACGAAGCACAAGAAAAGGAACTAGAGGGGGAAGGGTTCCAAAATCTGGTGTCTTCCTTACTAGGGTCCAAGAAAACATTTTCAAGGATGGCTAATAGAGACAAAATACACTCCAAGTCTGTATCCCTAATTGCCCTTCTCAGGCCCAGGTTCCACCCAAAACAGGGAAATTTGTCCATCAAGGATAAGTCCCCAACCCAAGGCTGCTCCCAAAATTTTATTTGATTACCAGAGTTCAAATCATACCTGATCCAAGGGGAGAAAAGTGGAAGCAGATCATGAATGGCTGCTTTCCAAGGGGAAGTAGCTGTAGCCCTTGCCATAATTCTTGGATCCCAGTTCTCTTCCATCCCATGTATGCTAGCCACTATCTTTGTCCACAATTTGTCCATTTCCAATGGAAACCTCCACAACCATTTCCCCAACAACGCCATGTTTCTTTTCCTGATATTCCCAATCCCAAGCCCTCTTAGCTTCTTACTTCTAGTTACCACCTCCCAACTCACTCTATGATCTTTCTTCTCCTCTCCTGGTTCCCACAAAAAATCCTTCATTAACTTTTCCACACTGTTAGAGACCTTTGTGGGAATCTTAAACACTGATAAGAAGTAAATTGGAAGGTTAGCTAGGGTAGACCTAATCAAAGTGATTCTCCCCCCTAAGGAGGGATAATTTTTCCTCCAAGAAGCAAGCCTTTTCTCAAATCTCTCCAATACCGGGTTCCAAAAGCTTTTATTCCTGGGGTTATCTCCTAAGGGGAGGCCCAAGTAAATCAAAGGCCAATCCGGGATTGCACAACCTAACATACCTGCATATTCACTTACTTCCCTCTCCTCCAAATTCACTCTCACCATACAATTCTTATCAAAGTTCACTTTGAGATTAGACATCTGCTCAAAGAGTTGTATTGCCAATTTAATTTTTTTTTTGTTTTTTTATTGCCAATTTTAAATTCCCGATCCAATTTATGTCCCCACCTTCACAAAACAGGATTGTGCCATCTGCAAACTGCAAGTGTGTAAGTGGTACTTCCTCCCTTCCTACTCTCCATCCTCATATTAAGTTCCTCGAGTTAGCTCTATGGATCAGTCCCTAGGACATCTGCAATCAAAGTGAATAGAAAGGGGGAAAATGAATCTCCTTGTCTTATTCCTCTCAAGGCAGGAAAGTGGATCTCCTTGCACAACCCCTTTCACCCACTACTACTATAGATGACATACCTACTAATACCATTGAGCCTCATCCTCCCTCAGATGATCTTGACTTTCCCATTGCAGTTTAAAAGGAAGCACCATTGCACCTCATCTATTGCCCATTACATTTCTCAGTTCCTTATGACCATCTTTCATCATCATATAAATGCTTTTTAGCTACCATTGCTACTATACCCATTCCCAGAATAATATAGGAAGCTCTAGTGGTGCTTGAGTGGAAGGAAGTGATGAAAATTAAGATGGATGCTCTTGTAAAAAATGATACTTGGAAATTAGTGGATTAGTTGAGAGGGTGGAAACTTGTTGGGTGCAAATGGGTATTTAGAGTAAAATACAAAGCAAATGGTTTAATTGAAAGGTACAAGGCTTAACTAGTTGCTAAGGGGTACATACAGACTTTGGTATTGATTACTTGGAAACCTTTGTGCTAGTCACTAAAATGAACACCATCAGAGTTTTGTTGTCACTTTGCTATAAATTTTTCATGGCTGCTATTCCAAATGGATGTTAAAAATGCTTTTCTGAATGATGACCTACAGGAAGAGGTGTATATGGAGTTGCCTCTTGGTTTTTATGATATAGATGCTAGTAAGAAAGTCTGCTAGTTGAAAAAAAGCTTTATATGGTTTGAAGCAATCTCCAAGAGCATGGTTTGGCAAATTTAGACTTGCTTTGGAAAAATTTGGCCATGTATAGGCCCAGTTTAATCACACTCTTTTTATCAAGAAAGTAGGTTCAGCCTTGACTCTCTTGGTTGTGTATGTTGATGATATTGTGGTAACAAGGAATGATATTGATGAGATTAATTCTCTTAGGCAGTTACCCAGTCAGGAGCTTGAAGTAAAGGATCTAGGTGAGTTATGATATTTCTTGGGAATTGAAGTGGCTAGGTCCAAGCATGGTATTTTCATCTCTCAAAGGAAATATGCCCTTGATCTCCTAGAGGAAACTTAAAAATTGGGGTTTAAACTTGCAGACACACCCATTGGGAAAAATAATGAGATAAATCGGAAGGGGGTGAGCCTCTTGAAGATAAAGATATGTATCAATGGCTGGTGGGAAAGCTTCTCTATCTTTTCTTGAGATGTATTGTCATTTCCTATGCAGTCAGCATTGTAGGTCAGTATATGCACTCTGTTAGGACAAGTCATCTTCTTGCCGTTGAAAGAATACTAGCCTACTTGAAGAGGTATCTAGGCCAAGGTATACTCTTCAAGAATAATGGTTATATGAAGATAGAAGTGTACACTGGTGTAGATTGGGCAGGGTGTGTTGATAATAGGAGATCTACTTTATGGTACTATGCTCTTGTTGGAGGAAATCTTGTTTCTTGGAAGAGTAAGCAACAAAATATTGTTTCTTGCCCCAATGCTGAAGCAGAGTACAACTCTAATTCTCTGGGCACCATAGAATTAGAGCTGAGATGGGCAAAATGAAGTGTTGCATCTTGGCTCTAAGGCTGCAATGTTATATGGAGCAGAATGTTAGGCAGTTAATAAATGGAAATTTCAAACTAAGTGTAGCAAAGAAGCATATGTTGACATACAAGTGAGAAAACTAGAAAGTATTGAACAAATCTAGGAGTATCATTTGTAGGAGATAAAATGAGGAAAAGTAGACTAAGTTTAGTCACGTGCAGCCAAAAAAAAGGTTTAGTCATGTGTAGAGAAGACTATCTACAACACCAGTAAGAAGTGATCTGTTGCAAGTTGAAAGGTCTAGAAGAGGTAGGGGTAGGCCAAAATGGACATGGGTTGAAGAAATGAGTTGAGGCCACATGATTTAACAATAAATATGACACTGAACCCAGTGGAATGGTGGCAATGTTTTAAAATGAGTTGAGGCTACATGATTTAACAACAAATATGACACTGAATCGAGTGGAATGGTGGCAATGTTTTAAAATGAGTTGAGGCTACATGATTTAACAACAAATATGACACTGAATCGAGTGGAATGGTGGCAATGTTTTAAAACGCAGAGGCGTGATGCGAGGCGTTCCACTACCTAGAGGTGTGAGGCGTAGTTCAGAACACAAGAGGCGTAAGCCTCCCGAACACAAGGAGGCGTAAGCTTCCTTAAGAGGAGGGGGGTTAGGAGGAGGAAGGGGGATCTCATTTTTTCTTTATTTTTAATAAAAATCTTTTATATTAAGAAGAATAAAGATGCATAACATTAGTTGAAAGATAAAAAATCTTTTATCTTGTTTTTCCTTTCCTTTCCTTTCCTTTCCTTTCCTTTCCTTTCCTTTCCTTTCCTTTTCTCTTTTTTTCTTCTCTTTCCTTTTCTTTCCCTTCCATTTCTTTTCCTTTCCTTTCCTTTCTTTTTTTTTTTCTTTTTTCTTTTTTTTTTGGGTCTCTTTTATATAAGATGTGCATGAGGCACATGAGGCGTATGCCTCAGAGGTGTCAGTGCCTTTGGCATATGCCTCAGGGCGTTTTGGGAGCGCCTCGCCTGGATGTTATGGTCTGACACAGGCTTAGCCTTGCCTACGCTTGGCAGGCTTACGTTAAGGGACATCACCGTCATTTTCGCCTGTAAGATTTTTGGGAGAATTGATGTTATGTTCAGGCAGACCACCAAAAGCTTAACGTACTCTTTGAGGAGGGGTGGTCGACCTCCTTGGGTGCCTAGCCTTGGCACTCCTAGACCATCATCCCTTGTGGGGCGGCCCTGGTTAATGGCTAGCATGGCAACCAGGATTCCTCATGGGCGCACACTTGCTCATGGGGACAGTGCATGGACCGGCACTGCGCTGTTGACACTCAAGGGAGGCTTGGCTCAAGCATGATCACGCCAGCCCCTTGCCCAAGCTTAGTGAGCTACCTTGTTGCCTCTAGCGCACGGGTGTGTTCCGGCCCAAGCGGTTGCCTCTCAACATGGCACACAGGTGCCTATCATCATCGACATATAGGAGACCCATCACATCGGTGCCCAACCACCTCTTCGGCGCACAATCGCCTCTCATTACGGCCGTCCCCCTTTAGCACGTAAGAGGCGCCTCCCATGGACTGGCCAGAGCCAGTTGAGTGCCCCGGCCATGCGACTTGAGGTCATGATCTAGTGCTATTGACCTTGGTGGAGCCATCTCATCGGGTAACTCCTAGCCTCCGAGCACACAAAGGCTTGTCCTGGCCTGCCTTGGCCTGGACACCACATGGGTTTCTTCCGCTGTAGAACTACCCTCGTGGCAGTTGGTATCAGAGCGAGCTAGCCAATTGCTGCTGCAGTTGGTGTCAAGCATATTAGCCCAGAGCCAGTTGAAGCGGTAATCTCGACAAGCAGCATCGTGGGGTGCGGTCCCTAGGCACTTCCACTTGGGTTTGAGCAAGCAGCATTCACATCAGGCCTGGTAAGAGGCCATTCATTCGTGTCCCCATTCCAATGACCCCAAAACAGCGCCCTTGTGGGGGCAGGCACATTGGTTGCTGTGCTCATGCGGGGGCAAACACATTGGTTGCTGTGCTCATGCGGGGGCAGACACGTGAGCCTTTTTTGGAAGGCATATTGTGGTAGTTTGAGTGGGGGAGTGCCATGCTTCCTCACGGATTTTAGTTGCTGTTCATTTTAGTGAGTTGTGGGGTGGTGCGCCTACATCTTGGTTTCATGACGGATGAGCCATTGTTCCATAGCTTTGTCTGAGGCACTACTAAAGCGGGGACAACATTCCGAAATTGGTTGGTGTCGACGGTTGGTCAAGGAATATCACTGAAGTGGCAGTTTTGCATCAAACGGGTCCTTGGTTGAAGCCACAATATTGGAATGATATGAATGTGGGTACACTAGCCATTGGAGCATGGCGGCCTTACACCGGCAATGCATCGGAGGACATGCTCAGTTCAACAAACAGATAGAACACTTGCAGCAGCAACAACTCATCACAAGGCGAGTGCATGTTCGACAACATCATGGGTAAAAGTTGCCACCACTCGCACACAAAGTGGTCAGATCTCCTTGAGGTAGCAGCACATGTTCCCCTCGGAGCGAAGATGTAGCCCGAACCGGCGAGGTGAAGTGTAGTTTCGAGGGCCAACAGAGCATAAGCCATGACTAGGTTTGAGTAACCCGCACACGGCGAGGTGAAGACTGCAGGCCAGCATGGTGAAAGGGTACACCCAACACACATCGCCAATAGCAGGAGTAGACCTATCACAGCGTGTTCGGTAGAACCACCGAAAAGCTACCAAGAAGACGGTCGAGCCTTGAGGTAAAGATGATACATGGGGCGGACCTCCGCGAAGCACCACACAATTTCTTCGAGGGCCCTTCTTTCACACAGTTCAACGGATAGCCATTGCGCGGTTTGAGTAACCTCAACACAGGGGGTGAAGTCCAGGCAGGCCAGCATGGTGAAATGGTTCCGTCCCCATAAATAGACACCAATATAGGCAAGACTCGGGTTGGCCAGGTGAGCCCTGGAACTGGTAGAGAAGTGGATGGCACGGGACACAGATGCCCATTCACGAGAAGACCATTGTCGAGGATGACAATGGATTGAGTGGGGGAGCCTGTTACGGTCTGACACAGACTTAGCCTTGCCTACACTTGGCAGGCTTACGTTAAGGGACATCACCATCATTTTCGCCTATAAGACTTTTGGGAGAATTGATGTTATCTTCAGGCAGACCACCAAAAGCTTAACGTACTCTTTGAGGAGGGGTGATCGACCTCCTTGGGTGCCTAACCTTGGCACTCCTAGACCATCATCCCTTGCGGGGCGGCCTTGGTTAATGGCTAGCATGGCTACCAGGGTTCCTCATGGGTGCACACTTGCTCATGGGGACAGTGCATGGACCGGCACTGCGCTGCCGACACTCAAGGGAGGCTTGGCATGCAGGCCTGGCTCAAGCATGGCCCTTCACCACGCCAACCCCTTGCCCAAGTTGAGTGAGCTACCCCATTGCCTCTAGCACACAGGTGTGTTCCGGCCCAAGCTGTTGCCTCTCAATATGGCACACAGGTGCCCATCATCATCGGCATACAGGAGACCCATCACATCGGTGCCCAGTCACCTCTTCGGCGCATAGTCGCCTCTCATTACGGCCGTCTCCCTTTAGCACGTAAGAGGCGCCTCCCATGGACTGGCCAGAGCCAGTCGAGTGCTCCGGCCATGCGACTTGAGGTCATGATCCAGTGCTATTGACTTTGGTGGAGCCATCTCATCGGGCAACTTCTAGCCTCCGAGCACACAAAGGCTTGTCCTGGCCTGTCTTGGCCTGGACGCCGCACGGGTTTCTTCCACTGTAGAACTACCCCCGTGACATGGAGGCGCGCCTCCAGGCGTACACCTCCCACGCCTTTTAAAACACTGAATGGTGGAATAGGATTCATGTAGCCAACCAATTATTAGTTGGGGTAAGGCTTTGTTTAGTTGAATATGATATCAATGCAGATAGAATTGCTTTTTTCTGGATCATTATATATATTCGATATAAGAAATAAATAGTTGATACGAGAAATTTGCTATAGTTGAAAAACAGCCCACTTGATGTATGGAATTGTTTGATATTAGATGCAAACCAGAAAATGAACAAACAAGAGAGGAAGAGAAGAGAGAGCTGGCGGCAATGAGTGTTAGAGAGTAAGAGGTTCGAACTTAACCCCTCTCTAACACTCTAAACATCTTATTAATAAGTTAATCTTTTACAAATTACAAAGAGGCCCTTGAGTGAGCAGGAAAATACAAAAAACAGACTATTACAGAGTATGGGCCCAGAATAAGGCCCACAACAGAGAGAAACATAACATAACATAAAATGACAGTCTATGGGCCATTCGGCCCATCTTCTCTACACTCCCCCTCAAGCTGAGCATAGATGTTAATCATGCCCAGCTTGCCAGTGTCATGTTGAAGCCTTGCCTTGGAAATGCCCTTGGTGAGAAAATCTGCCAATTGTCCTTCAGAAGTAATGAATGGAAGACACACTTCACCGGAGGAGACTCTTTCACGAATAAAGTGTCTATCAACCTCAATATGTTTGGTTCTATCATGTTGTACCGGGTTGTGAGCAATGTTGATGGCAGCCTGATTATCACAGTACAACATCATGGGTTTGTCATGATCTACCCCAAGTTCTTCCATTAAGGACCTTAGCCACAACAATTCCGAGACTCCATGTGCCATGGCTCTATATTCTGCTTCTGCGGAGGATCGAGCCACAACTGTTTGTTTTACTCCTCCAAGAGACAACATTACCAGCCACTAGACTGCAATACCCTGAAGTAGATCTTCTATCATCAATATTTCCATCCCAATCAGCATCAGTATAGGCTTCAAGTTTCAGATGACCATGTTTGGCAAATAGAATTCCTTTTCCTGGAGAGCCTTTCAGATAGCACAAAATCCGTTCTGCTGCTGCCATATGGGTATCTCTAGGAGCATGCATGAACTGGCTAATGCAACTGACAGCATACGCAATATCTGGCCTAGTCATGCACAGGTACAAAAGCTTCCCAAGAAGTCTCTGGAAGACCCCTTTGTCTTCCAACAAAGTTCCATCCGAAGCTGAAAGTTTGTGACTCATATCAATAGGAGTTGTAGCTGGTCTTGCACCCAATTTGCCAGTTTCAGACAACAAATCAAGGACATATTTCCTCTGGGAAATAAGAATCCCATCCCTGGATCTGGCAACTTCTATGCCAAGGAAATATCTCAACTCCCCCAGATCCTTAATCTCAAATTCTGTACGGAGGAAAGACTTAAGGCCCAGAATGCCTGAGGCATCATCACCAGTCACTATAATGTCATCAACATACACAATGAGATACACTGCTAGAGACCCACTTTTCTTCACAAAAAGAGTATGATCTGACTGTGTCTGAACATAGCCGAATTTAACAAGTGCAGCTCTAAATCTCTCAAACCAGGCTCTAGGAGATTGTTTGAGGCCATAAAGAGATTTCTTCAGTTTACATACCTTTCCTTGCATATCTTTCCCATACATTCCTGGAGGAAGACACATGTAGACCTCCTCATGTAAGTCACCATTCAGAAATGCATTCTTTACATCTAACTGATAGAGAGGCCAATCAAAGTGAGCTACCAGAGACAAAAGAACCCTCACAGATGTCATCTTAGCAACAGGGGCAAAAGTTTCCAGATAGTCAATCCCATATGTCTGTGTGTAGCCCTTTGCAACAAGTCTGGCCTTGTACCTCTCAATAGTCCCATCTGCCCTGTATTTAATGGTAAAAACCCACTTGCATCCAACTGGATCCTTCCCTTCAGGCAAATCCACCACCTCCCAAGTACCGTTTTCATGTAGAGCATCCATTTCAGCCTGCATGGCATCTCTCCATTCTGGAATCCCAAGAGCTTCTGATACAGACCTAGGAATGGGGTTAGAAGCAACTGAAGAGAGGTAGGCACAATATGAAGGGGAAAGTAGGTCGTAAGAAAGGTGTTTGGAAATGCAGTGTGCAGTACACTTCCGCTTTCCTTTCCTAACAGCAATGGGGACATCAAGATCTGGGAAGGAGGATTCCAAGGGAGCTGAAGCAATACCTGTTATCTCATCTGTGATTGGGAGGGTATGAGCCTCATCTGTTGTAAGGGAAACCACTTGCTCATTCCTGGATCTCTGCCTTTGATACACTTTGGGATTATGGGTAGGACGAGGAGGTAAAGAGATAGGAGCACTAGGACAAGAAGAATGAAGTGGCTGATCCTCCTTTGATTCATTTTGGGAGGATACAGATTTGTCAAGAGACTGAACTGGGACAGGAAGGGGAAGAGCAAAAACTTGTGACAGACTCTCCCCCTATTGACAATGTCCTTCCTGAGAGGAACCATAAAAAGGAGAAAGTTCATCAAAGGTAACATCCATAGAGACATGTCTGGTGCCAGTCTTTGGATCAAAACAACAATAACCCTTTTGTGTGGGGGAGTAACCAAGGAAGATGCATTTGTGGGCTTTTGGTTCAAACTTGTGTCTCTGCACACTTGGAATGTGAACATAACAGGTACAACCAAACACACGAAGAGGAATTGGGAAGAGATCCTTATCTGGATGAAGAAGACTGAAGGGGGATTTAAACCCTAAAACCCTGGATGACATACGGTTTATTAGATAGGTAGCAGTAAGTACAGCATCACCCCAAAATCTTGTGGGAACATGTGAGGCAAATAAAAGGCTCCTTGGCAACCTCAACAATATGTCTATTTTTCCTCTCAGCAACTCCATTTTGTTCAGGGGTTCTAACACAGGAGCTTTGGTGAATAACCCCCATGTCAGAGAGATACAAGGATAAGCTCTTCTCAAAATACTCTTTTGCATTGTCGGATCTGAAAACCCTAATTCTGGTACCAAATTGAGTTAAAACAAGCTCATGAAATTGCCTCACAAGTCTCGGGACTTCGTCTCGGGATTTCATTAAGTATATCCAAGTGAATCTAGAAAAGTCATCAATAAACAGGATAAAGTATTTGTAGCCCCCCATAGAGGGTAAGTGGTAAGGCCCCCACACATCAGAGTGTACAATATGAAAAAGAAAAGAGGATCTTTTATTGCTCACAGGGTAATTTTTTCTACAATGCTTTGACAACTGACATGACTCACAATTGAGACTGGACACACTGACTCCCTTAAATAGTTTGGGAAACAAATGACTTAAAGCAGAAAAAGGTAAATGACCCAACCGACAATGACTCAACATAATTTGACTGACAGACTCTGAAGAAGTAGAACCAAAAGCAACATTCTTGGGATGATCAAAGCATTGGCTAGGGGTGTCAAGCAAGTATATTCCATTCGCTTCATGGCCACTCCCAATCACCTTCCGAGACTTCAGGTCCTGAAACACACAGTGAGAAGGGAAAAAGGTTACACAACAATCCAATGACTTGGTCAAGCTACTTACAGATAACAAGTTGGTATTTAACTTAGGTACATGAAGAGTGGAAGATAAAAGTAAAGAGTCTGTAGGCTTGACAGTTCCCTTGCCAGAAATGGGGGCAAGAGAACCATCGGCTAAGGTGATTTTGTCACGACCAGGAAGCAAATCATATGACACAAACAAAGTGGAAAGGTTGGTCATGTGATCAAAAGCACCTGAGTCAATGATCCAAGGGGTCTTGGGATTACCTGAGGTAGATGCATGGTTAGCAGAAGCTCTTATACCTGAGTGAGCAAATGCAGTGGTGGCTGGACTTCCAGAAGGGTTGGATGATGAAGTTACACCTTCAAGCTGGCAGATCATCCTTCCAAACTTCTCATATTCAGCTTTCATGGCTGCCAATTGTGCACTTGCAGACTCAAACTCTGTATCTGTACTTGTGGCAGTATGTGCACTTCCTGTCTTTCTATTGTCATTCTTCTTCTGGAATCGGATAGGAACAAGACTGGGATGCAATTTCCAGCACTTGTCCTTAGTGTGTTTCGGCTTCTTGCAATATTCACACACCACCTCCTTCTTTCCTGTGCCACTGGGAGCTCTTGTAACCCTTTTGGGTTTGATTCCCATATTTGCAAAATGATCATTGATACTGACCCCTTGAACCTGCACTTTCCTCCTACTTTCCTCACTGCTGACCAAAGCATATGCTTGAGACAATGAAACATCTTCTTTGGACAAGATGTTTTGCTTTGTAATGTCATATTCAGAATTGAGCCCTGTCAAGAACTCAAAGACCCTATTCCTTTCAACCAATTTCCTATATGTTTTAGCATCCTTAGGGGTATCCCATGTCACGGCCTCTATCAAATCAATTTCTTGCCATATAGATTTTAGGGCTGAGAAGTATGCTGCAAGTGACTTCTCCCCCTGTCTTAGAATCTTCACATCAATTCTTAGTTTGTAAGCTCTGGCAACATTCAACTTCTGGGAGTAAGTTTCTGCAACACTATTCCTGATTTCTTTAGCCGAGTTCATCCACAAGTAATGTTGGCTAATCTGTGGCTGCATTGAGTTCACAAGCCACCCAATCACTGTGTAATTCTCCTGCACCCATTTCTCATAAGAGCGTTCCTCCTCTGGGGGAGCTTTCTTGCTCCCAGAGATAAACCCCCACTTTCCTCTACTGCAAATATGAATTTTTACGGATTGTGACCAGGCCAAATAATTGGTTCCATCCAATTTAACTGTAGTTACAGCCAACAAGGAATCAGTTGTAGTTCCCAAATTATGTCCATATTCAGCAGTGCTCTTGTTCTCAATTTCTGAGAAGTCCATTATGTAACAGCTTCAATTAGGGTTTCGGCAGGCCTTTAAAAGTGATCTGATTTCAAAGAACTCAGATTGAGTTGAAACAGTAGCAAACAAAACAACTCACAAACTCAGTTCAGAACTGACAGCCGTGAGAACCAAGTTCGGTGGCAGCACTTTCAAAGGGGAGAAACCCTGATTCAGCCTTCAAGGAACAATCAGTAGGCCTCCAAACAATATGTATTCTTGGTTCCCAACAATAATTTCCCAAGGAGAACAAAGAAAACAGTCCACAGTACCTAAGAGGACCTTTTACAAACACTATGTATGCAACAGTCAACACTTCACTGTTAACAAGCAGAAATCGCTTCAAGAACACTTTGTCTAAGTCCAAGAAGCAGCTGAACTAAGTAGAGGCTTGTACCACTTAATTTAGATCAGTTTTTTTAGCAGTTTGGAAGCCCAATAACAGCGGAACCACACTTCCAGAATAACCCAGAAATCAGTCCAGCAACAGTGGGCCGAATGGAGGTGTTTTGAATGCTTTAACAGTCCTCCCAGATAACAAAAATAACTCAGCAAAGAACTGAGAAAAGACTTACAGCAAGAGAGTCTCTGGTTTCAACTATAAACCAGGCCGAACACTTGTTCTCTGAGATAATTTCGAAAGTCCTTTTCTCTGATTTCAAATCAGGCCAAACAACTTGCTCTCTGATTCTTCCTGGTCACCGAACCCTTCTCCAAGTGTATAGAAACTTGGGCACCCTCCAATGACCTCCAAGAACCAGGCGGATGACTGTAAACTTTCAGCCCTAGAACCTCCTCATGTAGTTGGCTGAACTAGAACCACATGAGGGACACGCCAAGCAATGACCCGCTCTGATACCAAGTTGAAAAACAGTCCACTTGATGTATGGAACTGTTTGATATTAGATGCAAACCAGAAAATGAACAAACAAGAGAGGAAGAGAAGAGAGAGCTAGCGGCAATGAGTGTTAGAGAGTAAGAGGTTCGAACTTAACCCCTCTCTAACACTCTAAACATCTTATTAATAAGTTAATCTTTTACAAATTACAGAGAGGCCCTTGAGTGAGTAGGAAAATACAAAAAACAGACTATTACAGAGTATGGGCCCAGAATAAGGCCCACAACAGAGAGAAACATAACATAACATAAAATGACAGTCTATGGGCCATTCGGCCCATCTTCTCTACAGCTATCATTTTAGATAAATAGTAGATATAAAAATTTTCCATCATTTTACAAAGCATTTGAATGTTGTTGAAAAGGGGTAATATGTAGGAATAATAGCATAGGTATGTGAAATCAAACTGCCACAGCCACAAATTTGTTTAATCTCTCTCTCTCTCTGTGATTTTATTTATTTATTTGATCTTATGAGGTCTAAGTCTTACATATTTGAATTAATCTGCTTGAAAGTGAGTTTGATGAAGTTTGCATTTTAAAATATAGGTTTCCAAATACGTATCTACTTGTTGGATGTTGCAGCGATGAGGTCACTCACAAGTATAAAGGCAAAACTGTCATGACAGAATCTGAACGCTATGAATCTCTTCGGCACTGCAGGTTTGGTCTCTATCACATTTTGTTACCCTATGTTAACTAAGTTATAGAGTTGAACAATGAATCATTAACATGTTTATATTAATTGCAAAAGAATCAAATACAAATTATTAGCCTTTTTCTCTTTGATACCATTACTGACCTTTCTTATTTTGTGGCTTAAAAGATTTTTATTTGAGAACTTTGCATAGATAGAGATGATGCATCTTTTTACATTTTCTCTTATGAGCTTGCGAACTCCATTTCAGGGGGGGGTGGGTTGTCAGTTCTAATCCTTTTATCATTCCCACAATTGGCAGCAGAGTACTTAACATGACGTTTCCTCTCTACTTACTGCAGGTGGGTGGATGAAGTCATTCCTGATGCCCCATGGGTGATCACACAGGAGTTCCTTGACAAGCATAATATTGATTATGTGGCCCACGACTCTCTTCCGTAAGGTTAATCAGCCCAAATATTCACTTTCATATATAAAGCTGTTATTTTGTTTGATGCTAGTAATGTTGAATCTGATCTTATAAATGCTGTATGTTGTTATCCTTTCTTCTATTCTGGTTCTTGGTAATCTCTTTATAGGAAATTGTCTTCTCAATGAGCTTACTAGGTATGGTTGGCAACTAAATAATTTTGTTTTCCTGCATTCAAATATAATTAATTATTTCTTGTATGACATGGAATTTTACAGTTATGCTGATGCAAGTGGAGCTGGAAAGGATGTCTATGAATTTGTAAGTTGAGTGATTAGCGTGGCTGAACTATGCTGTTATTCAAAAAATTTCTATTGCTTTTATTTGATTTGGGCAAATCCCATTTTCAACAAACGGGGCACACTGTATACCCCTAATTAGTACTTACTGGTCAAAATTTCTTTATTAGGACAAACATAATAATGTGTATCAAGAGAGAGAGAGAGAGAGATTTGGGAGAATCAAGGGATGGGTTGTGTGTCCACTCAATGATCTTTTAGTTAAACATTAATAAAGAACAAATAGACCATATTACCCCATGTTTTGTATATTTTTCTGTTTTACAGTACTCCCCCTCCCCCCTTTTAAGTGGGGTATCAATTTCATACATACCCAACTTGTCAAAGATCTTAGTATGACACAGGCTATTTACAGTTTTGGCAAACACATCAGCTAATTGATTTTGTGGGCATGCAAAAGGAAGACAAGTTTCACCTCCATCAACCTTCTCATGGACAAAGTTTTTGACTACTTCAATGCACTTTGTTCAATCATGTTGAATCAGATTATAAACAATGTTAATTGCTTCTTTGTTGTTGCAATAAAGAGACATAGAGGCCTTGTTTAGGTGGGATTTAGCTTTGGTTGAGTTGCTTTAAAGAAACTTCAATGCAGAACCATGTAAGTGGCTGAACAATAATCAATTTGGCTCTTTGAATTCTTCACCAACCATTGCTTTTAGGCTTTCTGGGTTGGGCCCCACCTTGCAAAGCTAAAAGCAGTAACATGAAAGCCCTCCCAAATGGGCATAGAACTTTATATTGAGAAGCCCATCTCCAACAATAAGTTCTTTATCCATAATACTTCACTCTATGTGCCATTGCACTATATCCTGTTTTTACACTGGGTCTAGCTAGCTTCAATTGATTATTTCTTACTTTATTAGATAACCAAATTTCAACCAACAAAGGTACAGTAGCTTGTGGTAGATTGAAAATCATCAATTGATACAACTCAATCAACATCCATGTAAACTTTAACTCTCAAGTGGCCATGCTTAGAAAATAACAATTCTTTTGTAAGGTATTTCCTCTCTACTACAGGAAGATGTGGCACTCTTGGGGTGCGCATATATTCAGCAATGAGTCCTACCACATAATCAATTTTTGGTCAAGTCATAGACGAATGTCTCCCCATCAATCTGACAGTCTCCAAAACTGTTTGATTTCCACAATGACAATTTCTTGTCAAATCTTTCAATAATAGGATCCCGCATCCTCTTAGAGCTGCACTTAGCACCCAGGGGAAAGCCAAGATAAGTGGAAGGCAGCTTCCCTATTTTGCATCCCAATCGGGGGTAAGGAGTTCCTTCTTCAGTCTTCATTAGCTCACTCTTGGAGAGGTTGATCTTGGGGCCTGAGACAGGTTCAAACCATCTTAGAATAAAGCGTAGAGAAATCAGCTGATCATCTGAATTTTTTGAAAAAGATGGCAACTTTATTAATGAAATAGTGGGTATATAAGAAGATGTACACAGAAATTACAACTCAACAGTTAAGTAGGAATAAAGCTATCACTAAACATGAAATCCCTGTGAGCACCAGCTTTTGCTAGACCACATCGGAGTTTAGCTCCCTAGGATCCCACCCAGCTGTGCATTTAAGTTAAATAGTATCTCTAGCTTCAGCCAAGAAATGAGCTAAAGCCCATTTCTTGATGGTATTTGCTGAATCTCCTTTTATGATAATGTTCTGATAGCCCAGATCTCTTGCAATCCTGATTCCAGTTAGTGCTGCCATAATTTCAGCCTTTGTTGAAGAGGCTATCCCTATCGGTCCATTGAAAGCCCAAATAACTGTACCATCTCTTCTTCTAAAAATTCCACCAACTCCCTCTGCACCTGGGTTTCCAAACGCACTTCCATCAAAGTGCATGGTTATCTTCCCTTCCACCACAGAAGAGTGGGGGAGAGGGGTGATTAAGGACTGGTGTTTAGAAAACAAAAAATCTGCAGCATTTCTTTGAAGATCAGAAAAGGAAACTCCTTTAAACAACTCTGAGTTGGAAGTCCAAAGGAAAATTCTATATGATATAGTAGACAAAAGCTCCTCAAAGTTTCTTTTTTCTGTTGTTGAAAATTCGGTTATTTCTCTCTTCCCAGATGCTCCAAAGGATTGCATGTGCTACGGAAATTCATAAAGTCCTTCTTCTTTTACTTAACCCTCTTGCTGTCCATTGTCTGAGACAGTCTATCACATGTTCAGGGAAAGTCTAACTAAAATTGAAAAGATTGAAAAAGAAAATCCAGATTTTTCTAGTTTCCTCACAGTGGATCAGAATATGATTGGCTGATTCCCCGGCTTTTAAGCACAAAGAACATACATGTTATAGGACCTTCCTTGGTTCTTTTTTTGGAGGAGATCCAAAGTGTTGATCTTCTTCAGACTAGCTTCCCACACAAAAAAACAAACTCTGGAGGGAATGTGTGGACACCAAACTGTCTTGAAAGGGAAAAGTTAATTGATTAGTTCCCTGAAGCAAACTCTGTTCTTCCTTGATTAGTGCCCTGAAGCAGGACTTAATTGAAAACTTACCTGCTGGGTGAAGGGTCCAGACTCGAGTGTCAGGGTTATTTGGGGAGAGGTACACTTCTCTGAGAGTGTGTAGGAATCTAGATATTTCCTCAAGTTCATTTTCTCTCAAAGGTCTTCTGAAGTCTAGGTTCCAGTTGAGCTGAGAGTGATGTAAGGATAAGACAAGGGAGATGGAAGCTTCTTTGTTTCGAGTAAGGCTGTAGAGGCGAGAAAATGATACAGCCAAGGCAGAGTCACCCCACCAAACATCAGTCCAGAATTTTATTTTATCCCCATTTCCCACTTTGTACCTGATAAAAGAAATGAAAGTTTGGTAGGTTGAGAGAATACCTTTCCAAGTGTTTATGCCCTTGATCCGGTTCAAGTGCAAACTGCAGTCCCAACCATTGGCTTGCTTCTCATACTTGTTGCTGATGATCTCAGTCCATAGGGCATTCAGTTCCTGAGGAAATCTCCATAACCATTTACTTAGAAGAGCTGTATTTTTTGCTCTCAAATGACCTATTCCCAAGCCTCCATCCTCCTTAGAATTGCACACCTGGGACCAATTCACGAGATGAGATCCCTTTTCCCCACTTCCTTCCCACAGAAAATTTCTTTGAAGCCTTTCAAGCTGATTGGCAATTTTGGTTGGCATTTGAAAGGTCGAGAGATAGTATGTGGGCAAGTTTGCGAAAGAAGTTTTAATTAGGGTGAGTCTCCCGCCTTTGGACAAGTAGTCTCTTTTCCACGTGGCCATTTTTTTTTCACATTTTTCTATTACTGGGTCCCAGAAACTTTGAATCTTCGGGTTCCCTCCAAGAGGCATTCCAAGATTGGAAAAAGGAAGGCTTTTGACTTTACAGCCCAAAATTTCCTTAAAATTGTTTAGGGACTGAACATTTACTATGTTCAGCCCTGCAATACTACTCTTAGAGAAGTTAACACGAAGCCCCATAATCCATTCAAAACAGATTATGACCCTTTTCAAATTGACAACATTGTCTTCTTCATCCTCTAAAAACAACATAATGTCGTCTACAAATTGAAGGTGCATCATCTGAATTGAATCTCTGCCAACTTCGAATCCCCTCACCAACCCTATCAGATTTGCCTTCTTCACCAGTTGACTGAATATTTCCATTATGAGTGTAAAGAGTAAGGGGGATAGGGGCAACCTTTCCTTAATCCCCTACTAGCCTTGAAGTAACCTTTAGGTTGCCCATTGATCAGGACCGAGAACCATGTGTATTTAACACATTCCTCCACTCACTGAATCCATCTTCTTCCAAACCCCATTAGCCTCATGATTTCTAATAAACACTCCCAATCCACTTTGTCATACGCTTTTTCCAAATCTAGCTTCACAATCACCGCCGACTTGCCATTCATTTTCCTCTCTTCTACACATTCGTTTGCTATCAGAATGCTATCAACAATTTGCCGCCCTCTAACAAAAGCAAATTGATTAGGCGAAATGATCTCACCTAGAACTTCCTTCAATCTCCTAGCCAACACCTTTGCTAGTATTTTGTAGACACTTCCAATTAGACTGATAGGTCTGAAATTTTTTACTTCAAGAGTGCTTAGCTTTTTTGGGATCAGGTAGATGAAGTTGGAATTGTTCCCCTTATTTACTATGGCCGAGTGGTAAAAGTCTTTAAACACCTCTAGTAGATCTTGTTCGATAGTATTCCAGCAGGCCTGATAGAAAAAAAGTGGAAATCCATCTGGCCCTGGTGCTCTATCACCGTCCATATTGAAGACTGCTTCCATCACTTCATGTTCTTGGAATTCCCTTTCTAACCAGATTTTACTCACCGCTGAGATCTTTGAGCCTTCCCAAGAGCTTAGATAAGTGTTTCTACTTTCAGTCTTCGAATAGAGATCTTTGAAAAAGCTTACAAAGGCTTCAGAGATTTCTTTGGGGTCCTCCATCTCTCTTTGCTCGATTTTTATTTTTGAGATGTGGGTCCCTTTCCTTCTCCCAGAAGCATATATGTGAATGAATCGAGAATTTTTATCTCCCTCTTTCAGCCATCTGATCCTTGATCTTTGTCTCCATTACACTTCTTTATGCCTTACCACCTTTTCCCATTCTTGTCTTAAGTTGATTCTTCTTCTTCTTCCACTCTCCTCTAGCTGGCCGGTTTGCTCCTTTTGGTCCAGGTCATCCAATTCTGACAACAGTGTTAATTTCTCTTCCTTGAATGCTTTAAATTCCTCTTTCCCCCATTTTTTTAGATTCCTTTTTACATACTTTAGCTTTTCCAGAAACTTGGAACTTGGCCAACCTTCAACTTTGCATTCCTTCCACTAGGTTGCCACTTTCTTAGAAAAATCTTTACGCTCGGTCCAGAATTTTTCCAATCTGAAAGGGGTTTTTCCCCGAATCTTCAGATCTGTAGTGAGAGCGATTGGCCAATGATCAGAGATGCAACGGGACTGGATCTCCTGATAGGTCAAGGGATAGAGATCTTCCCATTCTGGTGATATTATAAATCTGTGTCTAGAAATCACCATTTCTAAGGGGGAGATCATGCAACCAGTGTCTATAAATGAACCTGGAAAACTCCCTCATACTTCTGTTAACTCTTCTCCAGTTTGAGTGCTTGTGACTGAATCTAGTGATGTTGAAATCTCCGCCCACAACCCAGGGGATGTCTTCTTGTTCATGAAGGGAATCCAGCTCCTCCCAAAACTGGTTCCTCTTTAAGGGGGTATTTGGACCATAGACCGCGGTTAGAATCCAAGTGAAATCATCTTCCTTGTTAGTGAGCAGGACTGAAATCGTGAATTCACCTTTGTCTACCTCTACTCCCGAAACCACATCTTCTCTCCACATTATGAGAATCCCTCCCGAGGTGCCTGTAGCCGGAAGGGCTGCCCAATTTCTACCTCTTGTTCCCCAAATTGATTTACCAATCTCCTGTCCATTGACTCTTTTTTTTTTTTTTGGTTTCCTGCAATAGTATTATGTCAAGATTCTCTCTTCTCAATGTGTCTTTCACTAAGCTTCTCTTGACCTCGCCACCCAACCCCCTAACGTTCTAGTTCAATATCTTCATTATTTTACTTTGGTTGACTTTCCCTTACTAAATCTTCTTCTCTCTTCCCCTTTACAATCCACAATTTGATCCACTATACCCCATTGCAGACGCTTTAATTCCCTATTGGGTCCCTTTCTTTTACCTTTCTTTGAGTTGCTTACTTCCTTAGGCTCATGTTTTTCCTTTGTGTTCTTTCTTTCCAAGGCCGAGGTCCCATTGGTTTTACAACAGTGAATTCCTAGTTTCCCCGCCATCTCTGTTACTTCAATTACTTTCTGTTTTTCGTTTTCTTGATTAGCTGTAACTCAGGCCCCTGCTTTGACAAACGAAGTTTCCTTTGAACCAGATCTGTTGTAGTGAATATTGGGATCGTCCAACGGTTGGGATTGCCGATCACTTGAACCTAGAATACAAGGAAACAAAGGGCTATAGTGAGAAGGAGAAAATCTACTGATTAAAAAGACAAGGAGACTCAAGGTTTGAAGAAAAGCAAGATCTGATGGAGTTTGCATTCAGAGAGTGAGGTGAGTTTCTTCCTCGTCCGTCCTCAGGGCTTCTGTAAGTAGGCAATTGAATCCCATACTCTGGATCAACTAAACATACTTCTTCCAACAAATCTATGCACCCCCACTCCTTTCTTTTGTCAAAGAGAACTTTGGATCTGGAAAACACTACTTCCTGCAGGTCGACCTCTGTCTCTGTTTTGTAGGAACTCAAATCTTCATTTGAATCCGAATCTTCTACTTCTTCGGAGGAGCTTGACGTTGGATACTCGAGTGTCGGTGAACGGAGGACTTCTTTCTGGCAAGTTTTTGAGCTTGGGGGATTTCAGGGAAGTCTCGTTCACTGTAATTGGGAGTCGAAGGAGGGCTAGGCGTGTGAGGGCCTTGACACGTGCAAACAGCTTGGGAATAATGGGTTTGGCTCGAGGAAAGGCTAGGATTCTTAGCCGGGTTAACAAAGTCCTCTTTGTGCTGACGTGTCTCACCCGTATCTGAATGATTCACCTCATGCTCTGAGCTAAACTTCCGAGCCAAGGCTTCTTTTGAAATTTGAAATGGTTTCCTATTCTGGCTCTTTGAAGTGCTCTTCCTCTCTCCCTTTCTCTTCCTTTTACCCGGTAGAGTAAAATCCCGCCTGTTCCTAACTTCGCCAAACTCTTCAGAACCCGCCACATTTTTTCCTTTCTTTGCACGTAACCGACCTACCCTGTCTCCTGGTTGATTGAGGGGCATAGAAAGCCCATGAGTTTGAGTACCGTTGGTTCGAGATGACTCAATGGGTTGGATACTTGACTCAGTTGTCTTCTCCACTACGACCAAGGCAAAGAACCAAACATTCCTGTTGAGGATTGGTATCGATCAAGGAATAGAGTGTACTCCTCGATTTTTCACCTTTAGACGAGCCTCACTCAACTCAGATAGGCTTTTTGTTTTGGGATTGATTTCTTCTAATCCACCACATAGACTTCCGATCATCTCAAAAACTTTCTCCTTCCACAAGTGAAACGGGAGTCTATGGATTGTAATCCATCTGTCGAACAATAGATCTGAAGGGACAACGTTTGCAGTTGGCCACCAACAGTTTATCTTCACCCAACTGCTGTAAATGTAGAACTTCTCCATTCTAGCCCAAGTAGAGGCTAGGTTTTCAGATGGAGTGAACCCCACCGCTTTGTTACTGGAGAAGGGGTGAAGACGGATGAGGGTTGGAGAGTGAAGATTTGTTGAGAGGCTGAGCTCAATTTCGTTCCAACCCAGTTTGTCAGGTCTAGTACACACGAACGCGTTCTTCCAATTTCCGAAAGGTCTTTCTTGGGTGGCGATAGAAATATGGGCCGAACCTCCAGCCTTCATAACTCTGCTCCGCCGTTTGATAAAGACAGGAAGGTAACTGGGGTTTCAGAGGCTGAAGGTCCAAGCTTAGGAATGAAGGAGTCGAGCACTTCAATAAAGGTCTTCCAGCCTGATTTCTTTTCTTCTTCCGGGATGCAGATTGATCTTAGTTTTTTGGCGAGTTCCCAACAGCTTAATCAGATGAATCTTCCCCAACGGTTTTCACTTGTTGAATTAGAAGCGCCTTCCCTCTATGAACGTGTTTACGCTCTTTCACTAATCCTGTTTGCGAGAAAATCACCTCTCGGAGGAAATCTCTCATCCAGGTCGTCTCCTCTGCTTTCAGAGATATTCTTGACCAGCCACCCCTTCCTCTCTCAGTTAGCGTTAAAAAATCATCTTGTTTAATTGGGTTTGTATCAAACTCGAAGGATTTTGAACCGATTCCTATTGACTTTCTCATCGGAGATTACTTCCTTTGTATCCGAATTACAACACCTGAGATTTGTCACCGGTCGCCGGTGTTAACAGTGTCGCCAGTCGCCACTTTAGAACCTACTGACATTGCGTAAAATTAGCAAAATATTCCTAAAACAGAAAACACTCAAGCCAGCTGATCATCTGAATAATCACAAGAAAAAGATGGTATCGTCAGCAAACCATGCTGGGTGTCTTTTCCTCACTCCCTATTTAGTACCTGTTCTTATTTCAAATTCCCAAAAGTGTTGCAAGGATGTTAGAGAAGAAAATGATGGCCTCTTTTTGGGCTGGATGGAGGAACAATTTTAAATTTAATCTGGTGAATTGGAAAACTGTGTGCCAACCAAGTAAAACTGGTGGCCTAGCATCAGAAATATTGAAGTGGTTAATAAGGCTCTTCTTGGTAAATGGTAGTGGAGATTCGGCAAAGAGAGAGACATTCTATGGAGAAGAATCATTTTGGATAAATATGGGCTCACAAACCTTGGTTGGGACTCAAGCCCTGGTCTATCCCCAAAGGGTGCTCTGTGGAGCAATTTAGCCTATATTCTCCCTGATTTCTTGAAGGGCATCAGTTGTAAGGTTGGTAAAGGTAATTGCCTTAAATTCTGGCATGATCAGTGGTGTGGAAACCTGGCTCTACATGAAAGGTTTCCTTCTCCTTTTGATATTGCACTAGATAAGGATGCTATGGTTGAAGGTTGCTTTGATTCTGTGAATGGGGAGGTTGTTTGGTGTCCCACTTTCGAAGGAACCTCAATGATTGGGAAATCAGCCCACTGACTGAGCTGTTAAGCCTTGTTCAAAGCATCTTGCCTAATCCTTAGTCTGAGGATGAAAGACTCTGGTCCTGGAGCTCTTCAGGCAAGTTTTCTTCTCAGTCCTACAACAACTTGGTGTCTCGCGAGGACAGTTATTTCCCTTGGGCTTTGATTTGGACTTCCCATGCCCCATCGAAGGTTGCTTTCTTGGTTTGGAATGCGGTGCTTGGTAAATGCTTTACCACTGATCGGCTGCTCAGAAGGGGGATGCTTCTTCCTTATATCTTGTGCCCCTTGTGCAATGAGGGTTCTGAATCCTCCAATCACCTTTTTATCCATTGCAGTTTTTCTTCGCAATTATGGGAAATGGCTTGGTCTTGCTTTAGCGTTCAGTCCTGCGTACCTGAATCAGTCCTTCAGCTTCTACAAGGGTGGTTTCTCAAGGGTTAGAATGCTAGGGGCAAACTGCTTTGAGGAATTTTTCCATCTGCCATCCTGTGGGCTCTGGAAGAAAAGAAACAACCAAATCTTTGATTAACAATTGTTCTGATATAGCTTCAGTTAGAAACAAGGTTATAGGCTCTTTGTGTTCCTGGTTAAGTGTACAAAGGGCTTTCAATGTGTTGAATGGGCCGATTTGTGTTTAGTTTATTTTCTTTTAAATTAAGAAGTTGTTGGGCCTTGGGCCCATTAGTTTTTATTTTTAAAAGAGTTGTAACTATTTAGTTTGAGTTGCCGCCCTACTAAGGGCATCTTTGTAATATCTCATATTTAAGTTAAATATAAATAGAATGAGGGGCTGGCGGCTAGGGTTATGACACACAATCCTAGTTGACCTTCTTCTCCTTTCTTTTCTTTTCTCTTCCTATTGCTGAAATCCACAACTTTCTCCTCTTCCCTTCACAAGAAGCTTGACCGAATCAGCAGATAGTGGTTTCTACTCGGTGTCAGAGCAGGTTGAAGGTTCTGGAAGTGATTTTCTCATGCAGCCCTAGATCAGCCGACTGCATGGAGATTTAAGAGACTGATCGAAGCTCTCAGGTAAGCCCAGTTTTTGGATTTTCTTGATGGATCTATATGCCCTATAGCTGGTCTAGGGTTTTTCATCAGAATCAGGAAAAACTGGAGAAAGGGGAAGGGTCCTGTTTTTGTTGGACTCTTCAATTTTGACCTAGGTAGTGGCACCCTAATTTTTTAAGGTTCCTTGGAGTTTTTTATAAGGGGCGATTCAAGTCCCACGTGGTTTGGAGGTTCCTAGAGAGGGCGGTTGCTTTTTCTCTCTCTTCTCCCATCCCACTGAAAAGGAATCTTTCGTGGAAAGAAAGTCCAGGACACCAGAGGAGTGTCGTTGGTTCCAGAAGGTGTTTTGTTTGTTCTTGCTGCATTTTTTATTTGTTTCTATACCCTTTTGAGAAGCATGGAGGGACACAGAGTTGAATATAAGCCCGGGAATGAAATGAGACCAATGAGAGGTGCTGGAGACCCCTTTGGAGTTGGGACCATTACTACAGTTAGGTTGGATGGTACAAATTACTTGGAATGGTCCCAATCTGCTAAGATGGCCATTGGTGCTCGTGGAAAATTGGGGCATATTACTGGTGAAGAGGTGAAACCTGAAACCGACAACTCCTGGTGGGTGCAGGAAAATTATATGGTAATGGCATGGTTGTGTAATTCCATGTTGCCACATACAAGTAAAAATTTTTTATGGGCAAATACTGCTAAGGAGATATGGGATGGGGTTGCAGAAACCTATTCACAAAGGGAGAATGTTGCTAGGGCTTATCAACTGAGAAATCAGATTATTGCTACAAGGCGGGGAGATAAATCTGTTGCAGCCTATTTTCAGTCCTTAAGACCCTGTGGTAGGAGATCGACCATCTAGAGACTTTTGCTTGGGAAACCACCAAGGATGCAGCTACCTATCAAAGACACTTAGAGAAGTATAGGGTGTTCGAATTCCTTGCTGGCCTTAACCCTGAGTATGACATTGCACGACAACATCTTCTTTCCAGGGACAGTGTCACTCTCTCCCAAGCATATGCCTTTGCGTCAGGAGAGGAGTGCAGGAGGGATGTAATGATGAAGAATCTCATTTCTGATCAGTCCGCTATGGTAAGTGTTGTGAAATCTAAACAGAATGGCAATGAAAACAAGAAGACAAAAGGGCTGTGACTACTGTAAGAAGCCTAAGCATACAAGAGATACTTGTTGGAAGCTTCACCCACATCTTGTGCCGACCAGATTGAAGAATAAGAAAGGAAATGCGCACATGGCAGTTATAGGTGATATGTAAACTAAGAAGCTGAACTCGAAGTAGTAAAGAAGAGGATGAACTTCTTAGATGCAGAGAATGTCGAATTGTGTTAGCAGTCGACTAGGCTTTTATTTAAATATAAGTGAAGTGCAAAGTACAATAAAATTACTGGTATACCCCTGATTAATAATGGGACAACCAGAATACTTAAAACATAAACAGGATTAGGCCCATTAGCAAAGGCCCGGTTACAACATAAAATTAACATAAGAATGGGCTAATAGGAGACCCTATCAGCCGAACACACTCTAGCATTCTAACACTCCCCCTCAAGCTAAACATGGATATCAATCATGTTCAGCTTGCCAAGTATGTCCTTGAACTTTGTAGTTGCCAGCCCTTTTGTTAATACATCTGCAATCTGCATTTCTGATGGAGTATAAGGCACACAGAGTTCCCCTGAAACACATCTCTCTCTGACAAAGTGTCGATCAATTTCAATATGTTTTGTCCTATCATGTTGCAAGGGATTGTTGGCAATGTT
Organism: Nelumbo nucifera; assembly: GCF_055504915.1. Classification (NCBI taxonomy): domain Eukaryota; kingdom Viridiplantae; phylum Streptophyta; class Magnoliopsida; order Proteales; family Nelumbonaceae; genus Nelumbo; species Nelumbo nucifera. Next base: position 57,050,147 of record NC_142655.1, read on the forward strand.
GATAGTTGCTTTATTATCACAATACAACTTGAGAGGACCTTCAGTCTTGATACCAAGCTCATTAAGGAGAGTTCTGAGCCATAAGAGTTCAGCAACCCCATGTGCCATAGCTCGGTATTCTGCTTCTGCACTTGATCTAGCCACAACATTCTGCTTCTTACTGCGCCATGTAACTAGGTTTCCTCCCAAGAATGTACAATAACCTGAGGTTGATTTTCTGTCTCCAACAGACCCAGCCCAATCACCATCAGTGTAGGCTTCAATTTCAAGTCTACTGTTCTTCTTGAATAGAATTCCTTTCCTTGGGCAAGTTTTCAAGTATCTGAGAATTCTTTCCACTGCTCTCATATGAGGAGTCTTTGGTGAGTGCATGAATTGACTGACAACATGCACTGCATAGGCAATGTCTGGCTTAGTGAGGGATAAGTATATCAGTTTTCCTACCAATTTTTGGTACCTTTCCTTATCACAGTATTCCTCACCCATTGATTCTTGTAATCCATGGTTCGGTTCTATTGGTGTGTCTACTGGCCTGCATCCCATCATGCCTGTTTCTTCTAGGAGATCTAACACATATTTTCGTTGACATATGTAGATTCCTTCTCTTGATCTAGCAACTTCAATCCCGAGAAAATATCTCAGATTTCCCAGGTCCTTGATCTCAAATTTTGAAGCTAAGAACTCTTTCAGCCTCTTCATCTCTTTCACATCATTTCCAGTAATCACCATATCATCCACATAAACAATGAGAACTGTAAGTTTTCCATCCTGCCTCCTTGTAAACAATGTATGATCCGCACTGCTCTGAGTGTACCCCACTTTTTCCATGGCCGTACAGAGTCTCTCAAACCATGCCCGGGGAGATTGCTTCAAGCCATACAAAGCTTTCCTTAATTTACACACCTTCTTTCCAACATTATATCCAGGTGGGGGTTCCACGAATACCACTTCATGTAGATCACCATTTAGGAAAGCATTCTTCACATCCAGCTGATGGAGTTCCCAAGAGAATTTTGCAGCTCATGACAGTAGAACCCTGATTGTGTTGAGTTATGCTACTGGGGCAAAGGTTTCCTTGTAGTCAATCCTTCATTTTGTGTAAATCCCTTTGCCACAAGTCTGGCCTTGTATCTTTCAATTGACCCGTCTTCCCTGTGCTTTACTGTGAATACCCACTTGCACCCAATAGTGCCTTTCCCTTCTGGTAGGTCCACCAATTCCCACGTTCTTGCTTTCATTAGGGCTTTCATTTCTTCATTCATGGCTTCTTTCCATCTTGGATCAGATACCGCCTCTGAATATCTGGAAGGGACACATACAGAGGAAAGAGCAGACACAAAGGAATGATAGGCAGGTGATAAATGTGAGTAAGAGACATAATCAGCTATGGAATGCCGAGTGGTACAAGAACGAACAGGCTTACGGAGAGCAATAGGAAGATCCAAATCTGAATTGAGAGAGTCAGAAATAACTTGGATTGCCGAGACAGATTGATCTGAGTTCAACTGGTTGCAATCATGAGGCTAAGGGCCCTTTTTCCTTCTACTGTATGTGAGTATCTCTTTCTCTTGTCTGCTGGAGTCATCAGAAGCATCAGCTGAAGCTGGAGTCTCACTAGGTTGACCTGGAATGTTATAGCTAGGAGTAGTGGAAGGTGATGAAAGGGGAACAAAAAAGAAGGGAGACTGAGAATCCTCTTCCATTCCACTAGTCTCCCTCTGAAGAGGATTCTGGGAAGATTGGAAATAGGGTTGAGACTCAAAAAAGACTACATCTCTGGTGACTTATTTTTTCTTGGAGACAGGATCATAACACTTATACCCCTTTTGTGTAGGAGAGTACCCCAAAAATATTCCCTTTGTAGCCTTAGGATCCAGCTTGGTTTTCTTTGGATCCTTCACATGTATGAAGCATGTACATCCAAAAACCCGTGGGGGAAGAGGAAATTCTGGAAGAGTGGGACACAACACAGAGAAGGGGGTCTTCATACCTAGTACCTTAGATGGCATCCGATTTATCAGGTATGATGCAGTGAGGACAGCTTGAGACCAATATTGCTTGGGCGCATTGTGCTGGAAAAGTAAAGCTCGAGCTGTCTCCATTAGGTGCCTGTTCTTGCGTTCAGCAACTCCATTTTGCTGAGGGGTGTAAGCACATGATGATTGATGTAACATGCTTTCGTCTTCCATGAATGAGTTCGGGGATCTTACAAAGTATTCAACTGCATTGTCTGAACGGAATTGTTTAATCTTCTTCCCAAATTGTGTTTCAATCATCTTGCAAAGCATCATAGTTATCCGTGGAACTTCTTCACGTCCTTTTAACAGATAAATTCAAGTGCACCGAGAATAATGGTCAATAAAACTGATAAAATAATGGAAGCCATCAATGGAAACAATGGGTGAAGGACCCCAAACATCAGAATGGACCAAATCAAAAGAGGCTTGTATTTCATTACTAGAAATTGGATACATTGATCTGCATTGTGTTGACATTTGACACACATCACAAACTAAACTTTGACTCGGAATTCCCTTACATAAATCGGGAAACAACATAGCTAAAGAAGAAAAGGACAAGTGACCTAGCCTAGCATGCCACAAGTGCAGCCTAGCTCTTGACTCCACACTTTTTGGACTAGTAGTAGCAGAAGCTTGCAGTGCTGAGCTGACATCCGCATCAAAATAGTAGAGGCCCTCATACTCATGACCACTCCCAATCGTTCTCCTCGTCAATCTGTCCTGGAAGACACAGTGAAAGGGAAAAAAAGTTATACTGCAGTTCAAATTTCTTGTAAGCTTTGAAACAGACAAAAGATTTGATGCAAGACTAGGAACATGTAAGACTGATTTAAGAGAGAGATCCTTGCTTAGGTCAACCACTCCCTTTCCCGAGATGGTGGAGAGTGACCCATCAGCTACTCTCATCTTATCCTGGCTCGACAACAAATGATATGAGGAGAATAATGAGGACATGTGTGTCATATGGTCAGTGGCCCTTGAGTCAATCACCCAAGAGCTAGAATTAATGGAACTAGTTGCACTAAATGCAGAGGTTGTACCTGATTTGACAAGAGAGGTGGAAGCTAAAGGATTGTTCTTCAGACGGGCTAATGCCTGGCTGAGAACCTCTACCTCACTAGCTGTAAATCCCAAGGTACTTGGTCCAGTAGAATCAGCAACCTGCTTTGTGGTGGAGGAAGACACTGGCTGAGTACTCTGTGAGATGTCACTACTGCTGTTGGTGGCAAGATTCCCACTTGCCGTATGGCCCTTATGTTGCCTTTTGTCCTTTCTCAGAGCAGCTGGCTTCAGATGAGGGTACAATACCCAACATTTCTCCTTTGTGTGTTTCTCACCACCACAATGGGTACACTTGAGGGTCTTCTTGTCTGAAAATCTGTTTCCCTTAGTGGAGACTAAGGCTGAATGTTCACCAGATAGTTCTGTTGCTTGTGTCTGGGAATCAAGTTGCAAGTCCTTTCTCCTTACCTCTTCATTCCTCACCAGGTAGTAAACATGATGAATTTCAGGTAATTTGTCTCTCCCTAGAATCTGTGACCTTACACCTTCATATATAGGGTCTAAGCCTGCCAGGAACTTGAAGGCTCTGCCCTCCTCAATCTGCTTGTCATGCCTCTCCTTATCCCTTGCATTTTCCCAATCCAAAATCAAGTGTTGGTCAAGCTCTTCCCAGAGGCCTTCCAGTGTTGCAAAGTATGTTGCCACAGACATGTCTCCTTGCCTTAGGGCTGCAATGTCTTGGTTCAGCCTGTAGATTCTGGCATTGTTCTTCTTTTGGCCATATGTCTTAGATACTTTCTCCCAGATTTTTGTGACTGTAGGGAAGTGATGAACAGTTCTGGCCACCCAAGGGGTCATGGAGGCCAGCAACCAAGACATGACTGTGGCATTTTCCTTGCGCCACATAGTGTATTCAGGGCTGCTGATTTCTAGTTCCTTTTTGTCTCCATCTAAATAGCCTATGAGATCACGAGAGGTAATGAACAGTCTTGCTGAGACTGATCACTCTCTAAAGTTATACTCATCCAATAGCACACTTGTAATCTGCAAGCTATGCAGATTAGGGTTCTCCAGGTTTGAGGACCTTGTAACTGATCTGTTATCTCTAGAAGAAACTTCACCAGATAGTGATGACATCCTAACTTCGGTCAAAGAGTTTGTTCACAGTGCGGTAGGTGGTTCTGGTTAGGGCTGGCCGAAGTGGTCACAGAGTTCACAGTGCTGGTAGCACATCGGATAGGTTTCACTTCAGAGTTCACAGTGCTAATAACACACTGGATAGGCTTCACTTAGACTAAACCAGTTCGGGTACAGTAGCAAATGAAGGTCTGTAACTGAACCAGTTCACAGAGCTGAAGTAGTGCTAATACCAGAAGAAGGGCTGATAACCGACCTGGAAATGATCTGTAACTGAAGTCGCCACAGTTCTGTAAAGGTCTTGCTGATGCACCGAAGCTGCAACTGTAGAGGAGGCTATGCCTTTATCACTTTCGGCTAGTGCTAGAACTGCTGGAATCAGTCCTCAACTAGGTCTGTCTTGTACAGACCTCTCTTAGTAGCCAAATAGCTACTACTTGCTAAAAAAAAACTAGTAGGACATCTACTTCTGGGTCTTACTTCCCTTGAGTCATACAACCAAGAGAAACCCTAGGTTCGAACTTGCTGAGTTCCCTTACACTCCTAGGTCTTCACTGCAGCAACCCAGAAAGAAAGGAGAAGATAAAAGAAGGCAGCAAGAGAAGATAGTGCACCGGTTGAAACCAGGAAGGAGCTAATGCTCTGATACCATGTAAACTAAGAAGCTGAACTCGAAGTAGTAAAGAAGAGGATGAACTTCTTAGATGCAGAGAATGTCGAACTGTGTTAGCAATCGACTAGGCCTTTATTTAAATATAAGTGAAGTACAAAGTACAATAAAATTACTGGTATACCCTTGATTAGTAATGGGACAACCAGAATACTTAAAACATAAACAGGATTAGGCCCATTAGCAAAGGCCCAGTTACAACATAAAATTAACATAAGAATGGGCTAATAGGAGACCCTATCAGCCGAACACACTCTAGCATTCTAACAACTCCGGCCCCCCCTACTATAGCTGCTTTGGAGTCCGTTGCAGCTGCTGCAGTAAGGGCCGAGCTTGAGAGGTTTGGGTTACTTTTGAATCAGAAGGATACAGCTAGTTCCAGTTCAGCCGCAAGCGGACAACAAGGTACAGGTAGCACAGGTGGAGCTCACTCTACCTCTTTTGCCCACACAGGTAGTTCACATGTCACTGCAAACTATGTTTCTGCTTCAGGTAAGGAGAGATCTCCTTGGATTATAGACTCTGGAGCCTCAGAGCACGTGACCCATTGCTCCACTATTTTCTCCTCTTACCAGCTCTGTTCTGGTAGAGATAGGGCCTCCACAACTGATGGATCCCATGTTCCTATTGCTGGGAAGGGATCTGCCAAGATTAATGATTCCATTTGTTTACCCTCTGTCCTCCATGTTCCTAGATTGAGCACCGATTTATTATCTGTTAGTAGTTTGATTAAGAATCTGAACTGCTCAGTATTTTTTTCTCCTGGACACTGTATTTTGCAGGATCTGGATTCAAAGAGGACGATTGGGAGTGGTCGTGAAGTGAATGGAATCTACCTCCTGGATTCTCTTCCTCTTCATCAAAGTAATCATGTTTGCAGGGACAGTGAGTCAAAATCTGTGGATCAGATTATGTTTTGGCATAATCTTCTGGGTCATTTGTCTTTTTCGTCTTTGAGTTCTTTGTTTCCAAAACTGTTTGAGTTTGTGAGTCTGTCAAGTTTGAAGTGTGAAGGTTGTGAACTTGGAAAGCATTGTAGACACTCTTTTAAACCTAGTAATAAAAGATGTTCTTCTCTTTTTGATGTTATTCATTCGGATGTGTGGGGCCCTTATCATGTTCCCTCTATGGGCGGCTATCGCTATTTTCTCCTGTTTGTGGATGATTTCTCTCGATATTCCTAGATTTATCTGATGAAATCCCACGATGAAGTACCATCCTTGGTGAGGCAATTCCACCAGATGATACTAACACAGTTTGGAACGAGAATAAAGATGTTCAGATCTGACAATGCTAGGGAATATTTTGAGAGACATCTTGCCTCATATCTGTTGGAGTATGGTGTTGTCCATCAGAGTAGTTGCTTCTACAGTCCACAGCAGAATGGTGTTGCAGAGAGGAAGAACAGACACATTGTTGAGACGACAAGAAGCATGATGATCACAGCTACAGTTCTGGTTCGTTTTTGGGGTGATGCAGTTCTCACGGCAGTATATCTGATTAACAGGGTGCCTTCTTGTATACTTGGATTCAGCACTCCATTCAGCCTTCTTTTTCCTCAGGGGGAGATGTTTCATATTCCTCTAAGGGTGTTTGGGTGCGTCTGCTTTGCGCATATCCTTGGTCCTTACCGTTCGAAGCTTGATCCCAAGGCAAAGAAATGTGTCTTCCTTGGATATGCAGAGAATCAGAAAGGGTACCGTTGCTATGATCCAGTCTCTAGGAATCGGTATGTTACTATGGACATTACCTTTTCTGAATCTACGTACTTCTTCTTAGGGGGAGTGTTTTGGGGAAGTAAGTCAGCAGTCTATCTCTCTCCTAGTTCCAGTCCCTGTGTCTACTCCTGTGCTTGACCACCACCCGATGTCACCTACCTTGCCACCTCCTTTGCGTTCTGTCTCATAGCATTACTCACGGCAGAGACTTCATAAGGCGGTTGATTCCACTACAGCAGAATTCACACCACTTCCTGTTGATCCCTTGGAGACTCCAGATTCGGCTGATACGGATTCAAGTATTCTTCTTGATTAAGAATCAGACATGGGAGATTGTGGACCTACCAAAAGGCAAGGAGATAGTTGGATGTAGATGGTTTTACACAGTAAAGTATAAGGCAGATGGAAGTATAGAGAGGTACAAGGCAAGACTTGTTGCGAAAGGGTACACACAGACCTATGGCATTGATTATCTGGAGACATTTGTGCCAGTTGCAAAGATGACCTCTGTTCGAATACTCCTTTCTCTTGTTGCCTCGTACTCTTGGCCCTTGTTTCAACTGGATGTGAAGAATGCTTTCCTAAATGGGGATCTACAAGAAGAGGTGTATATGGATCTTCCAGCTGGTTTTTATGATAATGCTGAAAAGAGAAAGGTATGCAAGCTGAAGAAGTCACTATATGGCTTGAAACAATCTCCCAGAGCATGGTTTGACAGATTCAGAAAGGCCCTGATTGTTTTCGGCTACACTCAAACACAGTTTGATCACACCTTGTTTGTGAAGCGCAGGGGATCTTTGGTGTCAATCCTAATTGTTTATGTGGATGATATTGTTGTCACTGGGAATGATCTGAGTGAGATTGATAGTCTGAAGAGGAACCTGCATAAGGAATTTGAGATTAAGGATCTTGGAGAACTGAGATACTTCTTAGGCATCGAAGTTGCAAGATCGAATCATGGAATTTTTATCTCTCAAAGGAAGTATGTCTTGGACCTTCTCCAAGAGACAGGGAAGCTTGGAACAAAGGCAGCTAGCACCCCCATTGATCAGAACCATAGAATCAGTGCATCAGAAGGTGAACTTGTAAAGGACCTTGGGAGATACCAAAGACTTGTGGGTCGGCTATTATACTTGTGTATGACAAGACCGGACATCTCCTATGCAGTAAGTGTAGTGAGTCAATACATGCATGCTCCACGAGACCAGCATTGGAAGGCAGTTGACAAGATCCTTGCTTATTTGACAAGACCCTTGCTTATTTGACAAGACATCCAGGCAGAGGCATATTGCTTACTGATCATGGACAGTTGAAGCTAGAGGCTTATACAGATGCGGATTGGGCAGGATGCCTTGTTGACAGAAGATCAACTTCAGGAGTGTGTACCCTAGTTGGGGGTAACCTAGTCTCATGGAAGAGTAAAAAACAAACAGTTGTGGCAAGATCAAGTGTAGAAGCCGAATATAGGGCCATGGCACATGGAGTTTCAGAACTTCTCTGGATCCGTTCTCTGTTGGAAGAAATCGGTGTACAGGCAGAAGAACCTATGATGCTATACTGCGATAACCAGGCAACAATTAATATTGCCCATAATCCAATCCAGCATGACCGAACTAAGCACATTGAAGTAGATAGACATTTTATCAGAGAAAGGGTAACTTCTGGAGAAGTTTGTCTTCCATACATTTCTTCTGATCTGCAGCTTGCTGATGTTCTCACAAAAGGCGTTGCAAAGAATAAGCTGGAGCATGATCTACGGAAGTTGGGAATGTGTGACATCTACTCCCAACTTGAGGGGGAGTGTTGATTGGGCCGATTTGTGTTTAGTTTATTTTCTTTTAAATTAAGAAGTTGTTGGGCCTTGGGCCCATTAGTTTTTATTTTTAAAAGAGTTGTAACTATTTAGTTTGAGTTGCCGCCCTACTAAGGGCATTATTGTAATATCTCATATTTAAGTTAAATATAAATAGAATGAGGGGCTGGCGGCTGGCGGCTGGGGTTATGACACACAATCCTAGTTGACCTTCTCCTTTCTTTCCTTTTCTCTTCCTATTGCTGAAATCCACAACTTTCTCCTCTTCCTTTCACAAGAAGCTTGACTGAATCAGCAGATAGTGGTTTCTACTCAATGGTGTCCAGTTTTTCTCTTTTTTTGCAAGGTGGACCGTTTTTTCATTGAGTCTTTTTGTTTATTCCCAATGTACAAGCTCTTATTGTACATGGACTGATGTTATTGGCTTTGACTCATATATTAATACAATACAATACCCTTTTCAAAAAAAAAAAAGAACTGTTTGACATTACCCAAAACTTCACCATCATTTCCATTCAGTTTCTGATTAAGATCCATGAGGGTGCCTATTGGTTTTGCTTCCAACTTTCCTCTGACCTTGAGAAGACCAAGAATTTACTTCCTTTGTGAAATAAAAATGCCCTTATGAAATTGAGCTAATTCAATACCTAGGAAATACTTCAATGGGCCAAAATCTTTTAACTTCATATCGAGCTGCTGGATATTCTTTTAATCATTGGATTTGAAGAGGACTGTTTCCCCTAATGATTGTCATCAATATACACTATTGCTGTTGTCAATTAACCTTGACTTCTCTCCGCAAAGAGAGTATGATCTGCTTGGCATTATTTATATCCCACTTACTGGACTGCTTTGTTAATCTTGTTATGTCCTAGGAGACTATTCTAAGCTATAGAGTAATTTTTTTGAGGTGACACACCTTGCCCTCATTACTCTAGAGCTGAAAAGTTGAGGGTTGAACCATTACATCGCTTCCTCCAAAACCCCATTCAGAAATTATGTCCGATTGGTAGAGAGCCCAAGAATGGGTTGCAACTAAAGATAAAAGAACTCTAATAGAGTTAACTTTTGCTATTAGAGGAAACATTTCAGTTTAATCAATATTGTATTTATTTATGTATATCCCAGTACAACCAGATTGAGCTTATTCCTTCCAATAGAACTTTTAGTTTGATGCTTAATTGTGAAACCCATGAACAACCTATCGGTTCTTTTCCCTTAGGAAGATCAACCAACTATATCCCAGTACAACCAGATTGAGCTTATTCCTTCCAATAGAACTCTTAGTTTGATGCTTAATTGTGAAACCCATGAACAATCTATCGGTTCTTTTCCCTTAGGAAGATCAACCAACACCCATGTGTGATTCTTGTACAAAGAATTAATCTCTTCTGTCATGGCTTTCTTCCACTTATGATATGTCTCAAAGCCTTTACAAATTTTTTAGAAATAAGAATACTATATATAGCAAATATAAAGGCATGGTAAGAAAGAGACAAGGAAGCATAAAAAGTAAAATGGAAAATAGGGTGTTGGGTACAAGATATAACACCTTTTCAAATGACCATGGGTAAATCAAGATTACAAGAGATACAGTCAGGATTGCTTGGTTGAGATTGTGGATGTGAAAGAGTAAAACTTGGATTTGCCTCTTGAGAGTTGTATGAGAACATACTCCTTTCATGGTTTATTATATTGGTGGATCCTTACCACAATGAGAATATACACATAACTTAATAGGACACCCCGAATAAGATATAGAAAATGAAATCTGTAAAAATTATAGACATGGTGGAAACATTGTAAAATATACAAAAATATAAAATGATATTTTATGAAATGATAAAAGAAGCATAGGCACATCTTTTTAAATTATTATCGTGTTCTAAATCATTAAACAAAGCTAAGAAACTAAGGTTATAGACAAAAGAATATGGTCTAAAGTTGTCATGTAAACCTTAATATTCAAAATTACATGATAGAATGAGTTAAAGCAAAATTTAAACTCATAGAAAATGCAAATGGTTCTAATAGATCAACCGAATAATATATATACACAAACAAAAACTAATATTTAACTTCATGTTTGAAATGAATATCGAGTTGGCTCAAAGTGGTAATCATGTACGTTAGGAGGGCAATAAAATTGCTACTCTACAGTACATATCTACAATATGTATCTATATATATATAGATAGATAGATAGATAATTGCTGAGCTGTTCAGTCTGTTCTGGGACTGATCTCAGCTTGTATGTGCTGCTTTTGATTCAATAAGTATTACGCTACCTTTTTCCAAATATATATATATATATATATAATTTCTATGTATCTACAAAATTGTCATCAACTTATATTATAATACTAACTCTTGTACTCTGCATAGTGCTGGTAGTGTTCACTAGGGAATATGCCGCAAATTTTAGCTGAAAATAGAGAAAATGAGCTGAAGAGCTCGATGAGACATGATATGAGATGAGGTGAGATGAAGTGAGGTGTGCCGAGGTGTCTATGCCCTCAGGATATAAGCCCAGGGCCTCTAATGTTCTCTTTTAGTCATAGGTGCTCCATAGCAGTGGAGGTACCAGCCGAGGTCGAGATCTCCAGAAAATTTCCAATTCTGTCCTTGTTGCAAATTTTGGCAGCAACAATGTCGATTCCAGTAAAATTTCGTGTCACTACCCATGGGAATGGAAATACGATGTGGAAATATTAGGAAATTTAAGGGCATTTTAAACCATCATTTTAATCAGGAATTCTTAAGTATGATCAGCTTATCAGTATGAGATGGAGCAAGAATCAGGTTTTGGGAAGATGACTGGTGTGGGATAGGAAAACTATGTGAATTATGTCCAAGGTTTTGTAGGTTGGCTGAGGCTGATCTGATGTGACCATTCTAAACTGTTATGAGAGAAGAGGGGAGCAACTGGTTTGGTGACCAAGATTTAAAAGACCATCACTTGACAGGGAAATTGAAGAGTGCATTGCACTTTTGGACAAACTAGAGAGGGTGAAAGTTTCAGCTCAGTGAAGGGATGAACTATGGTGGAAAAAATGCCCAAATGGAAAATAGTCTGTGAAGTTTTGTTATTTAGCTCTATGCAGGAACCAATTAGGTTCAAACCAGGCTGAAGGTATTTGGAGCAACCTGGTTCCTCCTAGGGTAGAAGCTTTTGCGTGGCTTGTTTCTATGTATAGTGTCTTGACTGTGGTCACTTGAAGAGTAGAGGATTTAACATGGCTAGTATATGTGTCCTATGCAAAGAATAAGAGGAAACATGCAGCCACTTGTTCATATCTTACAAGATTTTTGGTTTCATTTGAAATCTCTTCACAACACTTTTCATAGTAAGAAGAATAATGCCCTCCTCGGAAAATGGCTGTGGAGATTTCCCATTGAATTTAACTCCCTTTGGGCAGCTATCATCACCAGCAAGTATGGGTTAAATGCGAACGGTTGGGACTGCAATCTCCGCTCAAACCAATCAGCTTCTTCAAATCCCTGGAAAGGTATCACTTCCATTCACAATGCCTTTCTTTCTTTCATAAGATTTAGGGTGGGTAGTGGAACGAGAATAAAGTTCTGGACGGATCTGTGGTGGAGTAATTCCACATTAGCATATTCTTACCCTAGGCTCTACAACCTTACCCTAAACAAAGATGCAACCATCTCTCAGTGCCTCTCCAATTCTCCCAATGAAAGCAACATAAACTTGAGCCTCAGAAGACCCTTAAGGGAACCGGAGATCAGTGAGATAACTGACCTCCTCCTCTCTCTTAGAGAAGTCTAAATTTCCCCAAACTCCCAAGACTCCTGAGTCGGGAAACCCCATCCCGGAGGTGAGTTCTCATCCAAGTCTTTCTTCGAAGCTCTGGTTGCAGGAAACAAAGACTGTGACTTCCCTTTCAATAAGATCTGGTGCAAGTTTGTCCCCTCAAGAGTGAGTTTCTTTGTTTGGGAGGCTTGTCTGCATCGAGTAAACACTTGTGAGCTGCTGCAGAGGAAAAACCTTGGAAGGCTTTTTATCTCCCCTCATGTCTGTATCCTCTGCCTTCGTGAGGGAGAGACAACTGACCACCTCTTCATACACTGCCAGGTAACCAACAACATCTGGAACTTCTTCCTACAGCTAGTTGGCTATAGTTGGGTGGCTCCTAAGCACCTACAGGAACTGATTTCTCAGTGGCAAGGAAGAGGTCTGAGTAAGAGAGGTAAGGCTTACTGGCTGATAGTACTTTATGCTGTGCTCTGGGGAATTTGGGAGGAAAGGAACAATCGACTCTTAGAAAATAAGGTAAAATCTGAGGGTGAGCTGATCAACCACATCACTTATCACTGCAATTTGTGGGCTTCCAGCTCAGAGGAGTTCATAGGAATCAATATCAACGACCTTAATAGGAATGTGTATAACTTTTTGACCTCCTCCCCTTCTATTCCAATCTTCCCCAGAGTTTCCTCAATAAGATGGGAAGGAACTTGGACTCTAAGCTTTGATGGAAGCGTTTTCAGTAACCCTGGAGCTGCCGGCATAGGGGGCTAAGGGACGAAATGGACTCACCCGCTGGGTATACAGTGGTCCGATTGGGATAGCTGACTCCACAAAGGCAGAAGTGTTAGCAGCTCTTACAGGGATTCGCCTAGTCAGCAAACTGGGTATCCAGAACTTCTCCATTGAAGGTGACTCAGAAAATACTATAAAATTGAAGGGATGAGAGATCCATCGTATGGACGCCCAAATCTTGCGAAATAAAGGGGCGAATTTCAAAAATTTTTCTCTCTTTCAACTAGGAATCACATTCCCTATTTAGAAAATCATATTTTCAAGGATCAATCTTGAACCATAAACTGAACTAGATCTGAACCAAAAGTAGTAGGAGAAGATTATACCTGATACGGAGAAGTAATATCTCCCAACGAAGGTGTTCACGCCCAAGGAAGGATCCAAAGACTGCTCCTACTGAAGATGGCGCAGTGCAAGATGGAGCAGAATCAACAGTATTCTTCTCCAAGAATTTTGTCATTCGCAAGAAACAGCAGGATGGCACGTGAGCACAACTTCCTATCTATTCTTTCTCAAAGAATTGATGTCAAGATCGAATCTTGACTTCTCCCACAACTGGAGATCGAACTGGCAAACTGGGCGGCAAGAACAAGGAGGCGGCAAGAAAGAATTCTGCAGGGTTGCTTAATTCTTTCTTTTGTGTTTTTCAGCACTCAAGAGAATGTGAGTATGTCCTCTCTAAAGGCTGCCGCCCCCTCCTTATTTGTTTTAACCCCAAAGGATCAGCTCCTAACTCAATTAGGAGTTGCTGATCCAAATCTTATTTGGATCAAAACATCTCTTTAGGTGATAAGGATTAACCTCTATCTTATCTGTAGATTATATTAGCTTTCTCCTAATCTCATTAGGAGGTTTCTAAATCTGAATCACATTCAGATCTGGACTCTTTGAGTGGATAGGGTTAAGACCCTATCCTATCTGCTAATCCATCTCAGAATTCGCCCCATATTTAACTAATTAAATAGCCCAGTTCGAAATGGGCTTTAGGCCCATTAAGCTCATGTGCTCACTTAACCTTCCTAAATGCTGCCTAGTTGGGCTTCCTTGTATGGCGTGGGACCCAAGCATTGATCTACACATCAGCCACATGGGTTCGGCCCAGCCTTTGTTACAAGGCCTGGCCGAATACATTGTTATGGACAGTGCAGCCCCTGAAACCCATCAAATGGGCTCTATGGGCCCAACACTTACCCTAAGTGGTCCCTGGGCCAAGCCACCTTGTAACACCCAGGGACTGTGGGCAGATGCAAGATTAGCCCATCAGGTATTATCCTCAATGGTCTTACACTTAACCTCTCAGCCCATAATGATCATACACTGCCCGACAAGAGAGGACCTCTCCCTCGGCTGCAAGGAACAGTGTTGCACTCTCTACTTTTATGGATCCCGGGAATTAAAACCTTTTTGCAAACCTTTTAGAAACCATAATATATAACTTTTATATCTCATATAAAATATACTTTGCAAAACAAATCTCAACGATTGAAATCGGCTGCTGGCAGTCTTGGTTTCCATCAGTGAGAGTGCATCCCCGATCATTACCTTTGTCCGACAAAGGGGCTGATTCTGTCACTATGATCACCCACTCAGATGAATTCTTAGACTGTCCCAACATACCCAGGTTTTGACCCCCGCTAAGGATCTCACTGATTGGTACATCAAAGATAGCCCAATCCGACACCTAGTGCAATATCATAATCGGGTCTAGGGGTCGGGTGTAACTTTCTAGTTTTGCCTATCAATCTCCAAGGTCCAGGGCAATACTGGAAATCTGGTCCAGTTCAAAGATTCAATTAATCCTACACTGTATGCGCCTAGGGTCTCACCTTGGCAGCTGAGACAGGCCACCCCAACCGACTTGGTGGCATAACAGTGTCAGCCTTATCAGGATAGGTCTCCCCAGACCGACCCACTGGCTGTGAACATTCTAAACTAACACGAGTCTCATTAAGTGTCAAGTTTAAGGGTATTACACAGAAACATACCAAGGGAACAAGAATCAAATATGTACTTTTATTCATTTACAATAAACTCATAATGTACATCATTCTGATTGAAGCTAAGGGCATACAAAACTGTCTAACAAAAATGGTTAGGACAACAGGAGGCTGGACCATGGAGGCTTAGTCACTTTTTAACAGAGGCAAGGGACCTATTGGCTCATACGAATGTTTCTCTATACTGGATTCCATGGGAGCTAAATGCAATTGCAGATGGTTTAGCAAAAATAGTTGTCATTCTGGAGACCTTATATTGTGATAATTTTCCACCTGTGTAATTCTCAAGGGTCTGGCCCCTGTTTTGTATTTGTACACCTTCTTGTGTACCTCTCTTTCCTTTAATGAAATCAGTTAACTTCTTTCAAAAAAAAAACTAATCAGCCAAGGTCTACTTCAGAGATCTTCTCAGCATGGTCAAAACTCAGAGGCAGCAAGAAAGCAGGGTTGATTTGGTGCTGTATATCTTTTACAATCTGCTGGAACATCTGGAAGGAAGTATTTGAAGATAAAGCTTGGAGTTTAGATAGGCCTGTGGGGCTGTTGGCAGATCTGTATTTGGTACTGCCAGAATTTAAACAAGTTAATAAAGAGGATCTTGGGGAAGTGTTGGGTTGCAAATTTGTAATTTAGATGATTTGTTTTAACTTGTATGTTGGTGTTGCCTTAACATCTGATGAAGTTGTAATACTTTTTTTTTTTATTTTAATGAAAAATCTACTTTTACTATCCCAAAAAAAAAAAAAAAATCAAGGGTACTCAAGAAATACAAAGTGAATAGACTTGGGAGTTAATTTACGTCTAGGAGACCGATTTTGGACAAAAATCTATAAGACACAAATGGTAATGGAAAACAATGGTGATATAGGAAAGAACAGTTGATAGGGAGTTGATGCTATAAAACCCATGTCAATATATGATTGATAAGACGACTATCAATATTATAAATACACATGTACATATAGACACACACAATTGATAAGATATGATGCAATACTAACAGCTGCAACAGACTTAGATTTAGTATGAGATCAGTCAAGAAAAGAAAGAGAGGAAGAGAAGGAGGAGAAGAAAATAGAAGAAAAAGAGAGCAGAATGTAATGGTTCTGCCACCCCTCTATTTTCTATTTATATGTTTCAATGAAAGAAGATTACAATGACTAAAGTACCCCTTTCACCTATAAGTAAGAGGAAAAAACAAAATAACAGTAACAGTAACTAAAAGGCAATAAATAAGAGTGGGACCACACATAAAACAGCAACTAAACAACACCTACGGCTCATTTACTGTATCTCTATACTCCTCAAGTTGGGAATAGATATTGATCATTCCCAACTTGCAGAGATCTGTCTCCATCTTGACTTTGGTGACTGCTTTTTGGTGAAGAGATCAGCAAGTTGCATATCAGAGGCCATATATGGCAAGCACACTTCTTGAGAGGAAACTCTCCCCCCTGAAGGTGGTATTATACCAAAATTCTGCCCATGGGGGCCAATGAACCCAAGAGCTGGGGTTTTCACCTGCAATGACCTTAGGTATGTTTCCAGACATCGATTAAGGACCTCTGTCTGGCCATCAATCTGTGGGTGATAACTGGTGGAATGATGTAGAGATGTGCCTTGTAGCTTGAAGTATTCTTGTCAAAAATGGCTGAGAAATATGGCATCCCGATCTGAAATGATTGCTGTAGGTGTGCCATGGAGTTTTGTTACTTCCCATATAAAAGATTCAACTACCGAGTTGGCTGTATAAGGGATGGGCCTAAGGGATAAAGTGCCCATATTTGGAGAGCCTGTCAACAACCATCAAAATTATCGACTTCTCTTTTGATTTTGGAAGACCAGTAATGAAATCCATTGCCACCTCATCTCAAACTTGCTCCGGAATCTTAAGTGGCTGTAATAGTCCAGCTGGGTACTGTGTTTCATACTTCTGCTGTTGACAAATGGTAAGTTGCCATGTAAGCCTTAATTGCTTTCTTCATGCCTACCCAGAAATAGTGGGCTGAGAGTTGTCAGTAAGTTCTTAAGATCTTGGAGTTGCCTCCTTGTGAAGAAGCGTGAATTAAGCTCAGGAGTTGCTGTTGATGGGCCGACTGGGCTGAAATGACAAGTTGCCCTTCGTAGGAAAGGGTGGAATCCACCACACTCTATTCTGGTGTACTAGCTGGGTTTGTGGCCCACTTGGTGCAAATGACTTGGAGCTTTGGGTCTGCCTGAGCTTCTTCCTTGAGCTAGTTACCAATGGAAACACTGAAACTGATATAGTCATCTGGTGAAACTCATATACACGGGAGAGTGCATCAGCAACTTTGTTACTTGGCCTGGGTTTATATTCTATTGTATAGCTGTAGCCCATAAGCTTGTAGGCCCAACACTGTTGCTCCCCAATGTGGGTATGTTGTTCCAAAGCATAGGCTCTTATGATCTGTACATATGATGACTTGAAAGAAGAAGAAGAAGAACTGTTTACTGTATTACAGGTTTGAAGAGAAGGAGAGAGAGAGAGAGAGAGAGTGACGATTGGAGAAAAGGAAGAAGGGGTTTGGTGGTGAATGATCTGCCGCCTCATACACTCCTTTATTTATAGCTTTTAGGATCCTTACAAGAATAGGAAATAAACAAAAATTAGAAACAACAAGGCCAGCCAGCTCAACTTAGCAGAAATTAGAAACTTCTAATAACAGAAATTAGAAACTACTAAAAAGAAATTAGAAACTACTAATAAAAGAAATTAGAAACAACTAGGTGTGGGTATGAAACCACACACACTAGAGCCTGAGTGTGGGTATGGAACCCCACACTTGTGGCTAACCAACTATTTCTTCATGATGAATTGGTGACCCACTAAATAATGGTGCCATTTTTGTGGCTAACCAACTATTTCTAGCCCTAGAAGAAGATGAGGCATTTGTAGTGGTGGCTACATTTGCTTTTTCCTTCTTATTCTTAAGTCTTGCAAGCACCAAATGGGGATGAAGCTTCCAATAAGTGTCTTTGGTGTATTTAGGTTTTATGTAATAGTCACAGATCACTTCCCTTTTTTCTTCCTTCCTAATCTCTTTTTCCTTATCACCACTATGCTTCTGCTTCATAGCTGCTAAGGTCGATTTTATTTTGGGAATTTTGCAGCATAACTTTCCTTCTACTCTCCTCACTATGCACCAGAGAATAGGCTTGGAACAAGGTAATACTATCCTTGGTGAGAAGTTGTTGTCTTACAATATAATATTTAGAGTTCAACCCAACAAGAAATTCAAAAACCCTATTTCTTTCCACCAACTTGTTATAAATTGTTGCATCCTCTTGATTCTCCCATTCAATTGTCTCCAAGTAATCAATCTCATGCTGCAGAGACTTTAGAGATGTAGAATAAATTGAAACAGGTTTCTCCCCTTGCTTCAGATTTGTTACTTCAGTTTTTGGCTCATAAGCCATGGCCACATCAAGGGGCTGAGAATAAGGCCATGTTTGGGAGTGCTTATTTTAAAAATAAGTGCTTAAAAAAGTGCTTATTCGAATAAGCACTTATTTGCATTTGGCACCAGCTTTTTCAAGTGCTTATTTAAAAAAAAAGCACTTGTTTCATATTGGGTGTTTGGTGGTCTTTTTCTCCAATAAGCACTTGTAACTCTTTTGTCCTTCATTTTCTTTCAAATTTTCAAAATGTACCCTATGGGTGGTGCTCTCTCTCTCTCTCTCTGTTTGTCTCACTATCGCATTGGACTGGTTTTGTCATTCATCCTGATAACAGGTACTCTTTTTCTCTATCTATCGATTCTATCTCACCTGCTATCTCATTGGACCAGATCGACAGCACTGAGTGGTATTTTAAAATCCAACTAGGGATAATTTTGAAAGAAAAAAATTGAATAGGTTCTTATTGTATAGGCACTTAAAAAAAGCTGGAAATTTGGGTTTAAAAAATAAGCCCTTATTTTTAAAATAAGCACTTATTTCGGGCTTATTTCCCAAACGCCAATAAGTGCTTAATGATGTGGTCCTGGCCCAAATAAGCACTCCCAAACATGGCCTAAGTTTCCTTCATATTATCCCAAATGTCCTTAGCTGTCTTTGCCCAAAGGTAATTTCTACTGATATGAGGCTGTATCGAGTTACATAGCCAAGTCATTACTAGGTAATTTTCTTAAACCCATTTGGCATGAGAGGGGTCTTCCTTGGCTGGTTTCTTGGTATCACCCAGTTACATACCCCAACTTGCCCCTTCCTCTAATGGCCATCATGTCCAATTGAGCCCACTTCAAATAATTTGCTCTATCAAATTTAATTGTAGTAATCTGGAAGGGATTGTTGTTTGTCACACTACCATCCCCTACAAGCCCTTCCCCAACAGATTTTAACTCATTCCCAACAGTCTCCATGCTGAATTAAGCAAAGAATCACACAGCCCAACTCCTTTCAAGTAGAAAAAGATCTTCCACTAACTACAGCAACCAAGCTGTTCAAAGTTCACAACCAATCAAAACTGGTTGTTCCTTAAGGCAAAACTCTAGAAAAAACTTGGAGAAAACAGGAAAACTTCAGCCGCTATTTCCAGAGACTTGTAAAAGCCTACCTCCTGCTATTGATCTCAAGAAAGAATAAAAGACACCCAGAAAAAAAATGAGTGCTACCTTCAATCTGAGGTTTAACCCCTAAACCTCAATCAAACAGGTATCTCTGATCCTTCCCGGTCACTGGGCAAACTGCAGACTCAGAAGAGGCTTGAACAATACTTTGATCTCCACTGACCTCCAAGAATCAGGCAAAAAAAGTCTGAAACTCCAGCCCTAAAAGAGTCTCATGCAACTGGCTCGGTTAAGTATACATTAGATCTCAGCCTAAACCTAAACCTGCTCTGATACCAACTTGGAATAACAGCTGTAACAGACTTAGGTTTAATATGAGATCAGTCAAAGAAAAATAGAAAGAAATAAGAAGAAGAAGAAGAAGAAGAAGAAGAAGAAGAAGAAGAAGAAGAAGAAGAAGAAGAAGAAAATAGAAGAAAAAGAGAGCAGAATGGAATGGTTCTTCCGCCCCCTCTACTTGCTATTTATATGTTTCAATAAAAGAAGATTACAATGCCTAAAGTATCCCTGCCACCTATAAGTAAGAGGAAAAAACAAAAATAATAGTAACGGTAGCTAAAAGGTAATAAATAAGAGTGGGACCACACATAAAACAGACTAATAAAAAAAGACCACACATAAAACAGCAACTAAGACTCATTTACTGTATCTCTACACAAACACTTCTTCAAGGTCATCTGCACCACTGATGATCATCCAGAGGCCTTTAACTGGCCTTAATGCAGAGTTGAGCTATATATTTTTTATAATGAACAGGAAAAAGCAAATTGTATTCAAGTTATAACCAGGAACGCATACAGTCCAAAGTTAGACAGCGAGGAGAGTAGGAAACAGAACTCGGGAAGAAATTAATTTTCTGTATCTTCTACTGCTCAATGAATTGTCTTCCCTCCCTCATATGTTTTATCAACTTTGAGATTCTCAAGTCTCTTAAATTTGGGGGGGAGGTCCAATCCAAATTGCTTTCAAAGGAAAAGGGGAAGAAATAGGCTGAAGAAAGACTTGATTCAGAATTTTGTATAAAGATGAGCAGGAAAAAAAACCGCTTGGACTAGCATCCTTGAGACAGTTTTCCTTGGACCAGAAACAAAATTGGTGCAGCCTATTAAACACCAGGACAACGATCAATGTGCTTTATCTCTTTTCATTAAAGGAGTTGAGAATCAAAAGAAGACCTGGTCACATGACCAAGAAAAAAGAGTGGGTCTAGTATGATCTAATCATCTACCAGAAGAAAGACTTTTGATCCAAATAATGGGAAAGAAAAAAAAGGGATAAAAGAATAGAAGGATAGAAAGAAGGATTTGGTGATCTAATTTATGGTGGATTAATACTCCAATACCATAGTTTTCAAGGTGCTAAGGCGAGGCTGGGCATCAGGGGGGTGCCTTGTCGCCTAGTCGCCTCGGCGGTGGATTTTTTTATATGGAAAACAAAGATCCTAGGGTAGTTCACTGGGTACCATAGCCATATTTCCTTAATAATTATTCATAATTTTCATAAGAAAGTATTGAGTTCATGTTAAAGTATGGAAAATCAACATATTCATGAGAAGGAAAAAAAGAAGGAAAAGAAAATTCAAAAAATATAGGGGCTGAACCCTTATTTTTGTTATAGGAAAAGAAGAAAAAAAGAAAGTAGTAGTAGTAGTAGTAGTACAAAACTGCTTGGCGATTAGGCGAGGCGAGTGAGGCGAGCCTCAAAGGGCGCCTTGTCGCCTAGGCGTTGCCTTGACAACTATGTCCAATACCATGGAGATGGTAAATTAAAGAAGTGTTCATTAAGACCATTGCTATGAGGGTGGCACTTCAGGTTAAGATGGCAGATGCCTTCTCTATGGATGATTTACTTGGAATTGGCCATGGGTGGCAAGTTCCTCTTCAATGAACAGTAAACTTAGGCCTTTATTGTCCCATTTGGCTCCTAAAACACATAAGCTGAACTTTGATGGATGTAATGTTGGAAACCCTGATACCTCTTGTGCTTGGTGGAGTCATATTTGCACTATTCTCTTGACCTGTTGATGTTGGTGACTCTACTAGAGCTGAACTATTTGGTTTCTCACAAAGTAGGTGAGTGGATAATTTTCTACAACTTGGTTAGCTAGTGGTGGAAGGGAATTCTTGCACTACTGTGTGCTAAAAACAAATAGTGCATGCTCTTGGAAATACAGATAATGAGAGAGTTAGCACAGTGGGCTGCAATAAGTAGAACAAGTTATAAGTGGGTTCCATGGTCAGCCAACTGTATGGTGGATGCATTAGCGGGACAATGCACTAGTAGAATTCAGCTGTATTGGGGAAGGATCTCCCAAATTGGGAAATTGTAGAAAGGAATTAAAGGGTCGTTCATTTTGTTCTTTTGCAGAGGCTAAAAAGGCTGGGTAGGCACAACCACAGAACCTGTTGCACATAAAAATTCATCAATATTGATAAAAAATTGCTCCGATATTATGTTTTCTGCTATAAACGAGAAAATGAAGAGAGAACAGTTGAGAGATTTAGATGAATCAAGTGAGAGGTTGTGTGCCTGCTCATCTTTTAATTAAAATCTAATAGAGCAAAACAACCATATTACCCCTGCACTATTTATTTTTCTGTTTTACAACAATTATTGTTGTTGTTATTAAAGAATAATATACATGATGTAAGTCCTTTTTGTACAGGTCAAAGCCGTTGGGAAGTTCAAGGAAACAAAACGGACAGAAGGGATATCTACTTCAGACATTATAATGAGGATTCTTAAGGATTATAATCAATATGTGATGCGTAACTTGGATCGTGGATATACACGAAAGGAACTTGGAGTTAGCTATGTGAAGGTATGGTCTTTTTTATATTTGTTCCTAAATGATTCCTTTCAAATAGGATTAGATAATTGGATGATCCTATTTGATCTGTGCTGTTCCTACAGTGGCTTTGTTCCTACTTTCTTCTTCCGATGATGCAACCTTATCTGTTTCTAATCATCAGGAGAAGCGGCTAAGAGTGAACATGGGATTAAATAAGCTCCGTGAGAAAGTGAAGGAGCACCAAGAAAAAGTGGAAAAAAAGGTATTGGTGTGTGCATTCGCACACACACACACACACACACACACATATTTACTGATTTACATGTTGATTTCCTTGGGCATATCCGAGTATCTTATATGAAAAAGCAGCATCAAGTCATTACTTGCGTCCTGATTTGTCAAGGTTCATTTTGTGCGTAAAAGGGCAGCCCAGTGGATGAGGCTCCCGCCAATGAAGGGTCTGGGGAGAGACAGATGTATGCAGCCTTACCCCTGCACATACAGAGAGGCTGTTTCCAAGATTTGAACCCTGGTCACCCCAGGTCACAATGAAGCAACCCCACTGTTATGCCAAGGCTCACCCTCAATTTTGTGCATCTGAATCAATAACATTATTGATGTAGATGCCAATTAACAAGGATGCACTGTTGTCACCTCAATATGAACCCATTAGTTGATCTGTAACCACTTTCTTTTGTAGCCAGTAATGATTTTGATGACTATAATTGTTTCCCCAACATTGTAGATACAAACAGTGGCAAAAACTGCTGGTATGCATCACAATATGTGGGTGGAGAATGCAGATCGGTGGGTTGCTGGTTTTCTTGAGATGTTTGAGGAAGGTTGCCATAAAATGGTTAGTTCCGTTGCATGTATTAGTTATTAAAACTCCAGATTTCCTTGGACGTTTGGTGATCCCAGATCTTGTGCATTTTCCAGGGAACAGCCATTAGGGACCGAATTCAAGAGAAGCTAAAAAGGCAGCAGTCAAAAGGGTCCAAGTTTCTTCAGGATGGGAAGGAGGGAGATGAAGATGAAGACGAAGATGATGATGAAGAATACTTTGATGATGAAGAAGAAGAGTTTTATGATGAAGAATAGGTGAGGTTTTCAGTGATTGTTGTTAGTAACTTGCTACACACTCTGGTTACTTGTTGGGAGTTGACAGTTTGTAGATGATGCTCATGTGATAGCAATATAGTAGCAGTATGGACAATGTATTACGGTGACCTTGGAAGCTAGTTGAAGTGAAATATGAAAAGGCATCCTGGAGTTGTGTTTGAAATTTTGAATGTGTTAGAACTTAGATATGCCTCTGATCCGGAAGAAGGTTTCTTTATTTCTGTTTTTTTTTTCTGACCTTATTAATTTAACAGTCTTGACATAACAGGTAATTGGCAGCCCCTCTGCCCTCTATTGTTTTTATGGCTTTGAAGGGTGCCATATTACTAAGGTATCAGGATTTACATTCATTTTATATCATTCGTTTTAAATTTCAAGATACCATATTTTGTTGGATTAGAAAATTTGTAGATACCGTGTAAAATAAAAGGAACAAAAGGGAAATGAACCACATATAGATTCTGTGGAAATACCCCCAAAAAAACAGAGAATTGAAAATAGGGAGAACAAATGGTTAGGCACAGAATAAAATGTTATAATTTCTACCGAAAAAAAGAATATATTGTTATAATGGTTTATTGCTGTTTATTACACATTAACGCCAAGTATTTTTCTTTTATTTTTTTTTTTTAGGATTTCATTTCATTTTTACCATGTTTTGTTTCAACTCTTTGGCGTGACTTATTTTTTCATAGAGAAATTTATGGTTTGCTCCTTTTTAAAGGGTCTTATCATATCATATCTATAAAAACCCCTTTAAAGGGTCTTGTGATATCATGTTTTAATATTAAAATAAATTTAAATCTCACTCTCATTATATGTCAATTTTATGGCCCCAAGATAGGATACTTCGATGATTTGAACCTTGTTTTCACATAACCCAAAGTAAATAACATCATTTAACTCAACCCAGTCCGGATCTCTAACAAAATACATTCCAACACCCTTATCTCGCAAATGGTGGATCCCTGTCTTATGGCGAGATATGTGGTGTCAATTCATATTGAAAGGGTACTGTAATGTGTTTTATGGGCAATAGATCCCAACTAAACAAGATTATGGTTTGGTAAAATCAAAATGCCTATGTGGCCCTTAGGAGGCAAAATGACTGCAGCACCTTGCACTGCATTATGGCTAATAAGGCCATGTTTGGTTCTCTGTTATGGGCTTCATTTTTTAATTCTTGCTCATTCTATGTAAGAATGAGCAAGAATGAATAACATTAAAGCATTTGGTTACAAAATTCTTGTCATGAGCATCATTCTTTTTAGAATGAAAAATCAGCCCATAACATTGAAGTAGCAGCAACATGAAAAATAATTATACCCCATCTTGCTCATTTTCATGCTTTAAAGAAACTTTATGCCAGCAGTCATAAACCACAGGCCTAGGTCTACAAAACCACCACCACCGCCATAAATGTTTATTGGCGGATTGTCGTGGAAACTTATGCTAGTGGGCATTGACCGCTGGCCATCTACCAATGCACATCTATGCCAAAGATTTTGGAGACCTAGACTGGTGGTTTAGGGTCGCTCAAACATTTTTTTTAATGAAAATGAGTAACATAGAACACTTGTCAATTTGAAAATAATTTATTTTTAAAAAAACAAGTGTTTGGTTCATAGCAATATTTTCTCATTCTACCAATTTTTACCCATTCGTGTCCATTTTAAAATTTCTTCTTGGGTAAGAATGAGAAAAAATGAGAGTTGAAATGGTAGGTGTCCATTGCTATATAATCTCTGATTTAAGACAATCGTTAGGTGTCCAGAAAAAAAAAATGGTAAATTAGATACTACTATAGACTTTGCATGTAGTGGTAATTATCTCCCTAATCTTTCAAATTCTCTCCCTAAACTTTCAAATTCCAACAAAGAGCCCCTCATTAACATTCTTTGAAAAAGATTCTCACGTGGCTGTTTAAAATTTTCTAAATTTCAAAATCACCCTTTGTAATGAGTTTTTAGTGTTTTTATTTCCATTTATTACCAGTTTAGTTGATATTAATTACATGTTGTGTCTGCTGCAATTTCATTATTTTATAAAAGTTTTTGGGCTTTTTTGTTGCAATTTTCGTTTTATAGAAATTTCTTGAATGGATATTTTGGTAAGTTAACTTTACACACAACTAAACGAAGAGGAGGTGTTTGTTGATATCTGAAAGTTCACGGGGCTTTTGTTGTAAATGAAATCAGACCCCTAAACTAGGGGTGAACATGGGTTGGTTTGTTTCGATTCCATGGTAGAACCTAAAACCTACCCCTATAGGAGTAAGTTCCAAGGTCAACCCATGGAACCTGTTCTTTGTGTAGGAAGGGTGGTGAGGCAATAAGAGATGGTCTCTTCAAAAGACAAAGATGACCAAGGATCAGTGGAGGTGGGACCGAGAAGGAATTGTGTAAGAAAGGGGATTGCAAGAAGAGCATGAGGCAAGGGAACTTGGAAACTCAGGAAGTCGGGATTCTAAAGACAGGTCTCGCATGTGAGCCTTCGAGTCTCTCCTTTTTGTAGAGAAGTCCTTAGAGCTATAATGAGAGATAGAAAAATAGGGACTTTTCTCATTAGGAAGGTGTATCACGATTCTTTGGTTGTTATCGAATAATCTTTGTTGGGGTTTCATCACGTGTCTAGTGAGGACTGTACAAGATAATGATTCACTTTTCCCTTAAAATCCTCACGTGGTATGTCTTGGCTATGGCCCTTTTGAGTTTGCCCGTAGTCATCTGTTGAGAATAAGGCTTTTTAGGATGGTGATGTGTCTGGGTGACTTGGTTATTGTGACGAAGCAAATCGTCGCAGCGTATCGCAGAGAACTTGGAGACATACTTCATCCATTGAGGCTCAATCAGTTATGGATGATGTACATAGCCCACTGCAAGTGTAAACAACCACGTTCATCGTTTTAGGGCAATCCTTAATCATCACAAGGATCTACAATGGCGTTTGGTCGTCAAAACTGTTAATCAGTATAATATTCATCACAAATGTTTCATGGCTTCTTTCATGCCATCGCAGCTCTCATCACAAATGTTTCATATTCTTTAAAAACTTGAATTTATAATATATAATTTAAAATTTATATAGTTATTATCTTTGTTGATTAAATTTAGCAATTTTATTGTGAATATTACCTTTTACATTAATTATTGTATCCATTCAAATATTAAAATGAAAAGAAATGAACAAATAACTTAGGCTCAGTTTGGAAGCAGTACAAATGCAAATATGTACAAGGTAAATACATACAAAATAATACAAAATATAAGGTTTTGCATTCTACATATTTACATTTGTACTCCTTCGAAACTCACCCTTGATGGTTAAGTGAGACCATGGCTTTTGTAAGTGCTTGGGTTCAAATCTTCACATCTCCGGGGTTAATTCCAAGAATTTAATATATATATAGAGAGAGAGAGAGAAAGATGGTAGATTGTGGTCCGAGCAAGGGTTGATTAAACGGTTCGGCCAAACGAGTCAGCGACGGTTGGGAAAACAGTTAAGCAGTAGCAATAATCGTTGAAGACTTGAAGTTGAAGTTGATCTCTGTGACTGAGTCTGTCCCTCTCCTTCCAAGTTCGAAGTTCGAAGCTGCGATTCCAATTCAACCTGGCCTTTCAATCGAACAATCATCGCAAGCTCACGAAACTGGTGCTAAAATGCGCCGCCCAGCTAAGCATGAAACAACTCTTACAGGTTCAAGCTCAGTTCTTAACCTGTGCACCTCCTCCCTTCCTTGACCCTAACCTCGTAGCCGTCAAACTTATCGGTGTCTGCTCTGCTCATTCTAAGCTACGTTACGCTGCGCTCATCTTCGCCCAACTCCGTAACCCCAACATCTTCGCTTGGAATTCCATCCTCAAAGCCTACGCCCAGAACAACGATTGGTCCCACACTCTCCATTACTTCAACACCCTACTGTCATCTCCACCTGCCCCCGACCCCGACGAGTATACTTTCACTTCAGTTCTCAAGGCCTGCGCCGGTCTCGTTTCTGTAGCAGATGGCTGGAAAATGCATGCCGTGGTCGCCAAAGCTGGGTTTCAATCCAACCTCTTCGTTCAGAATTCTCTTGTCGATATGTATTTTAAATTCGGCTGCCCGGAGGTTGCCCAGCATTTGTTTGATGATATGCCTCTTAGAGACGTGGTTTCTTGGAACACATTGGTTTCAGGTTATTCTTTGGGTGGCGATGTTGAATCTGCAAGACGGGTATTTGACCAAATGGTCGAGAAGAATGTGGTCTCATGGTCGGCCATGATAACCGGCTATGCTCGAATAGGTGACCTTGATTCTGCTCGTTTGCTTTTTGATACCATGCCTGAAAGAAATGTGGTATGTTGGAACGCTATGATTGCTGGGTATGCGCAGAATGAGAGATATGCCGATGCCATCAACCTATTCCGTGAGATGCAACAAACGGGCTGTCTCGAGCCCAATAGCGTTACTCTTGTTAGCATATTATCATCTTGCGCTCACTTGGGTGCATTGGACTTGGGGAAGTGGATTGATCGGTTTATTTGTCGGGGTGGTGTGGAGTTGAATCTTTTTTTGGGGAATGCACTAGCAGACATGTATGCTAAGTGTGGATGCATAGCAGAGGCAAGGCGGGTATTTGATAAGATGCAGGAGAGAGATGTCATCTCCTGGAGTATTATTATTACTGGGTTGGCCATGCATGGACATGCGGAAGAAGCATTTGCGTGCTTCCTTGAAATGGTTGAATGTGGATTGAAGCCAAATGAGATTACTTTCATGGGCTTATTATCAGCATGCACTCATGCAGGGTTAGTTGATAAGGGGCTCAAGTATTTCTATCTGATGGACCAGGAGTATGGAATCACTCCCAAGGTTGAGCATTATGGTTGTGTGGTTGACCTTCTCAGCCGTGCTGGACGCCTTGCTGAAGCAGAGGATTTGATCAATTCAATGCCAATCAAACCCAATGTTGTAGTTTGGGGTGCATTGCTTGGTGGTTGTCGTATTTACAAAGACAATGAGCGTGGAGAAAGGGTTGTCAAACAAATCCTTGAGCTGGAATCAGAACACTCTGGAAGCTATGTTTATCTTGCCAATGTTTATGCTTCGATAGGTAGGTTGGATGATGCTGCAAATTGCAGGTTGATGATGCAGAAGAATGGAGTGACGAAAACTCCTGGATGCAGTTGGATTGAGGTTAATAACACAGTTCACGAGTTCTTCATGGGGGATAAGTCACATCCTCAGGCTGACAAGATATATTCAATGGTCAGAGAATTGGGGTTGAGAATGAAGGTGGCAGGATATAAACCAAAAACGGATCTTGTGGTGCATAACATTGATGAGGAAGAGAAGGAGGATGCACTATCCACCCACAGTGAGAAGTTGGCAATTGCATTTGGTCTCATTAGCACTAGCGAAGGAACTACTATTCGGATTGTAAA
Organism: Nelumbo nucifera; assembly: GCF_055504915.1. Lineage (NCBI taxonomy): Eukaryota > Viridiplantae > Streptophyta > Magnoliopsida > Proteales > Nelumbonaceae > Nelumbo > Nelumbo nucifera. Next base: position 57,078,991 of record NC_142655.1, read on the forward strand.
GAATCTGCGAGTTTGTAATGACTGTCATGATGCTGCCAAGATCATTTCAAGAATCGTTGGGCGAGAAATTATAGTGCGGGACCGGAGTCGCTTCCATCAGTTCAAAGGTGGGAGGTGTTCATGTAATGACTTTTGGTAACAGAATAATGGGAAAGGAAATGGGATGGTGGATAATGGGGCAAAGTGGAGGAAATTCAAGATCAATAGCTGAAATCCATATTACTTAGTGAATTGATCGACCAAAGTAGGCCTTTCTCCATATTCTGTTTTTGGTTCAAACTCTGGTAGAATCATTATATATTATTGACCAAAAACGTGCCAATTATTCTTACTGAAATCTCAAGGTTGAAGGCCTGTTAACATGGCATCTATCAGCAGGGAGGCAACTGACATATCAAAGGTAAACACCTTGAAGCACTAGTGGATTTTTGTTCTCTGGGTTTTTCTTTACAATTAGCCAATACTAATTTGATTGTTACCCCTCTCTTTCTCTCTCAGGCTCTCACGGTTACCATCCATTTACACCAAGGAATTGTACATTGGGTTAGAGTATGAAAAGGACATCATATACATCAATAGTGTTATTAACAAAAAATAAAGCACTTTTGGGTAGACATACTTAAGTACAGTGCCAACATTTTGTCTATGGATTTCCTGTTCTGAACTAGACTTGTCTACAATGATTCTAGCATTTCGTGCACTCCATATGGTTTAAGAATTAAGCAAGGAAACATTGACTAGAAGATTTTTCTATCTTGCTTAAACTTTTAAGCTGCCAGTTCTTGAATAGAAGTTAGTAGATATTGGAGAATATCAATGCATTCTAAAGATCCCCAGGAATCATGACCATAGTGAGGAGATGAAGCAGGAGTGTATAAGAAGTGGTTGGTTGAGACTTCAGATTGTCAATGGAATAGTTCCCCAAAGCATAAGATTATGCGATAAAAGAAACTAGTGAACGACTTTTTTTTTTTTTAATTTGATCACTAACAGAAATTTTATTAAAGAAAGAAATATAGATTACAAAGGAGACAAGGGAAGAGATAAAAGCTCTTAACCCTCCCCAAGAAAGTCAAAAAACAGTTACAGCATATTCTAGAATCTAGACTCCCTTGATTCAGTAGTGGTTTGTGACTGAGTTTTCTAAAGAAGTTACGTCATTGGGTCAACCTCCAAACACTTGAGGTTCTTTCTTACTATAGGGTTCTACTCTGTCTCTAAATGAGTTACCTAAAAACAATATGGTATAAAGCGTCCCTTATTTACTGCTGCCACAGATTGGGGGGCAGGGATCCACCAGGGACTGGATCATCACACAGACAGTGAATCCCTCTGGTGTCTTACTTGGGAGTATCTTTTTTCTATATGCCATTCTTTGATAAGGTGAGAGCATTTTTCAATCCTTTTCTGGACAGCAAGTTCATATAACTTTTGAACATCCTCCATTCCTAGTTTAAGTTCCCTTATATTTTTATATTGTAGTCTTCCTGCATAGCCTTACGGGCTTTTAATTGAATCTATGAGATCATTTGCCTAAGAAGAGAGCAATTAACATCCTCAGGTGTCTTGAATCAGTCATCAACTTTTGAGGCACATATAGGTTACAAGTAGGTGAATGTATATGCTAACATTCCTAAGCAATCATGAATTCATGATATACTTTAAGGAGATCAAAAGCAAATGACAAGTAATTGACAATAATAGAAGAGTCTACAAGTAGCTGTCAAAGTGGAGGAAAGTAATGGGCAGCTATCCAAAGGGAAGGGACTGCCAAACAGGTGACAAGCAAGGTTTCAAAAGGATAAAGGCATAGTTGAGGTATAATGGCCCAAAGAGGTGAGGCATAACCCTCAATGCATAGCAAGGTTTAAAAGAATCCTTTTCAGATCTTTACTCAATTTCTACATACAAGGAAAAACCTATAGCCTTCTTTGTTTTGACTTCCCTACAGGGATTTTTTGGAACTTTGTGTTTAAGATAGTTTTGAGAGGCTTTGAGCTTCTGCCATTATGGGTTTGATTAGTTCTGTTGAAAGTGTTGTTTTTGCTCCATCTACCTAGACTGTGGAGTTTGGTACATAGATTTCAAGGCACCAAGGTGAGGCTAGGTGATAGCAGGGCGCTTTGTTGCATAGTCACCTGGGGGGCACCTAGGCATCACCTAGCTGATGGGATTTTTTTGAATAAAAAGCATGAATCCTAGGGTAATTCCCTAGGTTCCATGGTAAGAAACAACAATCTTTCACTATTAATTTTTTATTATCTTCATAAAAAATGTATAAACTTCATTTAAAACATAGAAAATAAACATATTCATGAAAAACTAGAAGAAAGAAAAGAAATTTTAGAAAATAGAGGGGCTGAGCCTCTATTTTTTTCCTAGGAAAAGAAGAAAAGAAAGAATGAAAGAAGAAGAATTCTTCCATGCTTATTAGTTCAGGTTTTGAAGTCTTTGAGGATTCAAGACAATATACATCTTTTTGAAACCTAACAAATAAGAAAAGTAATAAAAGAACTAGTATTTGAACTCAAATTGAATAATTTAGCTTAATAATGTCTGCTTTGTTATAATCACAGAAAGTTAAGAATATAAACTTATCTAAAAACACTGTGTAGAAAATATCTTGGCAATTAAGTGAGGTGATCCTCCATGAGTGCCTTATGGCTTAGGCATCACTCTACATGTTAAGCTACCTTGGTATTGCCTGATTGTCATAATTAGGTAGTATATCTTAGAGGTAGTCTCTATTTTATATGATAGTGGGGAGTTCTTGTATCAGTTGGTTTAACAATAGCAAAAATGCCTTTGCTAGGTTATTTGTTTTTTCATTTGATTGATAGCAGCATGTTTGTGTTTTATTGGATGGTCGCAAAAAATTGTTGTTACTATGTGAAGTCATGAAAACCAAATCACCCAAGCATGCACTCACTTGGTGGTTTGTTTATCTTTTGACTTATAGCATGTATGGGTCTTTTAGAGGCCATAAGAAAGTGTTATGATTATGTAAACTCATTGCTCCACATGTTAGGCCTTCACATTTCTTGATAGCAAGTAGTTCATGTATCAGTTAGGGTAGCGACAACAAGCATGCTTTCATTGGGTAATTGTATCTTTCATTTGATTGATAGAATGTCTATGTTTTATTGGAAGGTTGCAAAAAAGTGTTGTGACCATGTGGACTGATCACAATTCAGAACCAAATCACTAAAATCACCTAGGCATGCACTCACAAGGTGATTTGGTTTTCAATTTGATTATTAGCATGTTCATGACTTATTGGAGGGTCACAAGAAAGTGTTGTAACCATGTGAAATCATCGAAACCAAATTACCCAAGCATGTACTCACTGGGTGATTTGTTTTTTCTTTTGATTGACATGCCATTGTTTTATTGGAAGGCCACAATAAAGTATTGTAACCATCTGAACACTTCACAACACATGTTAGTCTCCCTTGGCATTTCTTGATTCTCATATTAGGTAGTAGACTTTAGAGGTAGTCTTTATTTTTTCTTATGTTAGTGGGTTATTTTTATATCATTTGGGGTAGGAAAAAGACATGCACTCATTGGGTGATTTGATTTTTCATTTGATCATTAGTATGCCTATGTTTGGCGATAGGGTTGAAAGAAAGTGTTGTGGCCATATGAATTCATTGAAATTAAATCACCTAGGCATGCACTCATTTAGTGATTTGGTTTTTCATTTGATTGATAGCATGCTTGTGTTTTGTTGGAGGGTCGCATGATAGTGTAGTGGTCATGTGAACTCATTGTTATGTTATGACAATTTCTAAATTGTCATAGCGAGGTAGTAGACCCTAGAGGCAATCCCTATTTTTTCATGTTAGTAGGTTGTTAGTGTGTCATTTGGAGTAGCAATAGTAAGATGCACTCACTGGATAATTTGGTTTTTCGTTTGATTAATAGCACGTCTGTGTTTCACTAGAGGGTTACAAGTAAGTGTTGTGGCTATGTGAAGTGAACACATAGAAACCAATCACCTAGGAAAGCACTCACTAGGTGATTTAGTTTTTCCAATGTTTTAAAAGCGAATGTGCATTTTGCACTTGAGGTACAAGGCTCAAGGTGAGGTGCATGGCTTTTTGAAGCAAGGTGCAAAAATGCAAAATAAAAATGAAAATGCAAAAAATAAAAATATTAAAATATTAAACATAACATAACATATAGACTTAAAATTTTAAAAATAAATGTTTTAGAAAAAACTATTATATCAAATTAAAATACATAAACATAACATGTAAAACATATTCAAAATGAAAATGTAAAAATAAAACCAAACATAACATATAAAATGTATTCAAGCATGTTGGAACCTGCTAGGTGGTAATAATAATTGCTATTTACAAAAGTGGTGAAGGTTCAAATCACATTACATGCATGTTACTTTTACACAAGCGGCGAAGCCATTTGACTATGTTTGGGTTTCGAGTTTTGGGTTTGACCGAACCACTTAGGTTAAACCAATTAGACCAACTTGAACTATCTAATTGGATTGTCTTCGAGTTAATCACATCAAAGGTGGTTGAATCGTTTAGATTTGGATTAATTCAGTCGGACCAAACTGGACCGGTTTAGTCAATGGTAGATTGACTTGGACTAGCCCATATTAGGTTTGTGCACGGGTTTGGGACAAAACTGATTGGCCCAAAGTAGGTCAAGAGAAGTAAATCGGATTGGCTCATATTTGGGTTGGATGATCCAAGCCAAGCAAAGTGGGGGCGGATTTCAAGCTAGCCCGAACCATCCGCACGAACTTGTTTTGGATCCGGATCAACCCAGAATATGCCTGTCTTGGGTCGGGTTGGGTTTGGACTAGGCTGACCGACTCAAACAAACCAAACCAAGGTGATTGAGTCTGTTCATATTTAGACCAAGTTGAGTTGGTACGGACTTGGGTCAAGTTGATTTGGATTTATGTTGATTTGGGTGAAGTGTGTTGATTCGAGACAAAACTAATTTTAGTCAATAATTAAAAAAAATTAATGCATTAATTATAAATTATTTCATTCAAATGAGCTAGTACAAACTCAGGTCAAGTTGATTTGAATTTATGTTGACCAAGTTGAGCTGGTATGGACTCGGGTCAAAGTTGATTTGGATTTATGTCGATTTGGGTGAAGTGTGTTGATTCGAGACAAAACTAATTTTAGTCAATAATTAATAGAAAATTAATGCATTAATTATAAATTATTTCATTTAAATGAAGAAAATTAAAAAAAAAGGCTAAGGAATTTATACTTATATCTGTAGTGGTTAACCCAATGGTTATCCAATCCACAACCCAATTCAACCCATTTAAATTGACCCAATGGATGATCAACCCATTTCCAACCCGCCAAGCAAATGGGCAGGTTGGGTGAAAAATTGCCACCCTGGATGACTGGCTTTCTTGAGATGTAAATGTTTGATGAAGGTTGTCAAAAAATGGTAATTTTTGTTGCATGTATTAGCTATTGAAAATTGAGATTCTTTGGATGCTAGATCACAAGCCTTGTGCATTTTCCAGTGAACAGCTATTAGGGATCGAATTCAAGAGCAGCTAAAAAGGAAACAGTCAAAAGGGTCCAAGATGAAGATAAAGAAACAATTTGACACTGGAGGAAAAAGAGTTTTATGACAAAGAATAGGTGAGCTTTTCTATGTTTGTCGTTAGTAGCTCACTACAAACTGATTATTTGTTGGGAGTTGACAGTTTGTAGATAGTGCTCATTTGATGGTAATATAGTAGGAATATGGAGAATATATTACGGCAACATTGAAGATTAGTTAAGATTAAAATATGCGAAAAATGAATTTTTGAAACTAAAGATGTTGCAGTATGAGGGAAACTATAGAGAAGAAATCAGGGCTTTACAACAGTTGCCTGGTTCATGAGGGACCATAGAGACGGAAAGGGAGCTGCGAGCAGATCTACAGAAGGTATTGCATTGTAAGGAATTGTTTTGGTTGCAAAGATCTAGAGAATCTTGGCTGCGTGAGGGGAGGTTGCAACACAAGATTCTTTCATTTATCAACATCACAAAATTGAAGGTGGATTGTAATCGTGAGTCTCGAATTAGATGGTTTTGGCGTTTTGACAGAAAACAGATTAAAAGTGCCATTGTGGACCACTTTGAGAAGGCATACCAGTCCACTGATCCAGTAGCGTTGAATGACTTGGTGATCCTATTGCAACCATGTACAACGGAGGGGGATAACGATATAGGTATGGTTGTGGAGTCGTCCAAATGGAGAGGAGATATTCCAAGTTGTTAAAACAGATGGGCCCATTTAAGGCCCAGGGCCCTGAGCCTCTGATGGCGTATTTGCAACTTTCTATCAATAATGTTGGAGCACGGTTGGTAAGGACATCAAGGCCTGAGCCTCTGATGGGCTGTTGTAAAGAGTTTCTAAAACCTGGTACTCAATGGTTTCAGATTGTATGTCTGCTATTATTTTTAAAGATTAAGCAAATCAATTTTGCTGCAGAGGTTGAATAATGATACAAAGAAAAAAAAAAAAAAACAGCTGCATCTGCACATATTAACATGCCATATAATGATACAAAAAATAAGAAGAAAAAGGATAAGAATTCCAAGAATAAACTACCAAAATTTGGAAACTAACAATTGAGTCGGGTGACCTCTTACCTAAGTGTTGTTTGCTCTAAGTACATGAACTGAATAAAGTAGAGACTAGCAATTTAAAACAGTCTAGCCTTGTTGAAATTGGAACCACACATCATCAGCTGGTCTTGCGGTCCCCCCAGTGTCCAGAGTTTGAAAATGGCCCAGGCACTCAAGCATGCCTTCAAGCTCCAAGGTGAATCTCGATCAATTGGTGCAATCATATTTGAGGGTTCCCTTGGTTGGGAGAAACATTAAAGAAAGAAATGTGCAGCAACATTAAGTGGAGTTGATTTGAACCCGGTAATGAGCAACTTCCCATAGTGTGCAACAACATTGTGGGATAAGGAACCTAATCAGTCAAGTTTATAATGCCAATTATGGTTGACTTGAGGATATGGCACCCCCAGCCTATCATGAGGCACCAAGGACATCAGATTTGGATCATGCAACACTTTAACCCCTACCGTGTTTTGCTGTAGTCCACTACTATATAGTCGAGGAGCAAATGGGAGGTGTGGAGGACAATATGGCCTCTCAGATCCCGATGGCATTTGATTAAATCCATAACCAAATCCAGGACGAACGTATAGATTCTGCTGAGGAATAGGTGAATGGACAAGAGGTAGGTGGCTTGGAATCTCAGCATGCATTTGGTGTACTGTAGGGACTTCAATAAACCGCCTCTTCTTTGGTGGGATTGGGTTGAGTGGAGGTGACATTCCTGCAGGATCATGGAACGGAAAGCTTCTCTTATGATTGACAGTACTACTGCAATGTACAGAAGGAATAGGTTCTGAACCAAAGAGAGAATTATTCAACTTCGGTGCTTGAATTAGGCCATCCTTGAAATCTTCGAGATCGCAAAGAGAAACATGGATGCACCTGTAGATCTTCTTTAAGCCTTCCATATCAACTGCCCTGGCAACATTCTGGGTGCGATCTGTGAAATCCTCAACCTGGGACAAGAAATGAAATGGTTTATTTTTTTCTTCAGCCAAAAAGAAATTATATGTAATTCAAGTTAATTGAATACAATATCATTTGAAATGGTCCAGTTAAGTTACACTTATATAGCCCACTTGATCATCCCAAGATTTAGATATCCAAGATCCTTGATATGTGCTCACACAGAGACCTTTAGGCCATAGAGTCTCAACTGATGCCATCTGCAATTGTAATGAAACCAATGAAAATCTGCATACTGTTGTTACATATCTATTTCATAGGAAGGAAGGGCATTACCATGGCCAATAGAGTTACAAAGAGTTCAGCCAAAGATTCTTTATTCTTCTTCCCATAATGCAGAAAATCATGAACCGTCATCCTGATATCTTGAGGCTCAGCTCCATCTGAAGAATTTGAAGGTCAGTAATACCTTGAGAACCACATTAATCAACAGAAAGCAATGAAAGAAAAGAACAAGAAAGAGCAATGACAATAAAAGGATTTGGGTGGGGAAGGAACAGGTTGAGAAAGACACAAGATAATCATCAAGATAAAGCATGTGAGGCATGCCCATGGTGCCAGATTATCATAAAATCATTAGATGAACAGCAAAAACAAAGGGAAGACCAAGTGAGACGCAATAAAGGTGTAAATGAAAGGCATGCTCGTTGTACCCTGCATAGGATAAAAGAGGTGCATCAGGTATGAACCTAAGTAGGGCTGCAACCCAAACTTTTGCATGAGTTGGTCTTCAGTTGAAGCATCCAGTAAAACAAGCCCACCCAAAGTGAGCCATCCCACTTAGGCCCAAGGCTGGCTGGTACAAGTTTTTAAGATCAAATCATCCTGGCTACCTCCTTTGCCTCAGGTTGGTCCAGGGCCTCAAGCCAAAAGGTAAACACTTTGATTGGGCCTTCTTAATCGTAGGCCTGTCCATGTTGCACCCCTTAGCCTAGGGATGCGACTGTCTCAAGGCACACGAGGAGAATGCCTTGTTAAAACTTGTCAGGAATTTTATTAAGGAATAGAGAATCAGAGATAATAAACAAATGCAAGATAAAGATATAACCTTCAATTGGGCCATCCTAATCTTGTCTGCCTCTCCATCATTCTATCCCCCAGACTCAATTTTATCCAAATTAATGTTCTGCTTCAACTTGCTCCAATCCTCTTATTGATCAACAGGTCAGAAGATATCACATCTAAAGCATTAAACCAACCAGACTCAAATTTTGTCCTTCATATCCCTTGTTTTACAAACTCTTTTAATTTGCACGGACTGGGACTTACTCTCATAAGCTCAATAACATAAACCAACATTCTATGACCCTATCTACCATTAATTTATTCCAATAAGTAGTTCATTCATGCTTTTTAAAGTTTTTGTATGTTCTGTATGTGGAAGGTAATTGGTAGCAAGAAAAAGAAAAAAGGTGCTGATTTGGGCACAAACCATATTTTATAAACCAGGCAAACCCCTAATGTCCCCACCATATTCTTTAAACTTCTCATTAATCTATTATACATCTACAAATTTAAAAAAAAAAAAATGCTGATTTGGAGTGTGCCCCAAATCACTCCCCACACCACCAAAGAAGAAGAGGGTACAAGATATAGGATTTTCCTTTTCAGGAGGGAGAAGAATGAGGTGAATGTGAACACAACCATAGTCAAAAGCAAACCATCAGTCTGCTTGGAATCAGACCAAGACCATGCAATTGGGTATCACAGTCACTGAATCTTTAGGAAGAAGAAGAATCAGCCTTAAAATAAGAAACTAATGGACGTAATATATCACTAGCACTATCCATCAAAAAAGAAATATATTGTTTGCACAGTTAACTTACTTTTCAATAGTTCACTAAATGGAGGTAATATAGGAGGGTCTCGAGTCTGCACAACCAAAAAAAGGACATGATATATATGGAGAGAAAGACATTGTTTCTCTAAGTATAATCTAAGAGGATCTTAAAGATTAAAACATATTAAATCAAGTTGGCATTCAATATCAAATTACATGGCTCAACCAATTAAACAACAGCAAACGTCTTGTGGATTGATCATTAAAATTCTATACAACTATAGCAATTTCCAGTACACTAAATATAGTTCAACATCAATGGTTTTCTGCATGCAGAAAATCATGTTCAATAGAAAAATGTTGTTAAAATGATATTATCGGCCAAGGCACTAGATCATGCTTGTTGCTTAAGCATGCAACAAAGACCAACACCCTAAAAAGAAAAACACTATTAATAGATAAAGAATAGATAAAAAATTAAGAACATTGATACAACTGAAAAAAAAAAAAGAAATGAGTTCTTTAAGCAATTGAGAAATAAATTCAGACACTAATAAAAATCTCAACCTTCCCAATAAATGGCCTCATAACCAATGCCCCCCCCCCCCAAAAAAAAAAAAAAAAAAAAAAAAAAGATTAATAACGATGCATACCAGTCTTCTTAATCATGGTTATATCTGATGATTTTGGTAAGCTCCATCTATTTTGCCACATATGTTCAGATTAAGTCTTTGTGGCATGCATGGAAAGGGTGGTGAAATGGTGTAGAGTCCCATTTTCCTGCTTCCTAGAGAGAATTAGGATGTATAAAAGCTAATGAAGAACTTGGAAGACAACTTGATGGATCCATGTAAATGAGACAATAGTACTTACAAAAAAGAGGAACCAAAGGGATAGCTTAAGAGAGATCTTAATACAACAAATTTGTACGACAATGCTGCTGCCAAATAATTTTAAAGGTTGGAAATAAAGAATTAAGGTGATGTTTGGCATAAATGCCGATTTCCCAGAAATCGGTGCCACGTCGGATCCACATCAGAAATTTAAGATTTGTTTTTTTTTTTCCTTGTTTGGTTGGCTGATAATGCCAATTTTTGGGAAATCAGCAAAAGATTGATCCCTGCATTCAGCTTAGGCAAGGGATCACCACATTCAGTGATTCCCCAATTTTCAGGTGGTTCTGATTTTTGTTGGGTGAGGTGGCACCCTATGTGGCAGGGGCGAGAAGGTTTTGCAGTGCTTCAATGAAAAATAATCACTCTTGAAAATCAATACTAAACAATCTCAAAAGTTATTTCTACAAAATTGGCTTACATGGAGGAAATTATACCAAAAAAAAAAGAGTGGTTATTGGAAAATCACTGATTTTCAAAAAAACAGGTGTGAGGAATCATCATCAATGCCAAACATCACCTAAATATCCCATTAAACCCAGCATTTATGAACAAAGGTTGCATCTTCCTACAATTGCACACTGCACTTGTTGGACAACTTGAATTTGCATGTTGAGCTTGCCTACAATTAGATGAAATCTACTGTTTCACTTGGAGTAAATAAGATTTGGGGTTTCCAATCCCTCCTAAAGTGACAGTAAACAAGCTCAATATGCAAAAATTGAAGTTGGTGAACAAATGTGTTTTGTGTGGTAGAGAGAGATTGTGACCATTAGGTCACAAAAACCAGGTTTCATAGGATGGGAACAACCGAGAGTTCTTTCTCTCAATTACTGAAGTTAATTGGTGGCAATGTACATCTACTGCCTCACTATCCAACATTGGCCAAATAATAGATTTTGAGTAAGGGTGCAATCTAACAGAGAATTACTAGCTTTACTATCCTGTAGGGCATTTGGAAGGCAAAGAATTTCCACAAAAAAAAAGGAAAAAAGAAGGCCACTTCCAATAACCTCTAGCAACATTTGCTCCCTTATATTAGATTGAGCTTGATTGTAAACCAGTTCAAAGATGTGTTGGATATGGAGGTAAATGTTCCTTTTCTCTGTGAAAGATATAATTTATATTGGTTGAAATACATTCTGAATGTCACATTTCCACCCATTTTTAGTGAATATGGAGGAGCTGTACAGCCCACAGGAATAAACAAAAACTTATGTGGCTACTATTTTTTAGGGGTGATCATGGCCGGGCTGGGCTGGGCATTAGGCCTATGATATCAAATAATAAACAATTATATATTTATAATATTTTATGTTATATAATGTGTATATATATAAACGTTGTGTGGGCCAGGCTTTGGGCCTATGACATTAAAATATATGACCACCCTACACTCATAGTTGTCTATTCCTATTAGTCAATGTGGGATGTTAAATGTAAAACTCACATGCTCACTATTTAAATTTGCTTCTTCATTCAAGGTCCCATATTGACCAAGTATGAGAATAAAGGCTTTGCATTCATTTATATAAGAATAATTAACAAACGAGAATAAGCTATGCACTCTTATGCATAGTTGTCAAGGCGACTAGGCGAGGCTAGGCGACCATGGGGCGCCCAGGCGCCTAGGCGATGGAATCTTACCTAAACTATATTATAAGTTTAGGAACTAGGAAGGGAGTAGGTTCGGCTGTTAAAAATAATAAGTGCAAGAAGCTAGAAACTAGGAAGGGAAGGAGGAGGAGGAGAATAGGGGTGGAACCCCTGTTTTTTGAAAAAAAAAAAAGCATTGAATATGGAGAATAGGGGCGGAGCCCCTGTTTTTTCGAAGAAAAATAGAACTGAAGCTGGGCTGGAAGAGAAGAAGCCCCTGTTTTTTTTGAAAAAAAAAAAGAGCACTAAAGCTGGATTTAGGCACCCGCCTTGTGTTTAGGCGCTCGCCTAAGTCTCTGGGCGGTTGCCTAGTATACAAAACCATAGGTGTTTGGGCGAGGCGACAATGTAAAACCGCCTAGTCGCCTAGGCGTCGCCTTGACAACTATGCTCTTATGCAAGTTGACTCGTGGATACATGTCAACTCATGAATATATATAATATATATTAAAATATTTAGTATAAATATAATATATATAGTATAGTATATGTTAAGTCCTTAATTTTGTCGAATAGGGAGCATGTTATTAAGCTACTTCCAATCACAACTTAAGAGAGAGAGAGAGAGAGGGCTTTCTTTCCAATAGACCTTTTAAGCCCGGTTAGTCCTATGGCTGGGCTGAAACAATTTAGGAAAGAAAGGGGCTTGTAGTCCAGTTTAGTGAACAACAGGCCCTAAGTTAATTGGGCCTTATTTATAATGCAATAAGCATTTAGGAGTGTTAGATATTCGATCAGACCTGATTTCCTTCCTAAAATAAAGGGAAAATAGAGAGAAAGGAGAGGAAGAGAAGGTGAAGAGATGGCTCGGCTGTTCTCAGAAGGGAGAAAAACCCCACTCCCCACCCGACCAGAATAGTATATATAGATTTCTAATCAGAGTTCAATGATCGTTGTGCCCCTCTTTAAGTATGGGACACTCAATTCAATCTCAAACATAATAAACAACACAACCTAGAATAAAATACTCTGAAATGACTCAAATACCCCTAGATTGTCGACTCTAACACTCCCCCTCAAGCTAGAGAGTATATATCATATAATCCTAGCTTGTTACATATATGATCCACCTTTTCCCGACTCAACCCTTTTGTGAACAAATCAGCCTACTGACTCCTTGTATTCACATGTATTGTATTTATCACTCTACTAAGCACTTTTTCTCTTACAAAATGACTGTCAACTTCAATGTGTTTTGTTCGCTCGTGGAATACTGGATTAGATGCAATGTGAACAGCAACTTGATTGTCACAATACAACTACATAGGATTGTTGAGTGTATACCTAATCTCATGGAGAAGGTTCTTCAACCAGACTAACTCACAAGTTAAGTGTGCCATAGCTCTATATTCAACTTCAACACTACTTCTTGCTACCAATGTTTGTTTCTTAATCTTCCACGTTACCAGATTTCCTCCAAGAAAAGTACAGTACCTTGTAGTAGACCTATCAAACAATGAGTCAGCCCAATCTGCATCTATATAACCCTCCACTTCAAGACTTCCTCCTGATTTGTATAATAATCCATGACCTGGAGCTCCTTTCAAATACCATACAATCCTTAGAACTGCATTTCAATGGGGAATCCGAGGCTTTTGCATAAACTGTCTAACTACACTCACTGCAAAGGAAATGTCTGGCCAGGGTAATGGTCAAATAATTTATTTGAAAAGGTCTTGTAATGACAATATCATCTACATATACCACCAACAGTACCTTTCCAGCTTCATAATCATAGCTGAACACCGAATGATCAACCTAACATTTCTTCATACCGAAGTCTTTAATTACCTCTCTAAATCTACCAAACCAGGCACATGGAGATTGTTTCTACCCGTAAATTGCCTTCTTACGTCTACACACCTTAGCATCCTCCCCTTGAGCAACAAACCCTAGTGGTTGCTCCATATACAGGGTTAGAAATGGGATGCAAAGTACAACTATGTTTACCTTTACGCAAGGCAATGAGAAGATCAAGATCAGATGGAGAAGGCATCACAGGGTTAGGAAGACACATGAGGAGATGAAGGAACCTATCGATGCGTATACACATGCCTGATAGGTGGTCCCTCAGTAGGAACCTGCACTAGAGGAGACGAAGACACGGAAGTAACAGGAAGAAGAGGAATGAGGTCACCAACAAGAATTGGAAGTGGAACCATAGGGGATGAATGAGGACTATCACTACTCATAATGAATGGAACAAACTCGAAGAAGGTAACATCAGGACACACAAAGGAATGTTGAGAGAATGGATGATAACACTTATATCACTTCTGCGTCCGAGAGTAGCCAAGAAAGATACACTTGGTAGAGCGGGCATCTAATTTGTCAATCCCTGGGTGTAGATTATGAACAAAGCATACACACTCGAAAACCCTTGGAATAAGAGGAAAGGGAGACAACGTAGGAAACAAGACGGAGAATGGAGATTGACCTCCAAGGATAGACAAAGGCATCTGGTTAATGAGGAAACAAGCTGTAAGAACAACATCACTCCAAAATCGTTTAGGAACACTCATGGGATGCAAAAGGGACTAAGCAGCCTCAAGTAGATGACAACCACCCCATTTTGTTGAGGTGTATAGGTGCAATAGGTTTGAGGAATGATCCCATGTTGTTCAAAATACTCTTGAAACAGGGTATAGAAGTATTTGTTCCCATTGTCAGAATGAAGAATTTTAATGTGAACACTAAGAGATTTTGTCAATTTGCAAACATACATAAGACTGAAAGGGAATTTGGGTACATATAAAACTAAAGATAAAGATAGCAATGCATGTCTACATTGCCAACACCACAAATGGGACAGGTAGAACCATTAGCTAAAGTGATTGTTTGTGACATAGAAGATGGAGAAGGGAAGAAAACAAACCTGGAGTCCCAACCATATGATCGGAATCTCCAACATCAATAAACCAAGGTAAAGGTTTTTAAGGCAAACAAGCCATACCTGAGTAGGCAAGAGTACTTGTATTCTATTGGGAAGTAGCTCGAAGGAACTTTTCATACTCATCACGTGAAATACTCATCATTTCCTTCCTAGATGCACTAGTAGATGTAGAAGGTACTTGATTAGTCTACATTAGACCTGTTCATGTGCCAAGTAACCCGACGGGCCGGCCTAGCCCAGCCCGATCTAAGTTGGGCTTGGACAAGATTTCAAGCCCGCGGGCTCGGACTCGGGGCCTAAAATATCGGGTCCGACATTTTTCAGGCCAAGCTCGAGATTTCTCAAAAAAGCCTGGCCCGAGCCCGAGCCCGAACCCGACTTGATAATGTATTATATTAATAAAAATATATTTTATATAATAAAAAAGAATATATATAATATATTTTTCTTCTATTTTTTCAAGTAATAATGAGACTTTTCACTATTTTTTTAGGCTTTGAGGTCTTTTAGTATAAATAAAACAACTTTTAATTGAATTAAAAAGGAAAAATCTTTTTTTTTTCCAAACTTCTAGTTGGTCTCGGGCTCAGGCCCGGGCTTTATAGTCGGGTCGGACTCGGGCTCAAGACCTAGGCCCAATGGTCGGATCGAGCTAGGGCTCAGGCCTGAACATTTTCTGTTAATGTAAAGGCAAAGCCTAGCCCAGCCCGTGAATAGGTCTAGTCTACATGAGTATCAATTGCATCAGCACTTCCTGTTGCTTCATGATTGGCCCATGTATATGGATGTCCATGTAAATCATAACAAAAATTAACAGTGTGACCTTCCATCCCACAATGCGTACACTTCTTAGGCCCATAACTGCGACCTCTACCATGACATCCCCCTGAATCTTGACCTCCACTACGCCCACCACCACAGTGCAACATAGGTCCTCCACGACCTCCTCTGTTTCCATGACCTCCCCCTCTCATCATTGCAAAGGCTGATCTATCTGAGATTGTGGGACTCTATGAAGACCCAATGTTAATCCTACAAAGTTGTGCATACACTTCCTCAAGAGAGGGAAGAGCAAAGCCTCAAAGGATCTAAGCCCTAACTGATTCATACTCAGCCTTCAAACCAACCAAAAATCTGGTCACATCTAGTTGCTCCCTTTGTTGCTGCTGAATTTTAACATTTGATGTCGAGGGATGATAGATATTCAGCTCATTTTGAAGATTCTTCATACTAGCATAGTACTCCTCAAGTGTTTGAGTTCCTTGTTGCAGATTAAAGTATTCTTGATAGAGTTGATATAACCTTGTAGTATTACTCAACAAGAAACACAGACAAAAGCTTTGAAACATGTGCTGTAACAGGTTTCAGCACTGTTCTCACACCTATTACTCACTTCCACAAATAAGAAAAGTCTAGAAAATAACTTCTTATACATCCAGTCCAGAAAACCACAACTGTGACCTTTTTGGTCAAAGTCCCTCTTCGACACATCGATTACAGAGTTTCTCTAAAACTCCACTGAAACCACACCTTCTACTTCAACTGGAGGCATGAATACCTCCCTAGACAAGAAATGACAACTCCTTTTTAGTCTCTCTTCGCTCCTCCAAGTATTCACCAAGAAATCTGAAACTCGACCTGCTAAAGGCATTGAGAAGATAAAAAAAACTAGGAAGACAATCAAGGCTCTGATACCTTGTTAGATATTCAATCAGACCTGATTTCCTTCCTAAAATAAAGGGAAAATAGAGAGAAAAAACAGAGAGAAAGGAGAGGAAGAGAAGAGAAAGAGAGGAGAAGGTGAAGAGATGGTTTGGCTGTTCTCAGAAGGGAGAAAAATCCCACTCTCCAGCCGACCAAAATAGTATATATATATATATATATATATATATATTTATTTACCCCTTAATCCTGAAATTTTATTTATTTATTTATTCATCCAATGTTTATGATTGTGATTTTTTTACCATTGATAAAAGAGATTTGTTTTGGTCTTTATCATTGTGCTTTGGGGTTGCTTTACAAACATTTCCATTCTCCTTGAGAACGTTCAGGGTTTCCCTAAAATATTAGGGTAGGGATGTATAAAACTATTTTATCACTGAAAACGTTTATTTATTGTTAGATTGATGAGAGAAAATGGCTTTCTTGATAATAGGATCATCTTAGAGATGTTTTACAAGTATTCCCCTTACCCTTGAGATTGTTTAGGGTACCCTCTAAAGCTTAAAAACTCATGCATAACCAGTCAATATTAGCATTAAAGCTTAAAAAATCTCAAGATGAATAAATGAATTTCAAAGATTAATTGAGATTAAGGTTCTGATGATCTCAAAGTGTAGATCATCACATAGAACCCATCAAGAATTAAATTTAAGATCAAAGAATTTAAGAAAAAAAATATAGATATAAAAGATTAGAATCAATTGTAAGTTCTGATGATCTCTGAGTGTAGATCATCATATACAACCTATCAGATCATAGCGAATTATGGAAAGAAATTATTAAAATCAATTATAGGTTCTGATGATCTCCAAGTATATATCATCATATAGAACCCATAAAGATTGAAGTCAAGAATCAAAGGATTGAAAAGTTATCAATATAGGTGATTAAAATCAATCAAAGATTGAATTCTCCTTTGATGACTTGTGGAGGAATTGGCTAGTAATAGCTAACACTTCAACAAAGAAGGATAGAATTCTGTCAGAATGGGTTCCGCCTTTGGAAGGTGTCGTCAAGCTGAACTTTGATGGAAGCAGCCAAGGCAACCCCGGGCCTTCAGATATAGGGGGTATCCTGAGAAATAAGTGTTAGACAGTGTATGCCCTTAGCTCCAATCAAAATGATGTACATTATGACATTTAATGTAAATGAATAAAGTACATATTTGATTCATGTTATTATGGTGTGTTTCTGTGTAATACCCTTAAACTGGACACATATGAGACTCGTGTTAGTTTAGAATCTTCATAGTCGTTGGATAGGTTGGAGTGGTCTGTCTCAGCTGCAAGGGTGAGACCTGAGGTGCATGTAGTGTGGGTTTTCTTGAAACCCTGAACTGGACCAAAATTCCAATATTGCCTTGGACCTTGGAGATAGATGGGCAAAACTAGAATGTTACACCTAACCCCTAGACTCGATTATGATACTGTACTAGGTGTCGGATTGGGGTGTCTTTGATATGTCAATCAGTCCTTAGAGGGGGTCAAAACCTGGGTATGTTGGGACAGTCCGAGAATTCATATGAGTAGGTGATCATAGTGACAGGATCAGCCCCTTTGTCGGACAAAGTGAATGATCGGGGATGCACTCTCTCTGATGGAAACCAAAACTGCTAGCAATCGATTTCAACCGTTGAAATTTGTTTTGCAAAATATATTTATATAGAGATATATATTATGGTTTCAAAATGTTTGCATAAGGTTTTAATTCCCGGGATCCATGAGAGTAGAGAGTGCAGCACTGTACCTTGTAGCCGAGGGAGAGGTCCTCTCTTGTCGGGCAGTGTTTGATCATTATGGACTGAGAGGTTAAGTGTAAGACCATTGAGGGTAATACCTAATGGGTTAATCTTGCATCTGCCCACAGTCCTTGGGTTTTTATAAGGTGGCTTGACCCAAGGACCATTTAGTGTAAATGTTGGCCTATTAAGAGCCCATGGTGATGGACTCAGGGGTTCACTGTCTCATACAGTGAATTCGGCCAGGCCTTGTAAGAGAGGCTGGGCTGAACCCATGTGGCTGATGTGTAGATCAATGTTTGGGTCCCACGCCATACAAGAATAACCAACTGGGCAGCAGTTAGGAGGTTAAATGAGCAAATGGACTTAATGGGCCAAAAGCCCAATTTGAACTGGCTTAATGGGATTAATTAAAAGAGGGCGGTTTTGGGATTTAGATCAGTAGATAGGATAAGGGATTATCCCTATCCACTCAGAGAGTCCAAATCCAAATAAAGATTTGGATCAGGAAACTCCTAATTAGATTAGGAGGGCTGATCTTTATCTGCAGATAAGATAAGGGATTATCCTTATCTCTTAAAGAGAGTCTAGATCCAAATAAAATATTTGGATTAGGAAACTCCTAATGGGATTAGGAGAACCTCTCTTTAAGGCTATAAATAGAAGAGCAGGGCGAACCTCCAGATCATCTAACTAACCGCTGATTTCCAAAGAGAGACAACACAGTTTGACTACACTGTCTCCTCTCCTGCTCTTGCCGCCATACCAGTTCGATCTCCACCTGTGGGGGCGATCAAGAAGGGTTCTTGATATTACCTTTTGGTAGAAAAGGTAATCTGAAGTCGTGCTCACTAGCCCTCCATCAGATTCTTGCTGAAGAACCATCCTGTTGATTCTGCTTCATCCTACACCGTGTCATCTTCGGTGGGAGTGGGGGATTCCACAAGGGCAGAAATCCTTGCTGCAGTACAAGGAATTCAGATCGCAAACCAGCTTGGGGTGGAGCATCTCCTAGTTGAAGGGGACTCTCAGGTGGTAACAAGGTGGCTCCTAAACTTGTATACCACCATTTGGGGCTACAAAGATCTCATAAAAAAAGTAAAGTGGTTAACCAGCAATATGAGAGTTGAGGTAAAATGGGTTAGTAGCTCTACTAATTCTTTGGCTGATGCTTTAGCCAAACAGGGGGTTTCTAGGGAAGATCTTTTTTGTGCTTCTTTGTAAGTTGTTATTAATTTGGAAATCTGTACTTAACTAGCCCGGCGAGGTTGCAACTCGTGCCTTTCCTTGGGGATTTTGTACTATTGTCTACTGCTGATTAATAAAATTATTTCAATTATAAAAAAAAAAAATTAATCAAAGCTTGAAAGTTCTAATAATATATGTAGACATAGAACCTATCAAGAATTAAATTCAATATCAAAGATTTAAGAATTTTCAAAATAAATGATTAAAATACTATAGCCTCTGATGACCTCAAAGTGTAGATCATCATATAGGACCTAATAAAGATTTAAACAACTATTGAAACAAATGACTAATATCAATTATAGGTTCTAATGATCTCCAAGTGTAGATCATCATATAGAACCTATCAATAATTAATTTGTGGTTAACAAAGATTTAAATAATTCCCAATAATAATGATAACAAAAGTCAATCAAAATTAAAGGTTCTAATGATCTTCAAGTGAGGATCATCATAAAGAACCTATGAAGAATTAAAAATCAAATTATGACTAAAATTAATTAAAGGTTCCACTAATTTGTAAACGTATATCCCATCATATAGGACCTAACAAGATAAAAAATCCATCAAGATTAAAATTGAGGTTTAAGAATCAAGGATTTGAGGAATTATTAATATGGACACTGATAAAAAAAATATATATATTAATATGGATGATTCAGAATCAATCGACATTCAAGGTTATGACGATCTCCAAGTGTAGATTATCATACATAACCTATAAAGATTAAAATCAAGGTAGATGATTAAAAATTAATCAAAATTAAAGGTTCTGATGATTTCTTAGTTGAGACAATCATGTAGAACCTAAAAAACAAGGTTGAGGTATAATCAATCAGATCTCACTATGGAGATCACTTGAAATTTAATGAGTTTTCTTTTACCTTACATTATCATGCTTTCCTGAAATTATTCAGATGGTTAATGTACCCGAGGCCACCCCAATTTTCTATGAAAGGGCACCAGATGAACAAGGGAATGAATTGAGTATCAGGCCTATTTTGGTGAAATTTGTTTCCTATAAGAGGTTTATATCATCCCCCCAATAAAAGATTTTAGAGACATGGACACCTCAAGCTAGTATTCCTTTAGGAAGATTGAAAACTTCAAAATATAGTGATTCTAGTAAAATTGAAGTATCCACTTCTAGCGGAAATTCTTTGGATATGCTAATGCTAGAGAAGGTTGACGCTAGTTCTACTGTTGTTGTGAATGTACCACTGGATGAAAGCAAAGGCCCTACCTTTCATCACATGTTGAAGCAAGGGATATGATAGAATAACTTCCAATTTAAGGTTGTCCTCAATTTTTATCCCTACTAAATGAATGGACATAAATCATTCTAAAGACCATGAAAAAGTGTTCATGGCAACAGACATATATGGTGCAGTTGGTATTTTCAGATATTCCTACAACCGAGTTCTAGAGGTATGGTGTGCCTTTTGTTAACTATGGAGTCTTGCAACCAATACTATGCATATACCATTTAGAGAGTTGGGGATCTCAATATAGGATATGAAGATTGTATGTGGCTTACCTATCTTTGGCATACCGTATGAAGAGTTTATTCTACAAAATAGCGCTCTCTAGGAATTAGATGCATGAATGGAATTAAATTATTGTCCCATTATCACAATGCTTCTACAGATATATGCTCGACTTTGTGAGCATCTATGAGACGGAGGCTATTTCTATACTCACTAGGTAGAGAACTTGCATAGGGAGAAATAGTGTATGGTATTATCAATTCTTCCTCAAGAAATGATGGAAAGTAGAAACCACCTCCAAGGAAGATAGCTCTTTTACCTCTCAAAGCTTCTAAAGAGTTTCTTATCCTTATAGCTAAGCATATTTGTCCTTCCTCATGGAAAGGGGGTTGTAAGGTCTGAAAAATTCTATATGACCTCAATTATAGTTTCAAGCAAAAGGATATCTCTTGTTCCAACTGTTTTGGGTTATATTTATCATGCTTTAAACTTAGTAACCACTTGTCCTACAAGCCCTGGCAATGCTAAGATTCATTTTCCCATCCATTATGTAATCTCTTTGGGTTCTCATTAAGTGAGTGGTCAATTTGCTTAGGAATTTTTTCGCCAAGCAAGCAATTTTCATCTTCACTTAACTGCGACCGGATTGAATGAGGATACTAAGCTCCATAACAAGAATTTGGGGGGACAAGTTCTTGAATTTCGGGCTTTCATATGTTCCCGCGTGTAATCTGTTTGAGTTAGTACAGAGAGTTTTAGAGCCCTATTGCCCAAATAAGTTTGCTTGCCTTCTTGGTTGACCAGGCTATTCCTTGTAATCGGTTATCCTTTGCAATAACAAACCGGTCCAGCTGACCGCTTAATGACTTAGCACGGGCTTGGGTGCATATCCTTGCTGAAGGTTTTGGTATCCATTTTGTTGCACCAAAAAGGAATTATCATGTTTGCATTACCTTTCATCATTTTGTGAAACACATCATCGATGCTATAGGCCTAAAGAAGGAATCTCTCCAATTACGTAATCAAGTTATTCTTGGTCTTTTAAAAGATGTTTTCACTCGTCTTATCGAGGGAACTAACACTTCTAAGGAGACTGCTTCAAGTTCCAACCTTCTCATCAAAGAAGTTGGTTCTAACTCTAAGTGGGCATTAGATCATTCAAAAGAAAACTCAAACATTCATTTTAATCAAGCTCGGTATCTGCATCCCTTGATTGATGAGATAGAGGAGGATCCTCTTGACTTAGAGAATTTTCGTGATGATTTTCCAAGAGTAAGATATTTATAATTATTATTATTTTTAATCCTTTATGCATTTGTTCACCTGTTTACTCTAGGTTTGTCCTTCCCTTTTAGAACCTCTAGTGCTTGCCAATATGTGGAAGTTCAGTGTGATTCACTTTGATAGGCATCGTCTAGGGCAACCCCTCCACCTTGAATTCATAACCTGCATAAGGAAGACTTGAAACTGGAGGACAAGTAGATGTTTAGTCTTCCCCCAGTGAGCTCGTTCATTTCTTTCCTTTTTTTAAGAAGAGAATGCCTTTGAAGGTCAAGGCCTTCTTAGAATGCTTGCAGCTATATTAGAGGAAGACGAAAAACAATTATCACACTCTCTAGAGAATGTCTCTCTTGCACTGGACATGATTTTGGTTGATGATACTTTTGAGGATGCTCCTCCAGGCTTTTATATGCTACCTCTTCATAAGGTAATGAGAATAACATTTAACTTAAAAGTAATCATGTGATAGATGCTTCACATAAAAGATAAGTTACCTTCTTCAAGAGATAATGAAAGTGTTGAAGCTAAAACTAGCCACATACGAGAAGCTTCATGTATCCGTGATGAGTTACCTTCCTTAGAAGGTAATGAGAAGAATACCATACCATAGCCGAAAATGTTCTACATGTTGATGGATGATTGCAATTTACCTACCTCAGAAGGTAATGAGGAGTGTATTGGTGCACCTATTGCTACCTTTCTTGAGAACATGGCGTCCTATATGACGGAGTTTGTGAATCACAACATTCAAGAAATTCAAGAAATTGTAAACAACTCCTCTCCTAAGGAATTGATTCTCAAGAGTAAGAAGATCATAACACAATCCATGGTGGCTCTAACACCCGATCTTCGGACAAGGGTGGAGAAATTCTCCCATGTTGTGACCAAAGTTTTATCTATGGTGAAAGACCTTCACTCCCGAAATGCTGAAATTGCAAAGGGTTCACGCATAGATGAACTTAAACACCGAGAAGCAATTTCTCGTTATAAGAAATGTATTGATCGCATCAATGCAATTCACGAGAGGTAGGTTGACATGGTTGTGAACTGTTCTGAGATAGCTTCAAGGATGATAGAACTTGTTGAAGAATAATAGAAGGATGAGGCCTTGAAAACAGAGAAATCTGCTCTTGACCATGAGCCCGTGGAATGTAAAGAACGAGAAGTTTAATTGAAGGCTCGCAAGTTGGAAGTTCGAGAGGAACAAATGAAAGCCCACGAGGCTCAAGTGTTTAATTATGAGAATTTATTTCTCATATGACCAAAAGCACCAACTTTTTAAAGATATTTGAAATGTAATGACATATCCATACATTCTTTAGAAACTTTTATAGATGACATTGATATTCAAATGAAATATATGTTTTTCATTAATGTTGTAGTTTAACCTATATATTAAGCTGCCCGCGTGCCCATTTAGGGATCAAGACAACGTTGTTCATGTGTTGCTCCAACAGTTAACCACATGAGAGTGATTGGTGGGGTATTTTATTAGTTTTACCACGTACTAATAGCATTGGTGGCTTGTCCAAGCAATTTAGCCACATGCAAACATGGTGGTTTTACTCATTAGTTAACTACATAAGAGTAATCGGTGGTTGAAGTTTAACTTCATAGTGGTAGAAACTTGAGCATAAAAGCACTTAAGGAATTTTTCATTTACACAAGGGTATCTAATTTGACCTTCAGGGTCAGATAACTCATATACCGCCATTGGAAAACTTAAGTGATGATATATGGACCTTCCCATTTGGGCTCAAATTTTCCTAAAGTCTTCCTTGTGATTATCATAGGTCTTCTCATGGTTAGCACTAAATCTCCCACTGCGAGTGAATGATATCTCACTTTTTTATTAAAGGCACCTACAACTTGGGCTTGGTATACTTCAAGACTTTGTTGAGCTATGAGTCTCTTCTCATCAAGAGACTCAAGTTCAAAAACCTTATCTTTACATTTTCTTCCGGATGTATGAGTTCTGCCCCGAAGTGTTGTTCGATATGCCCAAAGTGCTTCAGGGAGGCGCTCGTGCCAATCTCTTTTATTCTTGGATACCATCTTCTTAAGTATTTTGTAGAGAACTTTGTTGAGAACTTCTGCTTGTCCATTTGATGAGGGGTTATAGGCTGCAGATTTAGCATGCTAGAATTTATATTTCTCAACCAACTTTATCATAGCCTTATACCCAAAGTACGAGGCACTATTCGATATAATTCTGGAGCGAATTCCATATCTATATATGATATGGTTTTAAATGAAGTTGGCAACATCTATTGCCCTAATCTTATGGCAGCCAAAATATATGAATGTAACTTAGAAGATGACGGTTCAAAAGGACCAACTACATCTAACTCCCAAGTTTCAAACGTCAATGATAGAGTGGTAGGATGAAGAGGCATCGGTGGTTGATATATGAAATCTCCATGTAATTGGCATACGTTATAGGAGGATGCAAATTTTATTGCAACTCGAACCATGGTAGGACAATAATGACCTAACCTCTTTAATTGTCATGCCAATTTTGGCCTAGCTTGATGGGCTCCACATGTGCAAGAATGGACTTCATGTAAAGCATTATTTGGCTCTTCATCGGATAGGCACCTTTGTAAAGTGAGGGGCTCGCCGTCGTATGTCAACGCTTTTCTTTAGGTCAGTAGGCAACCTTCCATGTTGCAAATATTCAATGATAGGTTGCTTCCAATCTGTGTCTTCCTCAATTTGATAAATTGTGACCATGCTCACATTTGCAATTTCTTGTAATGGTTTCCTTTGCCTTTGATAGTGACACAACACAACTCCTTAGGATACATATAGCATCCAATATAATAGTGGGCCAATAGTAATCCAACTCTTCCAATTCTCTCACAATCTTGGGGACATCTTGATGTACATTGCAATCTTCTACATGTACTTCATAGAAAGCTTGTAAAGCTTCATCTTTAGACAAGCACTTGAGGAGAATTCCATTTATACATTTTCTATAGAGTGTCATTTATATGCCTAAAGTGAACAGCTTGACATTGTACATTAGCACTTCTTCTAGGATCTATTGGGATAATCCCATACCGCAAATAATTGATTATGGACACCCTCCAATCTATAGTTTCTCCTTCTAACTATATTGTGATGAAGCTCACAATTTCAACTTCTTTATCTCTTTTATTTATAGATGGAAGGATATTCCATTCACCAATAGTAATTTCTAGTTCTTTTTGTTCCGACAAAATTAGCGTTGTGGCCAACTTGGCCAATGCATTTGCATTGTCATTCTTTGATGTTGGAATATAACCAATAGAGATGTTGGTGAATTGAGCCGCAAATTTTTTGGCATTTTTGAAGTAAGGGATTAAATTCAGGTGTTTAACCCCATACAATTCATTTAACTAGTTAACAACCAGTTGAGAATCACCATACACTTGTAAGTCTTCAATGTTCATCTCCCGTGCAATTTCCAACACACTAATAATTGCCTCATATTCAACAATATTATTTGAGCATAATGATGTTAGGGAGAATGAAAAAGGAATCAACTCCCTTGGAGGTGTGACAAATACAATTCCTACCCCTGCCCCTTGTTTTGAGCAAGCTCCATCAAAGTAAAGTTGCCAAGGCTTTGTCACCTCTACATACAAAAACCTTCTTGTCGGGGAGATCTTTTAATAACTCCATCATCGGGCATAGGATGAGTTGCTAGAAAATCAACTCTTGCTTGCCCTTTGATTGCCTTTGAAGGAGTATATTTGATCTCAAATTCTGAAAGAATGAGGGACCATTTAACTAGTCTTCCTGTTAAGACCGGTTGGGAAAGCAAATATTTTAAGGGGCAGACCTTTCAAATTAATGTGATCAGGTGTGCAAGCAAATAATGTCTTAATTTTTAAATAGAAAACACTAACACTAAGCACACCTTTTCAATTGGGGAGTAATTGAGCTCTGCTCCTACTAAAGTTCTACTCAAATAGTAAAGAGCATTTGCCTTCCCCTCATCATTAATTGAGCTTTGCTCCTACTAAAGTCAAAGGCTTTCCCTTTATAGGTGTTGCTAGCACAAGACATTTTAGTAGGTAATCTTTAATGCTTTTGAAAGCATTTTGGCATGTTTCATCCAATTTAAAAGGTGTATTTTTCCTCATTAGCCTTCAAAATGGCTGACATATCCCAGATATATTGAATATGAACCTCCTAATATATGCTAGCCTTTCATTATTAATTTTATAATTGGTAGGGGAAATACATCTTTTGGACATGCATCATTAAGAAGAGAGGGGTGGGGACATGCATCCTTTAACTACTTTAAGTGGAGGGACACATGTCACCCTAGGAAGGAAGAGTTTTCTTTTCCATCCTTAACCCATTTTAAGTACAGTGGCACTTGGCACCCTAGGAAGAGAGGGGTGGGGAGTTACTTAACCACTCTCTCCTCTATATAACCCCCTCTCCTACAAGGAGAAGGGGCTAATGCCATTTTGTTGGCTAATACTAATTTATTTGCAAGATTTCTAGCACTAGGAGGCAACTAGGAAGAGAAAAGAGAAGAAGATTGGTGTGAAGAGCATAAAAAAAATGAAGAGGAAGGTAGGGAATATTGTTTTCTTCCTATACCCCTTCACTAGGATATTCTAAATCAAAATCAAGAGGTTTTCTCTACCCCTAGTAAAGATGTAATTAAGGGAACATCTACATGATTTCCTAAATGGGACTTACCCAAATATCAATAAAACACAGTTATTAGTCTAATTGGGTGAATTATGTTGTGTGAGAAATTTTACTAAAAAAAATTCCACTAACATAATTTTGGCATGTTCGGTGTGACCCTTTCACCTTTTCATCTCTGGTGAAAGAAGTTAAAATGAAACAATAGACTAAAAATAAAGAAAATGATGATGATTCATGCATTAACCTTATATTCGTATTGTGCCTATACAGGAAGAAATCATGGCACCAAAGGTAATTGTCCACTACCATGAACTCACGGCTGCAAAAAAGGATAAAATGGGGGGCTCAAAGAAGCCTTCCTACAAAGCAACATTCACTGTGGATGTGAATCCCCTTACTACTACCACCAATTCCTCCTGTAGAACAAGTCATGATGGCGACCATTTCTAAGGAAGAATCTATTCCCCAGGCATTTAATAAAGCTATAAAAGAAAAGGCAACCAATGTTCCTTCATATACACAATTGAAGCATTGGGTAATTGAACTCGGAATCTATAAAAGAAAAGGTTCTTCCTCTTGCGGGAAGAAAGTTATTTTTAATTAGAAGCCTTTTGCGATAATTGAAGGATCTTCAAAACAATCTCCTATTCCCATTCCTAAGCCTAGGTCCAAGAGACCTCCAAAGGCTAGAAAGCTACAAAGTATTGCTTCCATACTTCCACTTCTCTTGCTGATTTTGCTACAACAAGATCAAAAAAAGCAAAATCGGACATGGAAGCTAAAAGATGCGCATTTATTTCCGGATACATGTTTATCAAACAAACCAGTTTCTACTTGAAACAGGGGCATATACACAAAGTTTTGAGGTTGATTCACATTCAACTTTTGCCACTTGAAAAGTTGATCTAATACATGAAGATCCTGAATCTTCAATTCAAGAAAATGAATTTGTGGATGAAATAACATCCCATTTACAAAAAGTTGGCATGCCTTCAGAAGAAATTCAAGAGTCAACATCCATGCCAGTCATGCCTTCAAAAGAAATTCAAGAGATGCAGAAATTGCATCTCTTCTTACTTAGTTGGAGCCTCAAGCAAGTACCTTTGCTAAGGAGTCGTTTCAACAAGCAACGTCAACTTCTGTTACTGCTCCTCAAGTAGATCTGAAGGTACTTATCGCAGAGGGAATAAAGGAGTTTCAGGCATCTCTAACGCCACCAATTCTTAGGACACCGTGTTCCCAAAAAAGGTAATAGTAGGTGGACCAATACACTCCTCATTACCTTCTAAGGCAAGTAAATTATCATCAACATGTGAAACATTTTCAGCCTCAGTATTCTTCTCATTACCTTTTAAGGAAGGTAACTCATCATGGATACATGAAGCTTCTCACATATAGCCAATTTCAACTTCAACACTCTCCTCATTATCTCCTGAAGAATGTAACTTATCTTTATCACGTAAAACATCTACCACATGATTACCTTCAACTTCAATGTTATTCTCATTACCTTCTAAAGAAAGTAGGATACTAAAGCCTGGAAGTGCATCCTCAGAAGTATTATCAACCAAAATCGTGTCCTGTGCAACAGAGAGATTCTCTAGGGAGTGTGATAATTGTTCTCCATCTTCCCCTAATATAGGTGCAAGCATGCTAAGAAGGTCTTGACCTTCAATGGCATTCACTCCCTAAAAAAAGGAAAGAGAAATGAAAGCTAGAGTAAGTAGACGAACAAATGAATAAAGGATTAAAATATTATTATCTTACTGTTGGAAAATCATCAGAACAATTCTCCAAGTCAAGAGGATCCTCCTCCTCTACCACATCAATTTAGGGATGCAGATACCGAGCTCACTTAAAATGAATGTTTGAGTCTTCTTCTGAATGATCTAATGCCCTCTTAGAGTTAGAACCAACTTCTTTGGTGAGAAGGTTAGAACTTGAAGCAGTCTCCTTAGAAGTGGTAGTTCTCTTAATAAGACAAGTGGAAGCATCCTTTAAAGGACCAAGAACAAAGTGATTACACAATTGGGGAGATTCCTTCTTCAAGTCAATAACATTGATGATGTGTTGCACAGAATGCTTAAAATATTCATGTGAATTTCACCTCCACCATCTTGCATATGAAAAGGTAATGCAAACCTAATGATTCCTTTTCAGTGCAACAAAATGGATACCAAAACCTTCAACAAGGACATGCACCCAAGCCCGTGCTAAGTCATTAAGCGGCCAACTAGACCGGTTTGTAACTACAAAGGATAACCGATTACAAGCAATAACCTGGTCATAAACTCTTTGTACCAACTCGAACAGGTAATACGCGGGAACATATGCAAACCTAAAATTCAAGAGCTTTTCATGCCAAATTCTTGTCATGGAGCTTAATATCCTCATCCAATCCAATAACAGTTAAGTGAATATGAAAATTGCTTGCTTGGCGAAAAAATTCCTAAGCAAATCGATCACTCATTTAATGAGAACCCAAAGAGATTTAGCGGCACATGTATGGTTAAGAATACGGATACTCTCTACTAGAGTGCGGTCCAACATAGTTTGGAAAAAATACTCCCCCAACCAAGCAATTACATAATGGATGGGAAAATGAATCTTAGCATTGTTAGGGCCTGTATGACAAGTGGCTACTAAATTTAAAGCATGATAAATATAACCCAAAACAGTTAGAGCAAGAGATACCCTTTTGTCTGAAGCCATAATTGAGGTCATATAGAAGTTTTCAGACCTTACAACCCCCTTTCCATAAGGAAGGACGAAGATGCTTAGCCATAAGGATAAGAAAGGTACAAAGACACTCTTTAGAAGCTTTGAGAGGTAAAAGAGCTATCTTCCTTGGAAGTGGTTTCTACTTTCCATCATACCATACACCATTTCTCCCTATACAAGTGCTCTACCCAATGAGTATAGGAATAGTCTCCATCTCATGATGCTTGTAATCTTAGGAGCTATACTCGAAGTAGTAAAGGAGAGAAGAGAAACTCTGAAATGCAGTGAATGTCAAACTGAACTGCTCAGTCGATAGTATTATTATTTATATTATGATGTAGTACAATGATATAGGAAGTTACTGGAATGCCCCTGATCAGTGATGGGGCACCCAGACAACTTAAAACATTAAACAGGATTAGGCCCATTAACATAAGCCCAGTACAGGACAACTAAAACTTAAGTATAGGCTTATAAGAACTCTTATCAGCCGAATACTCATACATACAAAGACTTCAATCCAACACTCCCCCTCAAGCTAAGCATGGATATCAATCATGTTTAGCTTGCCAAGCATGTCCTTAAACTTTGCTGCTGCCAGCCCTTTAGTCAGTACATCTGCAATTTGCATCTCAGATGGTGTATAAGGCACACAGAGTTCACCCGAGACAATTCTTTCTCTAACAAAGTGCCGATCAATCTCAATATGTTTTGTCCTGTCATGCAGCACGGGATTGTTGGCAATATTGATGGAAGCTTTATTGTCACAATACAGCCTGAGAGGACCTTCAGCCTTAATGCCAAGTTCATTAAGAAGAGTTCTGAGCCATAAGAGTTCAGCAACCCCGTGAGCCATAGCTCGATATTCTGCTTCTGCACTTGATCTAGCCACTACATTCTGCTTCTTACTGCGCCATGTGACCAGGTTTCCTCCCACAAATGTACAGTAACCCGAGGTCGACTTCCTGTCTCCAACAGACCCAGCCCAATCTGCACCAGTGTAGGCTTCAATTTCAATTCTATTGTTTTTCCTGAAGAGAATTCCCTTCCCTGGGCAAGTCTTCAAGTACCTGAGAATCCTTTCAACTGCTTTCATATGAGGGATCTTTGGAGAGTGCATAAATTGACTGACAACATGCACAGCATAAGCAATATCTGGCCGAGTGAGGGATAAGTATATCAGCTTCCCTATAAATTTTTGGTATCTCTCTCTATCACAGTAGTCCTCCCCTACTGATTCCTACAGGCCATGATTTTGTTCTATTGGAGTATCTGCTGGCCTGCACCCCATCATGCTTGTTTCCTCTAGGAGGTCAAGAACATACTTTCGCTGACATATGTAGATTCCCTCTCTTGACCCGGCAACTTCAATCCCAAGAAAATATCTCAAATGACCCAAGTCTTTGATCTCAAATTCCAAAGCTAGAAACCCCTTCAGTCTTTTTATCTCTTCCAAGTCATTCTCGGTAATTACCATATCATCCACATAAACAATGAGTGCAGTAAGTTTGTTATCCTGTCTCCTTATGAACAAGGTATGGTCTGCACCACTCTAAGTGTACCCCACTTTCTTTATGGCCCCACAAAGCCTCTCAAACCATGCACGGGGAGATTGCTTCAACCCATATAATGATTTCCTCAGTTTGCACACCTTTCTACCAAAATCATAGCCTGGTGGAGGTTCCATAAATACCTCTTCGTGAAGGTCACCATTTAAGAAGGCATTCTTCACATCCAGCTGATGAAGTTCCCATGAAAAATTTGCTGCTAGTGACAAAAGAACCCGAATTGTGTTGAGCTTTGCTACTGGGGCAAAGGTTTCTTTGTAGTCAATCCCTTCTTTTTGAGTAAACCCCTTTGCCACAAGTCTGGCCTTGTACCTTTCAATAGACCCGACCTCTCTGTGCTTTATAGTAAACACCCACTTGCACCCAACAGTGCTCTTCCCCTTTAGCAGATCCACTAATTCCCAAGTTCTTGCTTTCATTAGGGCTTTCATTTCTTCATTCATAGCTTCTTTCCACCTTGGATCAGACACAGCATCAGGAAAGAGCAGATACAAAGGAGTGATAGGCAGGAGATAAATGTGAGTAAGAAACAAAATCAGCAATGGGGTGCCGGGTGGTGCAAGAGCGAATAGGCTTACGGAGAGCAATAGGAAGATCCAAATCAGAAGTATGTGAGTTGGAATTACCTTGGATTGTAGAGACAGATTCATCTGAGTCCAACTGGTTGTTGTCATGAGATTGAGGGCCCCTTTTTCTTCTGTTGTATGTAAGTATCTCTTTCTGTTGCCTACTGGAGCCTTCAGGAACATGTGCAGCATCAGGAGAGGTAACTGGCACAACGGGAGCCTCACTGGGTTGACCTGGAATGCCACAAGGAATAGGAAGAGAGGATGGAAGACCCGAGGTAGATAGGGGAACAAAAAAGGAGGGAGAATGATCCTCTTCCATCTCACTAGTCTCCCCCTGAAGAGGATTATGAGAAGACTGAAAATAGAGTTGAAACTCAAAGAAGACCACATCTCTGGTGACATACTTTCTCTTGGAGACAGGGTCATAACACTTGTAACCCATTTGTGTAGGAGAGTACCCCAGGAATATTCCCTTTGTAGCCTTAGGATCCAGCTTGGTCTTCTTTGGATCCTTCACATGTATGAAACATATACAGCCAAAGACCCAAGGAGGAAGGGAAAAATCTGGAAGAGTGGGACACAAAACAGAGAAAGGGGTTTTCATACCCAACACCTTAGATGGCATCCTATTTATCAGATATGATGCAGTAAGAACCGCTTGAGACCAGTATTGCTTGGAAACTTTGTGCTGGAATAGCAAGGCTCGAGCTGTCTCCAATAGATGTCTATTCTTGTGCTCAGCAACCCCATTCTGCTGAGGGGCATAAGCACAGGATGACTGATGTAGTATTCCAGCATCTTCCATGAATAAGTTCAAGGATTTTTCAAAGTATTCAACAGCATTGTCTGAACTGAATTGCTTAATCTTCTTATTAAACTGAGTTTCAATCATCTTGCAAAATGCCATAGTTATCCGTGGTACTTCATCCCGTCCTTTTAACAGGTAAATCCATGTGCATCGAGAGTAGTGGTCAATAAAACTCAGTTCAAATTTTTTGTAAGCTTTGAAACAGACAAAAAATTGGAGGTAAGACTAGGAACATGTAGGACTAATTTAAGAGAGAGGTCCTTGCTTAGGTCAACCACCCCCTTTCCAGAGATGGTGGAGAAAGACCCGTCAGCAACTCTCATCTTATCCTGACCAGATAACAAATGATATGAAGAGAATAAGGAAGACATATGTGTCGTGGTCAGTTGCACCGGAATCAATAACCCAAGAAGTAGAGTCAATAGATCCAGTGGCACTGAAAGCAGAGGTTGTACCTGATCTGGCAAGAGATGTAGAAGCAAAAGAATTATTCCTTAGACGGGCTAATGCCCTGCTATGGTCCTCTACCTCACTAGCAGTGACGCCCAAAGCACCAGTTCCAGAGGAATCAGTAACCTGTTCCATAGGAGAAGAAGACCCTGTTGGAGTATTCTGTGAGTTCTCACCATTGTTGCTGGTGACAAGGTTCCCACTTGCCGCTGGCCTGTTATCCATAGAAGAAACTTCTCTGGATATTGGAGACATCTTGACTGCAGCCGCTGTGAAGGTGACACTGATTAAGACTAGCCGAAGCAATTCTGAAGGTTCTGAACCAGTTCTGGAGCAGGTTCTGATTAGCCGAAATGATCACAGCAGGTTCTGAAGCAGTTCTGAAGTAGGTTTTGATTTGCCGAAGTGATTACAGCAGGTTCTGACAGCACTCGACACAGTTTCAGACTTGCCGAGACTGTCACAGTTCTGAAGCAGTTCAGTTACAGCAGCAAGCAAGGAGTTCTGGGCTGGTAACTGACCTGAAACTAAGGGTTCTCAACTATTGTGCTATGCAGACTCTACTTGAACTTCGAGTACTGCAACTGTACGGAGAGTGTCCCTCCTTCCGGCCAATACTAGAACTGCTGACATCAGTCCTCAACTAAGGTTCACAGTGCTGGACAATCTGGAGGCAGCTCCCTAGGTAATCTTCACTTGAGCTGAAGCAGTTCGGGTACAGTAGCAAGTAAAAGTTCGAGGCTGCAACTGTGTAGTGTAAGTCTTTACCACTGTGCTGTAAGAGTCTTGCTGGAGCACCGACGCTGCAACTGTAGAAGAGGCTCTCCCCCTTTCGGCTAATGCTAGGACTGCTGAAATCAGTCCTCAACTAGGTCTGTCCTATACAGACCTCTCTTAGTAGCCAAATAGCTACTACTTACTGGAAACAACCTAGTAGGACATCTACTTCTGGGTCTTACTTCCCTTGAGTCCTACAACCAAGAGAAACCCTAGGTTCAAACTTGCTTTACTCTCTTACACCCCTAGGTCTTTACTGCAGCAACCCAGAAAAGGAAGAGAGAAGATGAAAAGACAGCAAGAGAAGAGAGTGCGCCTGCTGAAACCCTAGGTTCAAACTTGCTTTGATACCATGTAATCTTAGGAGTTGTACTCGAAGTAGTAAAGGAGAGAAGAGAAAATCTGAAATGCAGTGAATGTCGAACTGAACTGCTCAGTCGACAGTATTATTATTTATATTATGATGTAGTACAATGATACAAGAAGTTACTGGAATGCCCCTGATTAGTGATGGGACACCCAGACAACTTAAAACATTAAACAGGATTAGGCCCAGTATAGGACAACTAAAACTTAAGTATAGGCTAATAAGAACTCTTATCAGCCGAATACTCATACATACAAAGACTTCAATCCAACAATGCTAACAAAGTTGGACATATATCTGTAGAAGTTTTGTGATAATGGGAGAATAAATTAATTCCTTTCATGCATCCAATTCCTGGAGAGCATTATTTTGTGGAATAAGCTCTTCATACGGTATGCCAAGGATAGGTAAGCCACATACAATCTTCATATCCTACAATGAGATCCCCAACTCTCCAAATGATACATGCATAGTGTTGGTTGCAAGACTCCATAGTTCACAAAAGGCACGCCATACCTCTGGAGCTCAGTTGTAGGAATATCTGAAAATACCAATTGCACCATATATGTCTGTTGCCATGAAAACTTTTTCATGGTCTTTAGAATGATTTATGTCCATACCTAAATTGGAAGTTATTCTATCGTATCCCTTGCTTCAACATGTGATGAAAAGTAGGGCCTTTGCTTTCATCCAGTGGTACATTCAAAACAACAACGGAACTAATGCCAACCTTCTCTAGCATTAGCATATCCAAAGAATTTCCACTAGAAGTGGATACTTCAATTTTACTAAAATCACTATATTTTGAAGTCTTCAAACTTCCTAAAGGAATACTAGCTCGAGGTGTCCAAGTCTCTAAAATCTTTTCTTGGGGGGATGATATAAACCTCCTATAGGAAACAAATTTCACCAAAATAGGCTTGATACTCAATTCATTCCCTTGTTCATCTAGTGCCCTTTCATAGCATATAGTGGTGGCCTCGACCCTCAGGTACGTCATCCATTTGAATAATTTCAAGAAAGCAAGATAATTCCCCCTAGGGTTGGGAGGTGGGAGGTGGTGACTAGGAGAGGACAAAAGGGACCATAGGGTGAGTTGGGAGGTGGTGACTAGGAGCAAAAACCTAGGTGGCTTGGGGTTTGGGAACATCAGGAAAAGAAATTTGGCTCTTTTAGGGAAATGGTTGTGGAGACTCCCAATAGAAAAGGAGAGACTATGGGCTAAAGTTGTGGTAAGCATACATGGGCTGGAGAAAAATGGATGGGATGTTGGGATCCGAGCTAGGACCACAAGCGTGTCACCTTGGAAAGCCATTCATGAGGTATGAGCTAGGACCACAAATTTCTCCCCTCTCATCAAGTATGATTTGAACTCAGGTAACTCCATAAAATTCTAGGAACAAACATGGGTGGGGAATGCCCCTCTTAAGGACCTATTTCCTTCCTTGTTTGCCCTTTCTGACATAAAAAATGAGCCAGTTTCTTCCTATATTACCCCCTCATCTTCCTCTTCTGGGTTTGGGTGGAATTTGGGCTTGAGAAGGGCTGTGAGAGATTTAGGCTTGGATAGTATTTTGAGTCTCCTTGGTATCCTTGATAGTGTTTTCTTGGACCTTGCTAAGTTGGATTCTAGAATCTGGACCCCCACTCCCACCGGCTCATTTTCCTGTGCCTCTTTCTTCAAAGTCTTAAGTCAGTCCCCTAGTCCTGTTGTCCCTCCCTTCCCGGTTAATGAGGTTTGGTGTAGACCAATTCCCCCTAGGGTTGGTAGTTTTTGCTGGGAAGCTTTTCTAGAAAGAATCAGTACTGGTGATCTGCTCCAAAAGAAGAAACCCAAGACATGTTTATCCCCTCATAGGTGTGTTCTCTATAAAGCGGATGGGGAGACTAATTTTCACCTATTGGTGTCTTGCCAGTTTGCAAAGTCCATTTGGGTGTGGGCTTTATCCCTCTTTGGATGTAGGTGGAATCCTCCATCAAACTTGCAAAGTCTTTTTTCCCCTTCCTTCTTCAAGTGCCAAATGAAAAGGGGAAGGACCATGTGGAGATGTTTGAGGGCTGCAGTATGCTAGGCTTTGTGGGAGGAAAGAAATTCCAGGATCTTCTTTGAAGTAGATAGAGGCAATGAAGAATTGAGAGAACTGATCCATATAAGGGTAGTACAGTGGCTGAAATCTTCAAAGCTGTTTACAGACTTCACAGTGGATGACTTGTTGAGGAAGTGGGGTGAGATTGCTAAATGCACCCAGATCAAAACAATATTGAATGTGTCTTGGACCCCCCCCCCCCACCTACTGGTTTTTTAAAACTAAACTTTGATGGGAGTAGTTGGGGGAATCCTGGACACTCGGGGATTGGGGGTGTGTTTAGGGATGAGAATGGGTTTGTGTCAGCCCTGTTCTCAGGCCCAATTGGAGTGGGTGACTCTCTCAGGGCCAAGATCTTTGCAGTTTTGGAAGGAGTCCAAAGAGCAAAGGAGATGAGTATAAGAAAACTCATAATTGAAGGGGAAGCGGAGGTGGTGGTAGGGTGGCTGAATAAAGAAAATAGCAGGTAATAGATGTACAGCAATGAGAGGAGGAAATTTAGGTGGTTGGTTCAAGAGATGGAAGTCAAGATCAGCTAACTCTTTTGCTGATGGGTTAGCTAAGCAAGGGGTCGAGTGGGAGTCTATGTTTTGGGCACAAGTGTAATTTTTCCCTTTTTCTATTCTTGGGAGCTCAAGCTCCAAATGGAAGATAAGAATGTTTATCTTCCTCCACGTAATTACTTCTGTGATTAATTAATGAAATGTTGTTATTGATAAAAAAAAATGATGATCTACAGTAAAGATCATCATAACCTTGAATTTCGATTGATTTTTAATCATCCATATTGATAATTCCTCAGATCCTTGATTCTTAATCTTTAATTTTAATCTTAATGGATTTTTTATCTTATTAGGTCCTACATGATGGGATCTGCATTTACAGATTAGTAGAGCCTCTAATTGATTTTAGTCATAATCATAGTTGTCAAGGTGACGCCTAGGCGCGGCAATTTTTAGAGGTTGCCTCACCCAATGCCAAGATGTTTTTAATATTAGGCACTCACCCATATACATATTATATTATTTTTTTGAATGCACATATGTAATATCATTTTATTGGATGGTTTTATTTTATTAGAATACACCTTGTTGTATGTTATCATGTTTTAATTCTCTTTTATATTAAAGCTTCAAAAGTTTCTTTGGGTTTGTGTTTTTTTTTATCAATAACATCAACTTCATTAAATTAAGAGAATAGAGGGAAAAGAATACAAAGGGAGATAAAATAACTTAGCTCCCCAAAAACAGAAAACACAGGGAATGCAAAGAAAATTAAAAACTAGCCCAAAAAACAGCCTCCCTATTCACTCCTTGCTTGGCCAACCCATCCGGAAATGAGTTGGCACTCCTCTTCACCCAGCTGTACTGAATCTCAATGTCCCTACCCAGCCATAAGAACTGTTTTTCTCATTGTTAAAGTTCCACAAACCACTGTCCTCTGTCTTCAACCAATTAACCACCACCTTCGAGTCACCTTCCAAAATCAAACGGCTAATATTTAGATTTTTTGCTCTTCGAATTCCTTCAAGCGCTGCAAGGATCTCAGCCCTAAGAGAGTCACCTTCTCCAATAGGGCTAGAGAATAAAGCAGTAACAATCCCTTCCTCATTCCTGAAGACTCCTCCAATCCCAGAGGGCCCTGGATTCCTTACACTGCTGCCATCAAAATTCAGCTTTATAAAGCCCGAGGGGGGAGGGGACCAGGACGGACAAAGAGTCCTCTTGCATCTAGCAGTGAAAGCAATCTCTTTCCAGTTTCTTAGTAAGTCATCCATAGGACAATCTGAAAACAACTCCAAAGATTTTAGCCAGTGGAAGGATTCGATCTAACAAATCTTCCAAAGTTTTTTCCTTGTCAAAAAATATGCGTGAGTTTCTTTCTTCCCACAAAGACCAGCAAATCGCTGCCCTAATACACCTCCACATAGTCTTCCCTCGCTTCTTAGGCCAACTGAAAAAAGAAAGAGAAAACAAACCTTGGACAGTCTCCGGAGGATACCAAGAATGCCCAAAACGGGAGAAAACCCACTCCCAAACAGATTTAGCAACCTTACAAAAGACCATGAGGTGGTAGCCAGATTCCCCATCATCTTTACAAAGAGCACATCTATTCTTTGGGTTTGTGTTCTGAACTGAAAGCTTAACAGAGAAACCAAGGACTAATAAGTTTCCATTGTTCAGTCCAAGTCGTCCAAGATCTCCAGGTAAGTTTCTTCTTTCAAAATATTTTTGGGACGAAATAGGGGCTTCATCGCCTCCTTCCTCAAATAACACTACTCTCGTATTTTACTTTCTTACCTTTTTATTAACAAGAGAAACACTTTTGGGAACGAAACAAGGGCTCCAGCCCCTTCTTCTTAAACAGGTGTTGTGCCCTAACTTTTTAAAATTTTCTTGTATTTTTTGCACTATTTTTAATAATGCGGTTTTTTGAACGAAACAAGGGCTTTGTCCTTTTATTTTTCTCTCATTTTACACTGCATTCTCCATTTTTATTAGCTTGAAACAGGGCCTCCACCCCCTTAAGCATAGTGCAAGTCGTCCAAGAGGACTGACTTATTTTGGGAATGAAACATGGGCTCCGCCCCCTTATTTTTCTCTCTTTTTTTTTAATGGATCCCCTTTTTGTTATCCTAAAACAGGTATGATGTATATATGATGGCATTTTATGTTTTATTTGAATGGTTTTATTGCTAATAGACAGTATACAGTTATGTTGTCTAGCATAAAAAACTAATAAAGTAGCTTAACAGGGGTAGGGATTTTTATTTTATACTTTAAATTCCACAGCCTAGGCCATGCCTAGGCGATTTTGCGCTCCGTGGTTGCCTAGGTGCCTTAACAACCATGGTCATAATTCGAATTTTAATTCTTCATAGGTTCTATATGGTGATCCTCACTTGAAGATCATCAGAACTTTTAATTTCGATTGATTTTTTTATCTTCACTATTGAATATTTAAATCTTTGTTAACCACAAGTTGATGATTTATAGGTTTTATATGGTGATCTACATATGGCGATCATTAGAACCTATAAATGATATTAAACATTTGTTTCAATAACTCTTTAAATCTTTATAGGTCCAATATGATGATCTACATTTTGAGATCATCGGAACCTATAGTTGATTTTAATCATTTATTTCAAAAAATTCTTAAATCTTTGATATTGAATTTAATTTTTGATAGATTCTATGTCTACATATATTATCAGAACTTTCAAGCTTTGGTTGATTTTAATCAACTATATTGACAACTTTTCAAACCTTTGATTCTTGATTCCAATCTTTATGGGTTCTATATGATGATCTACATTTGGAGATCATCAGAACCTATAATTGATTTTAATCATTTCTTTCCATAATTCTTTAAGTTTTGATAGGTTCTATATGATGATCTACACTCAGAGATCATCAGAACCTACAATTGATTCTAATCATTTATATCAACATTTTTTTCTTAAATTCTTTGATCTTAAATTTAATTCTTGATGGGTTCTATATGATGATCTACACTTTGAGATCATCAGAACATTATCTAAATTAATCTTTGAAATTCAATTATTCATCTTGAGAGTTTTTAAGCTTTAATGCTAATCTTGAATGGTTATACATGATGATCTACACCTGGAGACCATCAAAACCACTAATATTTGAAAATCTTTGATCCTTGATCATTTGTACCTTGATAATTATTTCAGTTCTTGATTCTCATTGGTAAAGAGATCATCAAAATCATTAAAGCTTTTGATCTTAAAGAATTTTTATAAATCTTGATTTTGAATCGTCACTCTTGATGAACCTTTGAATCTTTTATTCACAATCATTTATCTTAATCTAATTTTTCATCTTTAATGGTAATCCACACCCGGAGATTACTAAATTTCTTGGGCTGAAGTAGCTTATACAAGTCCCTACCCTAAAGTCAGAAGATACCCTGAACAATCTCAAGGGTAATGGGAATACTTGTAAAACAATCTCAAGGGCAAAAAGACATTGTCTCATCAATCTAACAATAAATAAACATTTTCAGTGATAAAATAGTTTTATAAATTCCTACCCTAATATTTTAGGGTAACCCTGAACATTCTCAGGAAGAACAAGAATGCTTGTAAAGCAACCCCAAAGCACAATGATAAAGGCCATAACAAATCTCTTTTATCAACGATAAAAAAAAAATCACAATCCTAAACATTGGATGAATAAATAAATAAAGTTTCAGGATTAAGGAAATATTAGAACAAAATCCTTCTAAGCAGAATCATATTTAATGATTTAAAGATTCAACCTTTTTTTTGTTGACAGCTATCAAAAATAAGACAGAATCATACTTAATGATTTAAAGATTTTAGCCTTTTTTTTCCTGTTGACATCAATCAAAAAAAAAAAAAAGAAAGAGAATCATATTCAGCCTTTTTTCTGTTGACAGCAGTAAAAAAAAGACAGAATCATACTTAATGATTTAAAGATTCAGTCTTTTTTTCTGTTGACAGCGGTAAAAAAAGGTTGAGTCTTTAAATCATATTCAGTCTTTTTTTCTTTTGAAAGCAGTCTTTTCTTTTGAAAATGTTTGAGGATATCCTCTTGAAAGCAACAATCAGCATGTGGAGAGAAGCTGGAACACAGCAGTCCCTCTCTTGAAAGTAGCAACTCTCTTGCTAAAAAAAAAATAATAACCTTTTCCTTTTGGAGCCTCCACGTGAATGAGATTGACTCAATAAAGCTGAGTCTCTCTTTTTTTTCTTTTGGCTGGAGAAAATGAGAAGCTAGACACGTGTTAGGCCTATCTAGCTTCTATATTTATCTAAATAAATGGACAGCTGGCTGTCCATTTGTTTAAGTAGTGGTCCATACTTAATTACTTAAAAAGCTTTTAAGCCCCATTAACATACAACTTGGGCCAACTTTAATTTAGAACACGGGACCACACTTTATGTGCGGGCCCACGCCTATAATATTCCTAAGCCCATTTAATTATGGACCCTTTAAGCCACATGTACATACATTCTTGGGCCCCTTAGGTAATGGGGCCACATTTAAGTCATATGGGCCATCTTCAAATATATATACTACTTGTACAACAAAAGAAAGGAAAGCCTAACAATAAATGTGTAGGCCCATTTCTTTCGCAATTTCCAGCTCATTGAAGGGGCTTACAACATATTTAGGTCCTAATTAAGCCTTGCTTGTAACTTGTAAGAATCTTGTCCAATCAATTTTAAATAAAAAAAATGGCTGTTAAGTCCTTAATTTTGCTGGATTTGGAGCATGTTATTAAGCTACTCCCAGAGAGAGAGAGAGAGAGAGAGAGAGAGAGAGAAGGGGCTTTCTTTCCAATCAGACCTTTTAAGCCAATCAGTCCTATGGGTGGGCTGAAACAATTTAGGAAAGAAAGGGGCTTGTAGTATAGTTTAGTGAACAATAGGCCCTAAAAAAATTAAATTTATGTTAATTAACAATCTTATGATGAGTTCCACATATTTATAAAGGGGATGCCACTTGTCTTATCCTAATAAGAGGGATCTTTTTCTATCAAAAAAAAACAAAAGGCTGTTTTCCCTCCTTTAGCCATTTGAATTGGGGGGACACATGTCACCCTAGGGGAGAGAGTTATTTTCCCTCCTCTAACCACTTTAAGCGGGGTGACACATGCCACCCTATCTTGGGGAGGGGGGGCTATGTCACCCTAGGAAGGAAGAGTTTTCATCTCCCTCCTTAACCCATTTTAAGTGGGGTGACACTTGGCACCCTAAGGAAGAGAGGGTTGGGGAGTAGACCTGTTCATGGGCCGGGCCGGTCTTGGTCATGTAATTAGGCCCGCGGGCCTGACCTCGGGCCTAACACAGTAAGCCCGACTGTGTTTCGGGTCGGGCTCGGGATTTGTCAAAAAAGCCCGACCCGAGCCCTGCCCGACTCAGCATTATATATTTTATAAAATATATAATATGTATTTTATATATTATATAAAATATATAAATAATATAATATTTATTAAAATATATATTTATAATTTAATATATATATATATATTTTGTATTCTTTTCTTTATAATTTCTCTCTCTCTCTCTCTCTCTCTATTCAGCCGCTTCAGCAGTAGTAATAGTAACAGTATAGGCTAAATTTCGGGCTCGGGCCGGGCTCGGGCCCAAGTTGTAGGCCCAATGGTCGGGTCGGGCTCGAGCTCGGGCCTTAAAAAAAATCTGTTAATACAGAGTGAAAGCCCGGCCCGAGCCCGGCCTGGCCCGGCCCATGAACAGGTCTATTGGGGAGTTACTTAACCACCTCCCTCCTCTATATAAACCCCTCTCCTACAAGGAGAAGGGGCTTATGCTATTTTATTGGCAAATAGGAGTTCTAGCACTAAAGAATCAAGTAGGAAGAGAAAAGAGAAGATTGGTGTGAAGAGCATAAAAGAAGGAAGAGGAAGGTAGGGAAATTATCACCCCTACTATTTTTGCATGAAAAGATAGTTGGATTGATCCTATTTGTAAGGATCTTGTAATTTCCATTTCTATTTTTAGTCAAATCACTTGTTACCTATCAAAAAAAAAAAAAGTAAAATATTTTTTCAAGAGGTAAAGCAAGATTGTATTACTGAATAAAAGTAATATATTTGCCATCAGGAATCATGCAAGATACTAGAAATACATCTAACTTAACATACCTGCAAATGAAAAGCAACAAACAGTATTATGGATAAGGAGTTCAAAGTATGATCTCTGGAGCTGTTAATGCCATGTCTTTTTGCCCAAGCTTTCATCTGCAATGGGGCCGATATGATGGGTAAATTTCATGCCCACTAGATGCTACAGCAATAACTGTACCAAATGACATAGGAATATCATATAAAGAAAAAATACAACTTGCTGACTTAATCTCTAAATAGTCTCCCAGCAACTTTAGGGAACAAAACATTCCTGTGCCATTTTCCTCTTAACTGGAGAAATAAGGGGAGTATTGGTGCATTTCAAGACATCCCCCCGCCAGCAGGTAGTTAGCTTACCTCTAAAGGAATGGGAATGTGGATAAATGAATATCATGTGGACTTCTGAAATAACATGGCATGGGCACCTCTTTTGACAATAACCAATAGATTCCCCAATCCCAAACCCAGTTGCCATCTATATTGCCACTTCAACAAGTTGTGATCTTTGTTCGAGAAGATCAAAGGTAAGCACCATTGGGCCATGTCCAAAGATGAGGGGAAAAATGTTTACTGAAAACAAAGTCACTAGTTCCAAATGGCTAAACAAAAAAAATGCATATTCATTTTTATCATGAATCTAATAATGTCGGATCTGCTACTGGAAGATATGGATATGTGCATAGGTGTCATGCCAACTGCACTGCCATCAGGGAAAAGGACATACCATGATACATCAATGTTGATCAGGTGAAAGGAGATAGGCAATTGAACTTCT
The DNA here is from genome assembly GCF_055504915.1 of Nelumbo nucifera. Classification (NCBI taxonomy): domain Eukaryota; kingdom Viridiplantae; phylum Streptophyta; class Magnoliopsida; order Proteales; family Nelumbonaceae; genus Nelumbo; species Nelumbo nucifera. The sequence goes on from NC_142655.1 coordinate 57,122,710, forward strand.
ATTAATTTATATTTGAAACTGAATAGAACTCTTCAAGGACCATAACTCCTTGGGAATGCAATTCACAGGTTGGCAATGTCTATCAAGGGAAAACATTTTGAAAGGAAGAGGAAGTTGCCCAAACTTCCCTTGCAAGTTCCAGTGGATGAATGCAGATGGCATACCTAGGGAATCTACTAAGTGGAATTAAAGAATAATGAAAGAAAGATTCTTACCAAAAAACTTAGTTTCTGAAACCTTTCATCAATTGCTGAAATCGTGTGGATAAACATTGATTTAGCAATGCCATCTTTATTTTCAATTGAAATATCGCACTCAATTCCAGTTCCAAGATCTTTGAATTTAATAATAGGCACCCTAGCTCTCAAGATTGGTTGGACATCACAAATATGCCCTTTCCCTGCAAATATAGGCATGAAAAGATGTAAATATTTAAGGATTAATGTGTATCATGTAACAATCAACAGGACTTAGTTGGACTCATTCCATCAAGGGTCTTTCAAGTCATGTAGGTTGAAAGTCATATGTAGGAAATGGTTAAATTATTGATCTTAAACAAACCCAGGATTATTAGTGATGAAACAACTCAAGTTCCATCAACACCATCCCAGAGCGGATTGAAGAGATGGCGAATTGGACTTGTTCCACAAAGAGCTGTTAATTGATTAGAGGTTGGAACTTGTATGTAGGAAATGGCTGAACTATTGATTTTAAACAAGCCCAAGATCCTTAACAATGAAACAACTAAACCTCTGTCAACACCTCTGAGCAGATTGAAGACATGGCCACTCAGAGCAAACCTCCCAAAGAAAAAAAAAATTCAAACTAAACCTTGTCAACCTATCCAGTTACTACTACATCTATGTCTGATTAAAATTATGCTCCAAAGGATCACTATCTGAAGAATGAGTTTTGAGCTAAAAATGATTCTTTTTTGAAGTTAAATTTTCTAGCTCCAAATAATCAATTCTTAAAGTGGATTTTGAGCCCAAAACAAGAATTAGTTCCATCAATTCACATACATCTTAACTTAAAAAGATTCTTAGAATCACAGGATTTATCTGGATTACTTCTCAGAAAGCATGCCAAACACAGCCTAAACTTCCAGATTATCTCTGGAGGAACCACACCACCTGTATCCACGCAGATTTCACAGAGAAAAATGGCTGTCTATCCATCAAGAAAACAACCTATGAAATGTGAGTACTGTGTGGCCTCTGACTCTAAGGTAGCAGGATGTAAAACAGTTATAATTTTTTTTCACATTGAAGTATTTGTTGGACCCACAAAGATATATTCTAAGAGAAACACACAGTGAACAGACTCTAGGAACAGGTTCTTTCATCATCATTAATTCCCCTTTCTTGGATCCACCTTTGCCTCCTGCAATCAATTAAGACTCAAAGCATTTCTTGATTTCCCCATCTAGCAAAGGCCACGCAATGGTCAGACAAACAAATAACTTGTACATTTCAGAATCCATTACCATTCTAACTGAGTTTGCAAGGTTTCAGCCATCAAACATTTTGCCTGCATTCTGGAATGAGAACAGACCTGCTCCTTTCAACCCCATTTTTTTGTTATCTTTAAATGTAAACTTCAACTGTTTTTTTTTTTTTCTTTTGTGAGAGGTATCAATGATGGAGAAACCAGATGGTTAGCTATGGGGGTTTCTGATTTTTTATGGATTTTATATTTTTTGGAGGACAGCCAAGTATTTTGGTAACCTTATATATTGTATGTTTATTCAAGCCCGAGGATATTAAGCATTTTTTGTCAATGGTTGTTTAGATGCAGATACAACACTATTCTTAGCTATGTTAGAATCTAGGTTTGGTCACTTTCTGGTCTTCTGTGGTCGTGAAGTAAAGACATCCTAAGACTTTCCCGGAAAAAGTAATGATTCTGAAGTTCCAAGTAGGTGATAGGTGGATTATATGTCAACATGCCTAAGCAACCATGATATACTTTAACAATATCAAAAAAAAAAAAGACTAGTAGATGAGAAGGAGATAATAACCTAAAGATGTACTTTTAAGTAGATGGCAACCAGATGAAAAGAAATTGGCGAGTGAAGGAGGCAACAAGTAGCTGTCAAGCAGCTGAAAAAGTTATTTGCTCATGTACATATCTCTTGATCCATGTCAATACATACTTTTGTACTGTGTCCTTTGAGGCCAAAGAAATTTGACTATTCTCGTGTTGATGTATTTGGTGTGTGATCCCCAAATCCTGAGTGATTTTATGGCCCTCATTGAGTATACCCTGTTTTTTTCTCCTCTTTTCTTTCTCTAGTTTCCTTATTCTTACAACTACACAGCCTCAAGAAATATAGTTTAAGACTTGGATAAGTGTATTAATATCAATTTTTTGACAAAAAACTTTCGTTAAATTTCATTGGAATCAAAGGATTACATCTGTTACAAGCATCCCAATGTGTGGCGCAAGGTGCAGCCTCACTCTTTAACAAAAATATATAGCAGATTTACAAATGGTCCCAGTACATCTGATCCCTAGTTACCCGTTGCTTAGCTAGACAATCAGCCAATGTATTGGCATCCCTTCCCACCCACTGTATAGTTAAAACCGTCTATTATGTGAGCCATTTGAACTTCTTCATTTCATTTCTGTAACACCAAATCACTGAATCTGGGTTCTTTAGCCAACCCACCTCCACCTTGGAGTCCCCTTCTATTATCAATTTCTCCATTCCTAAATCTTTTGCAAACTGAATGCCTTGTAGGGCTGCATATAGTTCCGCCTTTAAAGAGTCTCCATGTCCCATTGGTCTTGAAAAGATGGCTTTTAAATTTCCTTGTCTCTTAAAGCTCCTCCTATGCCAGATGGACCTGGGTTGCCTTGGCTACTCCCATCAAAGTTTAGTTTCAGCCAATCTTCAATGGGAGGACTCCAAATAGACCTTGCTATAATTTTTTGTACTACACTAAAGGCTATGAAGCTCCAATTCTTCCAGATATCATCAAAGGAGAAATATTTGAATAGGTCCAATGTTTGCAACCAATGTATAACCCTGGTCATAACACACTCCATAATTTGTTGTTTACTTCTTTCTTTCTCTTGGAAGATTCTTGCATTTCTTTCTACCCATTATGTCCAGACCACAGCTGCTCTAGTGCATCTCCACATTATTCTTCCCCCTCTCTTCGGCAACCCAAAGGTTAATGGATCAAACAGCATTTTAATCTCCGTTGGAATATCCCACCTGATATACCTGCAGAATTGAGGGAGGAGGCTATGGATCGCCTTCTAAGGTGCTGCTAAGGTAGCCCTTCGTGATACACCAGCATCCCAACCATTCTCAACCCACAAATTTTCCCTCTCTAAAGGCCATCGCCATAACCATTTCCCTAGGAGTGTTGTATTCTTCTTTCTTACATTCTCAATACCTAATCTACCCTCTTCCTTGCTTCTACACACCACCTCCCAACTTACTAAGTGATCTTTCCTGACCTCTCCCGGCTCCCAAAGAAAGTCTCTCATGATTTTTTCCAGTTCCTTTTCCTCCCTTGGTGGGATCCTAAAAATAGAGAGGAAATAGATCGGTAGGTTAGCCAATGTAGATCTTATTAGAGTAATTGTACCTCCCAAAGATATATAATTTCTCTTCCAACCAGCCAGCCTCTTCTTACTTATTTATACAACTGAGTTCCAAAAACTGCTTTCCTTCGGGTTTGCACCTAGAGGTAGTCCTAGATAGTTCAAAGGCCAAGGGGTGATATGACACTCTAAGCAATTTGCTATCAAGCTCAGGCCATTTTCCTCCATATCAACCCCTGCTATGCAGCTCTTATTTAGGTTTATTTTCAGATTGGAAACTTTTTCAAACTTCTTAATCAGGACTTTCAATTTCCTCACTCTCCTAATGTCCCCGCCCCAAAGAAAATTATGATATCATCTACAAACTGGAGATGAGTAATTGGAACATTATCTCTACCCACTCTCCACCCCCTAAACTTGTCTTCCCTATCTGCCTTAGAGAGGATTCTACTAAAGGCATCCGCCACTAAAGTAAAAAGGAGCGGAGAGAGAGGGTCACCTTGCCTTAGCCCTCTGCAAACTGGGAAAAAGTCTTTCACCACTCCATAGGCTACAAAACAAGGGTAGCCCATACCCCATACCCACTACCCCCCAACCCTGATGACAGCAGGATTTGATCCCAAGCCTCCGCTAAAAGAAACAAAAGAATTTACCAATTGAGCCACCATCAGTTGGTTACAAGTAAGTGGATTTTCAAGTTCTCTTTTTATATATTTCTTAACTTTCTTTCTAGTAAGCCTGTGAAGACAATCAAAACAATCCTAATTTTTTTTCTCTACAACTCATCCCTTGATTTCTACTACCTAAAGTCCTTTCATTAACCCTCCTACCACTAGACTACTTGATCTTTTCTTTTTTTTTTTCTTTGATCAGCAAGAAAATCTTATTAATTGTATTAATATGTGAAAACAAAAGTTACAGCATAGAGGTTATCCAATCACCCAAAGGTACAAGAGAAAAATATAAATGACCAAGAATTAACAAATATATATGCCCAAGATCAAGAGTTACAATAATGCCAAAAACAGTTGGTTGCTTAGCTAACCTATCCATTTATATATATTAACAAATCTATCTCTTGGAGGAAGAATCACCCTAATTAGGTCTACTTTAGCTAACCTGCCCATTTATTACTGTTGTGAATCTTATTAATTGGTTCTCTGTCAGTATGTTGTTAGTATGCTGTCAGCCTAGTCTACCTAGGTGCTGTCAGCCAGTTTTCTTTTTTTTTAGTTGTTTATTATTAGGAATTGCTGCCAAGGGCATTCTTATAACTTCAATTCTTATTATTTTAAGTGAATATAAATAATTAGCTAGTAGCCGCCAGCCCTTAATTTTTGAGTCTCAATCAGACCTCTCTCTCTCTCTCTTCCCTTCTCCTCTACGTTCTCTTCTCCTCTCTCTCTCTCTCTCTCTCTCTCTCAAAGGAACACATGGTATCAGAGTAATAATTCTGGGTTCGAAAATTGTTTTTCTCTCATCTGAATCTTAGTCATTTTTTGTTCTCTTGATCTCTTGGACATGGAAGACCAAGAATTCTAATCGGACTGTTTAGAGTTCTTGCGGCTGTTGTTCTTTGGGTTCTTCCTTGGTCGTAACACCAAGGAAACCCTAACAGAAGAGGGGCAATGCTGGAATGACTCTCCTCTCTTAGTTCGATGCTGTGAAAAATATTTTCCTAGGTTTGCACCTTCGTACAGGTGTTGGACAGGGGTATGTGTCCCCTGTTTTCTCTGTGGTCTATGCTGTTAAGGGCTGTGAAGGCCTTGGTTTTGAGGTTTACACCTTCGTACAGGCGCTAGACAGGGGTATGTTTTTTTTTTAATCATGTGCTGTTGTCGAACTGTTTTTTTTTATCAGCGCTGTTGTCGAACTGTTAGTAAGCTCTTCTTTTAATGACTGTTTCTGGCCAAACTATTGTTGTTAGTAGACTGTTTTCAGTAGCCTGTTAGTAGACTAGTTGCTGGACTGATTATTGGGCTATTCTAAGGGCCGAACTATTGCTGAACTGATTTCAGCAGTATCTTTCTCATTCCGGAAGTGAAAATTCTTGGGAGTTTAGCATTCTGTTTCTGTGGGATCTGGTTTGGTATATTTGTGACCCTTTTTTCTCAATGGCAAACTATGATTCAGCATCATCTAGAGTTACTCCAACTCGTAGTACAGATGGTATGGGGGGTGAAAACATGATGTTTCCCATGCCAATTACCCCTTTAAATGGCCTGAACTACCTGGAATGAGCTAAAAGTGTGAAACTTTATGTAACATTAAGGGGAAAATCTAGTTACATAAATGGCAGAGGCAGAGTGAAAGAACCCAATTGTGTGACAGCTGAACATGATAGGTGGGACCAAGAAAACAGTATGGTGATGTCTTGGCTCGTTGCACCCATGGAACCCGATGTGAAGAAGAATTTTATGTGGGCAGACACCGCTAGTGAGATTTGGGAACAGACCAAAACCACCTATTCTGAGCAAAGGCATTATGCCAAGATTTACCAGTTGCAAGCTGAATCCTCAACCTATAAATAGGAAAATCGTAGTTTGTCTGCCTATTATTCACCCCTTACTTCTGTCTGGAAAGAACTGGATCATTATCAGGCTATAGAGTGGAAACATGATGATGATGCTAAGGCCTATAGGAAGCTAGTTTTTTAGCAGCGGGTGTTTGCTTTCTTTGTTGGGACTGAACCCTGCCTATGAACCCTTAAGAGTTCAGATCTTAGGAAGCAAAGAGTTGTTGTCGGTTCAAGAGGTATATGCCCTTGTTCAATCTGAAGAAAGTAGGCGGAGTGTGATGATTACAACTGAAGGGGAGCAACAGGTAGCATTGGCTGCAATGGATAATAACAATATGGGGAAGAAAAGTGACTTCAAGAAGGCTTATGATAAAGACAAGTTGTTTTGTACCCACCGTCGGTGCTCGCAACATACACGTGACACATGTTGGGAAATTCACGGGAAGCCCAAGTGGGCAATGAAGAACCAAGAACAGGGTAAAGTGCAAGGTCAGAAGAAGCCGAATACAGCACATAATGCAGCAATGTGGCAACCCAAGATACTCGGGTTGCTGGTACTACTCGGGACCACTTTACTAGTTTTGACCCCAAGGAAGATGTAGAGAACACTGATGTGGTCCCCACTGTGTTCGTACAGTTAGTAGTTATGTTAGTTATTTCAGTTTGTTAGTTAGTAGTTATTTCAGACTTATATTATTAATTTGTTTTTTCTATTTTTGCCATGTAAAAGGGTAATTCAGCCCTTTTACATTTATTTGGATATGAATATAAGTAGAGGGGCGGCAATTGCTAGCTTTCTCACTTTCTTATCTGAACCCAATCTTCGAGTTCTTCTTCTCCTCTCCTTCTCTTCTCTTCTCTCCTTCTTCTCTTCTATCTTTGTTTGTCTTTTCTCATCAATATTTAAAACAGATTATAGTCATGTTCAACTACTTGGTATCAGAGCACTCGATCTAGGGCTTCTCATGTGGATTTAATTCAGCCGACCACATGAGAATTATTAGGGCTGGAAGTTTAGAAAGGTCTTTCCTTCGGCTGATTCTTGGAGGTTACAAGAAGTCTTTAGCAGCTGTCCAAGGATTGGAGAGTGTTCCTTGTAATCAGGAAGAATCAAAGAAGAATGAAGTGACCAAGATTAGTTCTTTGATCAAGATTGGAGGTGCCGATCAGATTTTTTCTAGTTCTTTGATCATGATTGAAGGTGCCGACAGCAGTTGATTGATCAAGATTGAAGATTGAAGGTAGCAATCAGTTTTTTCTAGGCAAGTTCCTTCTTTTCTTGAGGCCAGCAGCAGTAAGAGACAAGTTAGCATTCTGCACTTCATAAAATAAGCTTTTTTCTTTGAGATTGATATTCAAAAGGCCATCTTTGTTTATTCAGAGAGGTGCGGCTGGAAAAAATCTCTTTTTTTCACCTGTTTTTAGAGTTTTTGAGAGGAAAACCTAAAATCCAGGTCTGATATTAATTTCGGGGCAGTAATTGGTTCTTTCTTGCTCTTTGGAAGGTCCAGAAGAGCTGTTATTTATTTTTGGGTAACCGCAGAACCTAAATCATCATCCTAGGTCAGTTGTTATCAGTTTTTGGGTACAGTTTTCTTATTACAGTGCTTTAAAAGCCTTTTTTTAATTAACTCCTAACCTGGAACGGAGTTTAAAAACCAAGGGGAAGGTGTTTCTGGGACTGGTGGTTCAGGTAATATGACTGAGAACACTTTTCAGATTACAATTGTTATGTTTGATGGACCAAACTACTTAGAATGGGCCCAATCAGCCATGATGGGCATTGGGGGTAGAGGAAAACTGAATTTTTTTGTTGGGGGATGTGAAGGAACCAACTAAGGAGGACCCTACTTATGCTAAGTGGGTTCAGGAGAATTATTTGGTGATGACATGGCTGTGCAACTCTATACAGCCACATATCAGCCGAAACTAATTGTGGGCCAAAACAGCTAAGGAAATATGGGATGTTACGAAGGAAACCTACTCTCAGCCCCTTAATGTTGCTAGGGCTTATGAACTGAAATTTTGAGGTTAAAAATCTCAAGCAAGGAGAGAAACAGGTCTCCGTTTATTTTTCAACCTTGAAATCTCGGTGGCCTGAAATTGACCATCTTGAAACAATTGAGTGGGAGAGTCAGAAAGATGTACAAACTTACAGAAAGGAGGTTTTTGAGTTCCTGGCTGGTTTGAATTTTGAATATGATATTGTGAGACAGCAGTTGTTGACAAGAGATAGTGTGACTCTATCACAAGCCTATTCCCTAATGCACAGTGAAGAAACTAGGAGAAAGGTTATGTTGCAGCAACAGCCCTTCGAATCAGCCTTGGTAGAAGTTAGACCAAAGTCTAGGGGTGATAAAGAGAAGGATGTGAAGAAGGAAGCTAAGAAGGACCTAGTATGTCAACACTGCAAGAAACCTAAACATACTAAGGACACCTGTAGGAAGCTGCATCCTCATCTAGTTCCAGCAAAACTCAGAAACAAGGAGAATGCTAATATGGCTGTCAAAACTGATAGTACAACCTCATCAAGCACTAGAGGCACTCCTCTAGACACCCTAGCTACAGTTCGAGCTGCTCTGACTCAGCTAGAAAATGAAGTTACTAATTCATCTCCTCAGCCACCATCAGCTCCTCCAACCTCATCTTTTGCTCATTCAGGTAATCAGGCTTCATCTTACCATGCTTCAGCGCCAGGTAATACAAAACATTACTGGGTAATAGATTCAAGAGCATCTGACCATATGACTGGCTTGCCATCACTGTTTACTACCTATCATTTATCTTCTGGAAAAGACAAAGCGTCCATTGTCGATGGCTCTCCGGTTCTAATTTCTGACAAGGGAGACATCAAGTTGTCTAGTGCCATTTCCTTATCTTTGGTTTTGCATGTTCCTAAACTTAGTATTAACTTGCTTTCAGTTAGTAACAATACAAAAAAAAACAAAATTGTTCAGTGAACTTTTTCCCTGATCGATGTGTTCTTCAGGATTTGGAGGCAAGGAAGGTGATTGGAACTAGCTGTGAGATGAATGGAATCTATCTACTTGGAGGGAGCTCTCATTGAGAAGATAGTGAAGCTAGGTCTTTTGTTTCTCAGTCTATTAGTCAGGTTATGCTTTGGCATAATCGGTTGGGTCATTTATCTTTTCGGGTTTTGAAGAGTTTGTTTCCCAGTTTGTTTGAGTTTGTTTAGATGTCCAATTTAAAATATGAAAGTTGTGAGCTTGCAAAGCATTGTAAAACAACCAATTCATTGAGTAATAAAAGTAGTATTCCTTTTGAAGTTGTGCATACCAATGTCTAGGGACCTTATCATATCACTGCTATGGGGGGATACAAATATTTCTTGTTGTTTGTTGATGATTATACCCATTTTTCTTGGGTTTACCTTATGCATTCTCGAGATGAGGTTCTAGCATTAATCTAGATGTTTCACCAGATGATTTTAACCCAGTTTGGGGTCAAAATCAAAATTTTTAGATCTGATAATGCGAAAGAATACTTTGCAAAACCATTAGCCTCCTATCTCCTTGACCATGAGATTATCCATCAGAGTACTTGCCCTCATACACCACAGCAAAATGGGGTTGCCGAGAGAAAGAATAGGCACATATTGGAGGTGGCTAGAAGCATTATGTTTAACTCCAATGTGCCTATACGTTTCTGGGGGATGCTATTCTTACAGCAGTGTATTTCATTAATCAGATACTTTCACGGGTTCTTAACATGAAATCTCCCTTTACCCTTTTATATCCTGATAAAGAGTTGTTTATCGTTCCCCTTAAAACATTTGGTTATACTTGCTTTGTTCAGATTCTTGGCCCTCATCGTTCCAAATTTGATCCTAAGGCATCAAAATGTATTTTCCTTGGTTATGCACAAATCCAAATGGGATATTGCTACTATGAACCTACTTCTGGGAGGAGATTTGTCTCTATGGATGTCACTTTCTTTGAGGATGTACCCTATTATTCTAGGGTTTCTCCTCGGGGTGAGAGTAGTGAGGTTGGGGTTGACTCATCAGAAGTTCCTTTACCTGTTCCATTGAGTGAAGAGGATTGTCAGAGGTGTCGGGATTTGAGAGTCTTTCACAAACAGTGGAGGCAAGTTGATTTTGGTCATCAGTAGTCCAGGCCGGCCCCAGTTCCTTCTGCGGATCCAAATTCAAGTACCATAGTTCCTTTATCAGATATTACAGATGAGATACCTTCCACTATTGAGCCCTCACCTTCCATTATTGAGCCCTCACCTTCATTGGATGACCTTGACCTTCCCATTGCAGTTCGTAAAGGCAAATGCCGTTGCACCACATCCACAGCTCATTGCATTCCCCAATTCTTGTCCTATGATCATTTGTCCCCCTCTTACAAGTCCTTTCTTGCATCCATTGCTGATATTCCCATACCCAGAACAATGCAAGAAGCCTTATCAGTTCCTGAGTGGAAAGATGCAATGAAGGTAGAAATGGATGCCCTTATCAGAAACCGTACCTGGGAGATAGTTGATCAGCCCAAAGGGAAGAAAATGGTTGGACGTAGATGACAACTATCAAAGTCTCATGGTATTGACTACTTTGAGACATTTGCACTGGTAGCAAAGATGACAACTATCAGTCTTATTATCTCTTGCAGCCAGTTACTCTTGGCCTTTGTTTCAGATGGATGTTAAAAATGCCTTCCTTAATGGGGACTTGCAGGAAGACGTTTATATGCAGTTACCTCCCGGATTTTATGGTGCAGAAATAGGAAAGAAGGTTTGCCGGTTGAACAAAGCCTTGTATGTACTAAAGCAGTCCCCCAGCGCTTGGTTTGATAGATTCATACAAGCCCTTGAAAAGTTCGGTTATGTACAGGCCCTGTCAGACCAAACCTTGTCTATCAAGAAAGTGGATTCTTCCTTAACCTTGCTTACTGTATATGTGGATGACATTGTAATAATAGGGAATGATAACAATGAAACTGAGACCCCTAAGCAACTCCTTCATGGCTTCATCAAGAGTTTGAGATCAAAGATCTGGGAGAGCTACGATACTTCTTGGGTATTGAAGTAGATAGGTCCAAGCATGGAATTTTTGTTTCTCAAAGAAAGTATGTTCTTGACTTGTTAGAAGAAACTGGAAAGTTGGGTGTTAAGCCTGATGACACACCTATTGAACAAAATCACAAGATCAGTGCAAAAGGTGGAGAGCCTCTTGAAGATAAAGTTATGTTCCAACGGCTAGTTGGAAAACTTCTCTATCTTTGTCTCACACGACCAGACATCAGTTATGCAATTAGTGTTGTTAGTCAATATATGCACTCTCCTAGAACTACCCACCTACTTGCAGTTGAAAGGATATTGGCATATTTGAAAAGGTGCCCTGGCAGAGGTGTTTTGTTCAAGAATAATGAGCACATAAAGATAGAAGTTTACACAAATGCTGATTGGGCAGGGTATGTTGATGATAGAAGATCTACCTCTGGATATTGTGCTTTTGTAGGAGGTAATCTTGTCTCCTAGAGGAGTAAGAAACAAAATATTATTTCTCGTTCCAGTATTGAAGTCGAGTATAGGTCCATGGCATATGGTATGGCTGAAATCCTATGGTTGAAATCCCTATTTGAGGAGTTGGGTATTGCTTATGAGAAGCCCTTAATGTTGTACTGTGATAATCAAGCTGCTATTAATATGGCTCATAATACAGTACAACACGACAGAACTAAACATATTGAAGTGGACAAACACTTTTTTCAAAGAAAGGGTTGCATCTCAAGAAGTATGTCTTCCATATATCACCTCCAACATGCAGCTTGCAGATCTTCTCACCAAGGCTGTTTCAAGGAAGAAGTTAGAGGCAGACCCATGCAAGTTGGGAATGACAAATATCTATTCCTAACTTGAGGGGGAGTCTAGAGAACACTGATGTGGTCCCCACTATGTCCGTACAGTTAGTAGTTATGCTAGTTATTTCAGTTTGTTAGTTGGTAGTTATTTCAGACCTATATTATTAATTCAGCCCTTTTACATTTATTTGGATATGAATACAAATATAAGTAGAGGGGCGGCAATTGCTAGCTTTCTCACTTTCTTTTTTGAACCCAATCTTCGAGTTCTTCTCCTCTCCTTCTCTTCTCTTCTCTCCTTCTCTTATATCTTTGTTCGTCTTTTCTCATCAGTATTTAAAACAGATTGTAGTCTTGTTCGACTACTAAAGATATCATGAATTTCTTCAAAGATCACTTGGAGTCATATGGTAGGGCTTTGCGACAGATGGATAGTTCAGTTACTGGTACCCCTTCTACTTCATTTGCATCTACATCAGGTAATGTGGCTTCTACATTCCATGTCACTACTACCACTGATTCCCCTTGGATCATTGACTCAGGGGCCTAACCACATGACCGGTAAGCCAAATTTGTTTCAGACTTATAGCCTTTTGTCAAGAAGGGATAAAGTGAGGCTCGCGGAGGGATCATTCTCCTCCATTGTAGGCCAAGGATCAATATCCCTTCTCCATGGCCTTAACCTAAATAGAGTGTTGCATGTTCCCCAAATTCCTATAAATTTGCTTTCAATCAGTAGCATCATAAACTCTTTAAACTGTAGTGTAACCTTTTTTCCTAGTTCATGTGTTTTTCAGGATCTAACTTCTGGGAGGACGATTGGTAGGGGAAGCCTAATAGATGGTCTCTATATTCTCGACAACAAAGTTGATCTCTTGGTCTCGTCCTTGGAGTCATGTAGTCAGTCAAATAAGAATCAATTTTTTTGTGACATAGTCGGTTAGGTCATGTTTCCTTTGAAATAGTGAAGTCTTTGGTTACGTTTTTATTTAAGTCATGTTCGATGTCAAATTTTCAGTGTCAAACATGTCAGTTGAGCAAACAATGTAGAACAACTTTTCATTCAAGTAATAAAAGATCCAGTTTTCCTTTTCATATTGTGTATTCTGATGTATAGGGACCTACTACTATAATCTCTAAGGGCGGATATAAGTACTTTATCACTTTGATTGATGACTTCTCCCCCTATACATGGGTATTCCCGATGCATAGCAGAGATGAAGTTCCAAAAATCATGAAAGACTTTCAGAGGATGGTGTTTACACAGTTCCATGTTGAAATACAGATCTTTTAATCAGATAATGCCAAGGAATATTTCCATGGTGAGCTGAATGAGTTCTTTGCCTCCCATGGATCTATTCATAGGAGCTCATGCGCAAGAACACCGCAATAAAATGGTGTTGCCGAAAGAAAAAACAATCACCTTCTTGAGGTAGCTCGAGAGATGATGTTACACATGAATGTTCCAAAAAGGTTTTGGATGGATGATATACTTGCAGCTGCTTATGTCATCAACTGCATGCCCTCAAAAGTGCTAAACTACATGGCCCCTCATCAGTTGTTGTTGTTCCCTCAGTCCCCTTTATTTTCCATTCCCATGAGTCTTTGGTTGTCATACCTTTGTCCATGATTTGTCTCCGCCCCGAGGTAAGTTAGACCCTCGGTCCATTCCTTGTATCTTTCTGGGGTATCCCTCCTCTCAAAAGGGGTATCAATGCTTTGATCTTGTTAGTCATAAAATTTTTGTCTCTATGGATGTGTCCTTTGAGTTTGAACCGTTCTTCCCTGCTTCTCCTCAGGGCTAGTGTGGAAGAGGAGAAGCAGGTTCAGGTCCACCAAGTCTCTCTTCCTTCTATTCTGGACCTGGCCCCCTTTCGTGTCTTCCAACGTACACTCCATAGAGATCAACAATGTGACAGAGATGTGAAGCTACCAACCACTGAGAATCCGACACCGTCAAACTCCCAGGAAGCAAGTCCAAACCTTGCTAAACCTATTGACACCTCTGCTCCTACTGCGGATGACCTTGACATTCCTATTGCACAAAGAAAGGGAGTCAGATCATGCACTACCATACACCCCATCACCCAATATGTCTCCTATGATCACATTTCCCCCTCATACCGAGCCTTCCTATCTGTAGTTGATTGCATCCTTGTACCCAGAAATGTTGTAGAAGCCTTAAAATACCCTGAATGGGCAGATACTATGGAGAAGGAAATTAATGTCCTCCATAAAAATCAAACTTGGGAATTGGTGGATCTTCCAAGTGGGAAAGACCCAGTGGGGTGTAAGTGGGTGTTTACAGTTAAACACAAGGCAGATGGGACAGTTGAAAGGAATAAAGCAAGATTAGTAGCCATGGGGTACACTCAAGTGTAAGGAGTTGACTATGATGAGACATTTGCTTCAGTAGCTAAGATGAACTCAATTCGAGTTCTTCTATCATTAACTGCTAATCTTGACTGGGAATTGCATCAACTAGACATTAAGAATGCCTTTTTAAATGGTGACCTAGAGGAGGAGGTGTGCATGGTTCAACCCCCGGGATTCTGTGCCAAGGGAAGTGAAAATAAGGTGTGTAAGCTAAGAAAGTCTCTCTATGGTTTGAAACAATCTCCCAGGGCTTAGTTCAGTAAGTTCCATATGGCAGTTCAGCAAGTAGCTTCAAACAATGTCAGTCCGATCACACACTCTTTGTGAAGAGATGTCAGGAACAGGTTGCTGTTTTGATAGTGTATGTGGATGATAATCATCATTACAGGAAATTGGAGTTCAGAAATACAACAATTGAAACAATTCCTTGCATCTAAATTTGAAGTGAAAGATCTAGGTCCTCTTAACATATTTTCATGGAATTGAAGTTGCCCGATCAAAAAGGGGTATCTTCATTTCTCAAAGAAAGTACACTCTTGATCTGTTACAAGACATAGGCAAGTTAGGTGCAAGGCCAGTAGATACTCCTATGGATATTGATCATAAATTGGGTAGTTGTGTTGGTGAACCTCTGAAAGATGTAAAACAGTTCCAAAGGTTAGTGGGGAAGTTGATTTATTTGTCCATGACTCGTCCAAACATTGCCTATTCAGTTGGAGTCCTAAGCCAATTTATGCACTCACCTAAGAAACCTCACTTGGAGGCAGTAGAGAGAGTTCTTAGATACTTAAAAAAGTATCCAAGAACAAGTCTACTATTCAGTAAGCATAATCATCTAAAGGTGGAAGTCTTTACAGATGTTGATTGGGCAGGTGTTATGGATGACAGAAAGTCCACAAGTGGGTATTGCACATTTGTGGGAGGAAACCTAGTGACCTAGAAAAGCAAGAAACAAAGTGTGGTAGCAAGGTCAAGTACTAAAGCGGAGTATAGAGCTATGGCACATGGGGTGGCTGAAATTCTTTGGCTAAAAAAACTTCTAGGGGAGCTTGGAGTTGCTGTTCAAAATCCTATGTCTCTTTACTATGACAACAAGGCAGTTATTAACATCGCCAGCAATCCTGTCCTACATGAGAGGACCAAGCACATTGTAGTGGACAAATAGGAGAAGAAGACCAAATTGTAGTGTCCTCCATAGTTTGAACTAAAAAAAATGGCTTAAGCTTGTCCGACAATTGAATAAGGGTCTCACACTCATTATCCCTCAATCTCCTTCTAAAGCCAAAAATCCCAATTTAACTAAGGAGAGAAGGCACACATCTTGAAATAGGTTATAGCCTATAGCTTGACAAGTAATAAAGGCTAGGGAAACAGAACTGAATGGAGTTTGAGCCAACCATAGGTCTTACCAAAACAAAACTCTAATCCCACGTCCACCTCAAATATGGTCAAATTGATAAAAGTTGGGTAAACCTCTTGAATTGATTTCCAAGAAATTTAAGTTGAATAAGGGGGCTACCTTTGCATCCCAGTCATTTTTCATCATCCCATGAATGATTTCAATTACCTTATGCCACAGCCTATCCCTTTCCAAAAGAAACCTCCAAACCCATTTTCCTAGCAAAGACGTATTCCTACGAGTTAAGTTCCTTATTCCAGGCCCTCCCTACTCCTTTGTTTTAATAATCTGTTCCCACTTCACTAGATGATCTCTCTTCTCATCCCCAGGCTCCCAAAGGAAATCCCTCATGAGCTTCTCTAATCGTCCTGCTGCTATCCTAATTGGAATCTTGAAGGTTGAAAGGAAGTAAAAGGGTAAGTTAGCCAAAGTTGCTCTAATCAAAGTTATTCTCCCATCCATTGTGATGTAGTTCCTCTTCCAAGAGCCAACCTTTTAGTCGATCTCTCTACCACCGGTTCCATTGAGATGTAGTTCCTCTTCCAAAGGGGACTAGACTACTTGATCATTAAACCTGTAGATTTCCTACATTTCTTCAATTTTAAGATCAGGAACTGTTAAAGATTTTATTAAGAAATGTATGAAAATTATATACGTAAGTGGTATGTCTAGCACTCCTTTAAGGTAGTTAGCCATGGCTAACCACCACAATCCATTTTTCTTTTATAGGTCCCCCCTTGGGCATTACACCCCAATATATGTGAGGTCTGATCACCCTTGTTTTACTAACTGACCAGAAATGCTTTTGGCTGATCATAGTACACATCTGTAACCTGATCGTAGTTCCCATGCCAGCTTCTTGATCTCCCTTAGATTATGTCCATACTTACAAGACCCAACAATATTCCTTCTTATCCCGCTGACAATTACCTGTGCTTCTTCTTCAACCAGTCTCTATAATTTAGGTATTTTGCCATCCTTGTTACTTTTAGGACTGCTCACAGTTCTGCACAAATCAAATCTCCATACCAATCAGGTCCAGAGATCAAGGCAAAGATGTTTCCTTCCCAATTTCTGAATACTCTTCCAAATTCCAACTCCCCAGTTCCCCCATGCTATAGCCATCAAAATTCATCCCAATAAAATTTTAAGATGGATGGCTCCATCGTATGGATGAATAATATTTTTCTGAGGGTAATGCCACATTCTCAGTGATATCATTTGTAGTAATGGGTGCAAAAATGTCCTGCACCAAATGTGCTACCTTGATAGTGATGTTTTTTTGCAATGGCTTCTTTATAGCGAGTCTTCTCATTGAACACGGCATTCCTCTCTTCTCAAATGGCATCGCAATTATAGTAGGGTGTCAGCTTTAGAAATTTTCATTGAACACGGCTAATGCCTTGGCTGATTATCTTGCTAAACAAGGAGCTATTCGGGTTTCATTGTATTGGGCTTCATTGTAATTTTTTTTTTCCTTTGTTATGTTCTTTATCTAAAGGGTTGATGGTTTCTTCCATCTCCCCTCTTTAAAGGGGAGGTAGCATCTCGTGCCTCTCCCTAAGTTGTACTATCTTTGACTTTGATTTAATAAATCTGAATATTCACTGATCAAAAAAACAGGGTGTCAGCTTTAGAAACACTTGTATATGGGGTGCTGAAAGCATTGTAAATACAAATTCGGTTACTAATATCATTGAAGTGTAGTTGCTGAACATGTGAAACCCTTATAGAACTTCTTGTGAGTTGTGACAGAATTTATACTCTCTAGATACACTACCTGTGCCCAACAACCATACTGCTGTCATTGATTCTCATGAAGTCCATTTGTGTCAAGAGGTTCTAGAATGTATGTTGGGACCATAGACATTTGTTAAAACCCACACAAAACCATCTTGCAACCTTTTAAGCTTCACAAGCAAAAATAAATATTTGGTTACTCCACTCTCCTAATCACAATGGTTCTGGGAACTATTTTTGCAAGTTGTGTATATTTCCTACTAAAAAAACCTAAGATTTGGATGAGTTCGCATGTTGGCCAAATGCAGCTCCATACTCATTGATTGTATCCAACAAGATGAGACCTTCTTTAATATTTGCACTTACAAAGACATAGCTATCATCATTAAAAAGAGGTAAGATATGGTAGGGCAATCTCCACACTTTTTTTTGAGCAAAGGTTGAGTATATTTGTATTAATCAAAAGGTCCTTTGTACAATGAGAAGCTGTACAAAAAACAAGCCAGAAGGACCTCAAAAAAAGGCCATCCTCAAAAAAGTACAATCAGATGTATCATCTTTAAAATTTGTATGTATAGACAAGCAACTTCTAACAAACCCTATGACCATGTTGATGACCTCGGCTTCAGAGGAGACCTTGTGATAAAAAATTCTACTATTCCTTTCAAGCCACACAACCCAGAGAATTTCCAAAGGAATGAAGGACCAGCAAACCTTTCCTTTCTTTGTCATCCCTGGTATATGCCATGCCTCTAAACATGCTTTAACTGAGGCAGGCATGCACCAACTTAACTTCAGAATCTGTATAAAGTAGCTCCAAAACTCTGAGACAAACTTGCAGTGTAAAAACAGATGATTAACTGATTCTGTTTCCACACTACAAAGGATGCACCTCAGGTCATTGCAGATAAAGCCTCCGCTCACCAGCATCTCTTTGGAAAGGCATTTCTCTAAAGCTTCCACCCATTCAAAAAATTTAACTTTTGAGGGAGCCACTGTCCCCCAGATGGCCCGGCTAGGAAAAGAGACTTCATTTCCTCTCACTAAAAAGCTGTAAAAGGATTTTACTGAGAACTCTCCTGATCTGTTCCCTTTCCACACTCTTGTATCCTGAGTTTGTAAATTTAAAGCCTAAGCCTGAAGAAGAGCTAAGAGGTTGAATCTCCCAATCATTAAAGACCCTTTTAAAAGGAGTCCAGCAGATGCTATTACCCCTCAAGAACAAAAGAGTGAGCTACCAGCACCTCCTTATCAACTGCCAAAGTGTACAAGGTGGGAAACAGCTCTTTAAGAGAGCTCTTCCCAGTCCAAGGATCCAAGCAGAATCTGATCCTTCTTCCATCTCCTATTTGAAATATGATGCCACTTCTGAAAATGGTGGAAGCTCTGTAGATTCCTTTCCACAAACTACACCCGTTATGTCACCAAGGGTGAACCACTTTCCAAACCACTATTGTCTAGTCCATGTTTCTCGGCTATTACCTTCCTCCATAGGTTATCTGGCTCAGCAGCAAACCTCCAAAGCCAACTACCTAATAAGGCTAAGTTAAAGAATTTGCAATTTCTTATCCCCAGACCCCCATGTGATAGGGGCTTGCAAATCTCCACACATTTTAACCCCATAGATATCTTTCTTTTGAATTAAATTATTAAATTTTATGGAGAAGCTTCAAAACAAATGAAAAACAGACAGGGAGATAAAGAACCTCCCTACCTTAGGCCTCTTGCTGGGACAAATATCCTTCCAAGAATATCATTCATTGATTAGAATCTTATAGGACACAAAGCCAAACTTTTGCATGACATTATCCATAGAAGTTCACTTGACCTTATCATAAGCCTGCTCATATCCAATATAATTGCTATAATCCCTTCCCTGGACTTAAAGAATTCACATAGTGGATGATCTCATGAGCAATTTTGTCAATGATTGCTCTCCCAGCCAAAAAAGCACTTTGTTGGGGATATGTAATCTTGTGCAATACCTTTTTAAGCCTATTAGCCAACCAAAACTTTTGCAATTATCTTGTACATAGTGTTACAGAAACTTATAGGTCTATTACGAGCCGCCTCTTCAACACCGTTTATTGAAGAAGTGGCTACTTATAACACTATATACAAGATAAGGTATTGCATAAGATTACAAGTGGGAGCTACTTTTAACTGGATTAGGAGAATAGACAATGGACTGACAGATTGTTTGACAAAGCAAGGGGTACAAGGAGCAATTGTTTGGGATAAATTGTAATTGAGTCCCATCCCAATCTTGGCTCCAGCCCTAAACTCAGTAAGCTTCAAATTTTTCCCCATTCATAAGGTAATTGAAATTTCAGCTTTAATTTAATTAAGTGCAGATCTCCAATTGTGGGACTGCTAAAGCATAGGATCAAAAGAGAACAAGTGGTTCTTCATCAATAAAAAAAACTTCAAAATGGAAAAGTTAATATAAAATGTTTACTGTTAGGTAATTACGTTGAAGAGTATAAAGGACTTTCGCAAACTTCCTGAGGTGTTGAATCTTCTTGTCTCTCTGGAGATGATCTGCATCATTACTAAAATTAATGGATAAATCTAAATCACTGTTGGCACTGAACATATCCATTAAAAAAGACCCAAATGGCTCCACAATAGGAAAGTCATTGTGACTACCTGAAAGAAAACATAAATGAAAATGAAATTTAAATTCACATGCAAGAACTGCAAGTTACAAAGAAAATAAGAAAAACTAGATGGAAGGAAAAAAAAAAGCTGCGGCAAAGAAAGAGTAAGGAAAAAAATAGCACATGAATAAATTGTATAATATGTAAATATGAAAGTAAAGAATGCATCTACAATCCCACCCAATGATGAGGCATTGGCTCTCTTCTACTCCACCTGAAATTTCCTTCTATGCATGGGAAATTCTATGGAGGCATATTCAGAAAAGATTGCCTGGGAAGTTCCCAGCTCCTTTGTACTTTTTCTCCTCTAAGTTAACAAAATCTTTTATTGCTGATCTAAAAAAAAAACACTTTTGTGGAGAAAGAGTATACTACACTCATTACATCTTCCACAGATCTGCATAATCTATTTAAAGGGGAATCAGCTAATGCAGTAACCAGACAGTTATGGCATTTCTTGGTGCTGGGCGTTCTACAATTGATGGCTGTGGTGAATTCTAGATATATTTTGCCAATGGAAAGATGAGATTTGGGTTTAGGAGCAAGGTGTACTGGAAGGCCATTATTCATGCAGACACATGGCACATATAAGAAGAAAGGAACAAATGAATCTTCCAAATGAAGTAGAATCTTCTAAGACTTTAAGGACCAAATCCTTTTATTTTATGAGCAACAGTAAACTATTGACATTATTGCTGTTGTAATATATAATGTACTGGCCACAGGGGCATCTATACCCTTTTACTCAGTTCTACACTTTAATTTTGACAGGTGGAAATATAACTATATTGCTATGGAGGGTGTGAATCCCTCAAAAACTGCACAAAAATGGTATATTGTGTCTTTACACTCTTAATATAAATAAGACCATGGGTGTCATCACTCGGATAACAGTCTGCCCTTTTTCTCATCTCTTTTATTCCTCTGACTGACCTATTGCTGAAAAAATGGCATCGGAGCATTAAATTTCTATATATCAGCTTTTTCCTCTTTTCTTCGACTTCAAACTCTTTTTCTTTTATATTTTCTGATTGGACAAAGGAATAAGTCCTACTGGACTGATGATCTCAAGGGAACTATCATGATTATCATCATCTGATGTCTATCCCACAAATGCTCTGATATTGATTGTTAAACCCTCATACATATACTCGATTAGTTCCATGTACCTATTAGAAACTCCTTTTGTTCCAAAATCCAACATATTATCTATTTAGGGACTCTATTATATGCTTCTTTAGATCAACAAATACCATATTGAAAAATCTCCCTTTTTCTCTCTAGACTTTTCTATCTATCATCTTGATAAAAAGATGGCTTCCATGGTTGATTTCCCTAGCTTAAGCTCATGTTGGTTTTCTAATATACTTGTTCCATATCATAACCTTTGCTCAATTATTCTCTCCCGAAATTTCATAGTGTGGTTCATGTGTTTATCACCATGATAATTATTACGATTTTGTATTTCGCCTTTGTTTCTAAATATAGGCCCATAATTGTCTTTTTCATTCATCAAACACTTTCTTTACATTTATTATCTTATTAAATAGTTCAGTTAACCATAATAAGCCTACCTCTCTCAATGCCTTTCCAAACTTCTATTGAGATACCATCCTAATGCCTTTCTCCTCTTTATCTTATTTAATGTCTCCTTCATTTGGTACTCCATCACTAAAGTACTAGTGATAGAGCTGTTTTAGGTAGAAAAGGGGGCATTGTAACTTATCGGGAGATGTTGCAACTGAAGGCATGGACTACAAAGATGAGGATGTCTTTTTGAAAATGGAGAAAGGTGTTCTTCCTAGATTCAGAGAAGCAAGGAGTAGAGAGAAGAGAATTTCTTCAAAGTTTACTTGTCATCCATTTCAAGGGAAAGTTGGAAGAACTTCACTAAATTGAAGACTAGCCAAAGTCCAAAGGAAGTGTGGGACCTTAATTATGGAAAAAAAAAGTGTGAACCCAATAGATGACATGAGGGTGAAGAGGCTAATAAATGAACTATGCTTATTCAAAGTCTCATCTAAGGGGGGTGTGGTAGAAATCCTCAAAAGGAGGGATTGGCAAATGAACGAGTGGAACTAGTGGTAGATCAGTGGAGTGCATGTTCAGGAAGCAAAACAAATGAGGATTCTTGTGAGTGGAATGACTCCTCAGCATGGATTATGGTATTTGGTCTAACACTGCTACACTAAAACCCTGACACAATCCAAGCAATAAGAGACATGTGTTTGGGTTTCTTGGAGACAGATTACTTCATTTCTTAGTAACAATTGAGGCTGAATTGGCAGATAGCTTCAAATGCAATGTGTAACAAGGGCATACAAACCAAGTGAGGAGGGGGATCGAAGAAGAGAGGGGAGTACAAATGATATAAGGAGTAAATGGGAGTTGCATTGTTATGTGGAGGATTTCAATACCAATACCATCAGATTACCAAATGAGAAGCAGCGAGGTTCATGGGTGACACCAGGAATGAAGGTATTTATTCAGATGGTAGGTATAAACGGATTGATCTACCATTATGAAGGTCATACTTCACATGGGCTAACAACCAGTTGAATCCATCACCTGTCAAGTTAAAAAGATATTTGGTATTTGTTGAGTGTCTCAAGCAAACTTTCAACCAAAAAGCTTAAGCTGTTAGCTAAGGTCCCTAAATAGGTTTTTATTCCCTAACACCTCCTCACACAAAAGCCCATTGGACTTGAAGCATGGACAAACATAGCCCCACCCATACCTTGTGCTAAAATTTAATTAATTATAATGGGGGTGACAATGATCAAACACTAAACCACTTGATCACACAGGCTCTCTGATACCATATCCAGCAACCATTCACCGAAAAGTCAATTTTGCAGCTTCTATAAGCCTATTTTCGACTTTTTGGGTTTTTGCCAAACCCTCACGGCATTCCAGGTTCCTCAGCTCATATACTGCCAGAAGCCATTACATTGGAAGCTCTCCTAAACAGGCACTAGGTTTTTATTCACTAACAGAGGGGAAGAGCAATCCCCATGGCTGAGTCAGGAGGCATTACCTAGGCCACTGTCAGATCATACCTACATCTTCTTGGTTGGGGAGAGAATAAATAGGAAAACCAAACCTTTTTTTTTTGAAGATAACAGAAAATTTATTGAAACAAATAAAAGAGGATACGAGGAAGGTGATAAGCAATCACCCGAAAAGAAAGGCCAACCCAAACAAAAACCCAATGAGAACAAAAAAAAGAAAAAAACAAATCAACCATCAAACTAAAAAGACCCAACTAACGAAAGTCCCTTACCCATAACAATATAATACAGTATAAAAGACGAAATAAACCAGAAATCAAAACAGCCCGGTGGTCGATGCCCAACAAAAACCCAAGCAATACACCCAAACCCCAACTTGCCACTTCAAGCATCTTTCTCAATTTTTTGAGTACATTTTTGTTGTTGTGTTTTGACTGATCCTTTGGGTTTTTTGACGAGCTTGTTAGGTCCCATTCCGAATAGTCCACCCTTTAACCTCATGAAAACCTTAGAGACTAGGACCTGTTGTTGGGATCTTTTATTCCTTTGATTTCTGAATCTTCTGACTGTTTAGATTTCCCACTGCTGCTTCAGGATTCCCTGCTGACTTCTGACCCCTGTCTTCAACCACCAACCCCTCAACCACTTCTCCTGGCCTCTCCATGAAATCCATGCAACCTCCGGCAATCGCTCCCATCTCTTGCCTTGTTGAGTTATTGCAATTAGAATTAACCGCTGGATCTGTCAAGCCTTCATTCTTCCCAGATGTTTCCTCCACAGATCTAAAGGCTTCTTTTACGAATTCCTCCCCTCCTAGAAAAAACAGACCCAATATTTTGCTAACTTTCACTCCCCTATTCACCACTTCCTCAATGTTAGCAGTCTATTCTACCAACTGGGTCTCATCGATCATCAGTTCAGACTCATTTTCCTCCCCTGAATCCACTTCCATCCCTTCCTCTCCAATCTCCTCTAAAGGGCAAGTTCTATACTTTTTCGTTTTATATGTTCTAGCCTCCCTCCCATTCTTACCTTCTACACCTTTACTTCCCTCTCCTTCAATTCCCAAATCCTTCTTCCCTCCTGCATTCCCTTCTACACATTTGTCCCCTTCTCCTTTATTCCTCTACATCTCTTCCACAATTCTTGTTTCCTTTGCACCTTCAGTCTCAATCCCCTCATCTCCCTTTAAGTTCTCCCCCTCTTCAGTGGCCCTGCTTTCGTTCCTCCCTGGCAAGGATAGAGGATTTTATTCCACGTTTTTTCCTTCCACTACCACTTCTTGCTCTCCCCCAGCCACTCACTCCCTCTATCCTTTTCTAGACCTTCTTTCTTTCCATTCTTGGCGACCAACAATTCTTCCCCATCCTCCTTATTGTCCTATTGTAGGAGTTTGAACTCAGACTCCGCCTGCACAGAGTTGGAGCAGGCGTTGAAGCCCTCTTTATTGCAATGGGGCTCCTCAATATCTTGTATTTCAATTCTAAAAGAAGACTTGTCGGGATTATCCTTCAAGTTTCTAAAAGTCTCCATAATCCCACTTGGTTTGGAGCACTCACCCCTAAGACCCGACCCAATAAATTTTCTCGAGCCATTTATCTTAGTCAGGTCACCCAAAGTATCCGATCTTACAGGAACCCTGCCCTTTCCTTTCTCATTCTCCACTTTCCTCTTTCCAACATCATTTAATATTTTTGACCTTTCGGAGGACAGAGATTTATTCCTCTTTTCCTCTGTCGATACTTCTTCCATGCCTAGCCATTCTACCCCCAGACGTTCTTCCAAACTTTGGTTGCCACATGGCCTTCCCCCTACCTTGTCAGCTTCATCTTCAACCTCTCGACCATATGCTTCATGTTCCAACGCGATCCACACCTTCAACCAGACTCCATTCAAGAATACGTCAATGGATTGAGGCACCTCTTCCGGCTTCACACTAGTGGTTAAAATAGCAAGATTTCAAAGAAAATTTTCAATAATTGTGGAACCCAAATTGAAGTGCAAGGATTAGTTTTCTATATTGTGGAAAAGAAGTTAGAAGAGATAAAGAATGGGAAGGAAAAGAGGGAGGAGTGAGTGATCGGTCACTCTCTACTTGGTCCTTTCTTTCGTTAGTTCTCTTAGTGTTAGGATTTCATATTTGGTTTGTTTCTAGTGTTAGGGCTTAGGGCTTTTGATAAACTGAAACAATGAATACTGAAGTGATAGGGCTCAAGGAAGTACCAAAGTGATAGGAGTTGTGAAATGGTTCAACAAAATGAAGGATCTTGGTTTTATTACCCCAAACAATGGTGGCAAAGATCTTTTCATCCATCTTTTCATCTATCAAGTCATCTAGAGGAGGTTGAATTTGTGATTGATACTTCCAAAGATGGGAGGACAAAAGTTGTGGATGTGACTGGCCGCAATGGATATAACATTCTAGGAAGTAGGAGATTACGGTGGTGGTGGTAGAGGTGGATGCAGTGGTGGTGGGTACAGCTTTTGTAGTGGTTAACTGGTTATGGTGGTGGGGGATATGATTTTAACAAGGGTAGTAGTAAAGGTGGAAGAGGTGGTAATGGGAGATACAGTGGCGGTGGCGGTGGTTATGGAGGTAGTGGTGATGGGATTTATTACAACTATAGCGAGACGGGGCACTTTTCAAGGGAAAGTTATCAGGCAAGTGGAGGCAATGGTGGAAGGTATGGTGGAGGCTGATTTGGTGGCGAGAGTTGCTATAATTGTGGGGAGTAAGACCACTTAACCAGAGAATGCCCTAGTAGTTCAAGAAACTGAAACAATGAATACTGAATAAGTGCTTCTGCTTTTTTTGGTTTAAAGTTTCCTTTCTTCATATTGGGAGTGTTTTCTTTTCTTTTTTTTTTTTCTTGGTTGCTTTTTGGATCATTAAAAGGGTTCTACACTCAGGTTTTATCTAAAACAATGATACTAAATGATTGGATGAGGTTTAGGAATAGGGATAGGGAACATATCAGATGAGAGATAGTTAACAAACCAAAGGAAGAAGGGGGTTTAGGGATAGGGAACATAGTGTTGAAGAAAGTCGCCCTTCTAGGGAAGTGGCTATGGAGATGGCCCCGAGAGAGAGAGAGAGAGATTATGGCATGAGGTGGTGGCAAGCATTCATGGTTGTGTAGGAAATGGTTGGGATTCCGAGATATCTCACCGAGCTACCCTTACTACACCTTGGAAGGCTATACATGGTATTCTCCCTCGCTTCCTCAGATTCATCAGGTATGATGCTTGTTCTGGTAATGCTATTCTATTCTGGGAGGATATTTAGGTGGGTACTCAACCCCTCAAAGATTGTTTCCCCTTGCTCTATTCCCTTTCCCTTCACAAACATGAGCCAATTGCAACTTTTCTAACGAGCCCGTTAAACCCCTTATCTCTAAACTAGGACTTTGGGTTTCGTAGAGGGTTAAGGGATGGTGAGTCGAGTTGTGTTATTGAGCTAATTCACTTACTAGAATCCGTTTGCTTGGACCCTACTTCTTCTGATCAAAGGGTTTGGACTCCTCTTCCAAAAGGTACTTTTACTTGCTCTTCTTTTCTAAAATCCCTCAGTTCTAACCCCATTTCCCAAGGATTCCCTGTCAAAGAAGTCTAGGCATGACCTATTCCCCCAAAAATTGTTGTATTCTACTGGAAAGTCTTCTATGGGAAAATCAATACTTTGGAAAACTTACAAAAATTGTTGTATTCTCCTGTTCCTTTGCTACAGCTATATGGAGGTGGAGCCTTTGTTTATTTGGAGGTAGGTGGTCTATGCCTTCTAATTTAAGCTTGTTATTCAACCCATCTGTCTTTGTTTGGCACACTAGAAGAAGGTCATGTGGAAATGTGTCAAGGCAGCCACTCTGTGGACTCTTTGGGAGGAAAGGAATGCAAGAATTTTCTTAAAGGAAAGAGGGTTAGATGAAATGGACTATATCCTAACAAGAGCAATCCATTGGCTGAAAACTGTGGATATCTTTGATGACTTGTGGAGGAATCGGCTAGTAATAACTAACACTTCAACAAAAAAGGATAGAATTCTGTCAGAATGGGTTCCACCTTTGGAAGGTGTCATCAAGATGAACTTTGATGGAAGCAACCAAGGCAACCCCGGGCCTTCAGGTATAGGGATTATCTTGAGAAATAAGGACAGCAACATAATTTCCCTATTCTCAGGACCGGTGGGAGTGGGGGGTTCCACAAGGGCAGAAATCCTTGCTCCAGTACAAGGAATTCAGATCGCCAACCAGCTTGGGGTGGAGCATCTCCTAGTTGAAGGGGACTCTCAGGTGGTAACAAGGTAGCTCCTAAACTTGGATACCACCATTTGGGGCTACAAAGATCTCATCAAAAAAGTAAAATGGTTAACCAGCAATATGAGAGTTGAGGTAAAATGGGTTAGTAGCTCTACTAATTCTTTGGCTAATGCTTTAGCCAAACAAGGGGTTTCTAGGGAAGATCTTTTTTGTGCTTCTTTGTAAGTTGTTATTAATTTGGAAACCTGTACTAAACTAGCCCGGCGAGGTTGCAACTCGTACCTTTCCTTGGGGACTTTGTACTATTGTCTACTGCTGATTAATAAAATTATTTCAATTATCAAAAAAAAAATGATTGGATGAGGTTTGTTGTACTCTTTTTATTCCTTTGTTTGGCATACTTGAAACCATTACCAAAGCAGGAAAAGGAATGATATTGTTAGGCTCTACCCATCTAATGGTTACTACAAATTTACTGGTTAATTTTAGAGGGAGGGAGGGAGGGAGAGAGAAAGAGAGAGAGAGAGAGAGAATGTTACCATAGGTATCTTTTGCCATCCTGTTGAAAATACGAATCAAATCTCTCCGATTATGATAATCACTAGGTTTTGGACGAAGCATCGCATAGACTTCATTTAGAAAACTCTCTATTGCAGAAAGACGAGCAAGAGTAAATCTGAACTTTTCTGATTCTTGTAACTCAAGCTTTTTTGCTCTCTTGCACAAGACTAGAACGAAACAATAAAAAAAAAAAGCATAAAAAAAGGAAATGAGTTGCATGTTAAAATTCC
This sequence comes from Nelumbo nucifera, assembly GCF_055504915.1. NCBI lineage: Eukaryota > Viridiplantae > Streptophyta > Magnoliopsida > Proteales > Nelumbonaceae > Nelumbo > Nelumbo nucifera. Next base: position 57,150,844 of record NC_142655.1, read on the forward strand.
AATTAGTAAGCTTCATCTATAAAATCTTATGAACCTAAGTAGGGTAGTCCTTGTATTATAGTTCTGGTGTTATATATAAACTACATTACCTAAATACAGAAAGGGCATAGCAGGATACAGTGTAGGATTCAAAACTACACTAAAAAATAAAGTATTCAACAAAAAGCAAACAAGAGAGGCAGGCATTAAAATGAACTGTCATATGTTGGGTTAAATATCAACTTGTGACATGTTGGAACATGACTGTAACCAGGTGCAACCGTAAGCAGTAGTTGGTAAGGATTCAAACTCAAGTCATACAGGGTTTAACAAAGTTTCCAACCTAGTTACTATACTGTACCAATTAGCCACAGAATAACATAGTTTATTTACACTTCAGTCTCTCATTCTCAAAAACTATCCAAACAGAAAAAGAACTTATTTGGAGAAGCAGAGACTAGAATAACCACAATTCTCCATAGAGCCAATGAAACCATTAGAACATATAAAATTTTGAATGCTATCAGAAAATGTCAGAAAAGTAAAACATCGTTCAACCACCTACGCTGAATGATAAAACAAATTTAAAACAAAACCCAAATACATATTCTAAGTAAAACTGAAGGAAAAATTATAGTTATCATCAAGATATCAATGAATAGATCAATTGTATAGTTATAACTAATCTGACTACTAGATGTATTAAATATAAAAATACTTGTGACAAAAATGAAACTTATTATATGACAATAAGAAGGGAAATTATCTAAAACCTCTTGATTTCATTGACAATGTGTAAAAATCTCGCCTACAAGGAACCACCAGTCAGAAGGTTTTGTGAATCCAATACTTCATTTTATGTCACATTCTCTTCCACTCATAAAGAAATAAATTTTAAAAACAGAAATGACTCTAACCCAGGTTTTGTGAATCCTGTACTTTGGGGGTAATGACACTTAGACCCCTGAACTTTCATTTGCGACAAAGCCCCCCTGAACTTTAAGATTGCAACACTTTGCTCCTTCCATTAGAATTCCATCAGTTAACTTCGAAAAAAGTTTCTCTTTTTTATTGGAAATAGTAACTTCAATAAAGAATTAAAGAGATTTCAAAATACAGCTGTCAACCCTTAGTGTACGGAGTTTAAACACAACCACCGAATTACAACACTGCCAATAACATATTCCCCCGAAAAAAAGATTCTCATTTGACTGTCGTATGCTTGTTAAACATTTCTAAATCCCTAAACTACCCTTTTCCTTAATTTATTAGATAATTTTCCCATTCTCTTACATACTTTAAAAAACTCTTTATATGTTTTGTTCTTCTTTCCCAAAGTCAAATGAGCAAAACACAGATCAATGTAGCCATCAACACATTGTAGATGAAGGTTAGATCAGCTGCTTTGCCCTACCCATTTTCATCATTTTGAAATGACATCTTTCGCCCCTATGGTTCTCAAAAGGGAATTTTGGTAATTATAATCCCCGTTAATCCAGTTAACAAAGAAGGAAAAATGTTGAAATCTGAATGGTCAAGGGAGTCGTTGTTGCAAATGAAAGTTCAAGGGGCTAAGTGTCACTACCCCCAAAGTACAGGGTGGTAGTATGTAATTTACCTTATAATTAAATTTATATTACTGTTTTAATCCTACTTATTCTAAAACCTATTGTTTCTAAAGTTTTTGGCCAAAATTTTGCATTGATCATTCTTTAGTTTCATCAATTAATGCTAAGTCATCAGCAAACAACAAGCACCATGGGACCTCCTAAATATATTTAATCAATTCATCCATGAAGAATGTCAAATGCTATTGATCAAAAAAAAAGAATGTCAAATGCTCCTTATTCTTCTTCTGTCAAAATCCAAGAGTTTGGTTTCTTGAATCATTACAATCTCCGGTTTCTCTTTTCTTAATACATTTCTTATAACTCTCCTCTTCTGTCCAAATCCAAGAGTTTTGTTTCTTGAATCATTACAATCTCTGGTTTCTCTTTTCTCAATACATTTCTTATAACTCTCCTCTTTTTGGCACTGCCTAACCCCATTACATTCCAGCACAGAATCTTCATTTCACTAAGTTTTAGTACCCCCCTTCTACTTCCAACTCCTAGTCTCCGCTTTGTTTGCCTCTTTCTGCTTTCAACCTTTTCATAAGATACTCCACAAGAAAACTTCTCCACTTCATTCATTTTCCTCTTCCTGTTTTTTATCTCCACACCCTTCCTTCCTGAGGTAGACTTTGAGTTATGTAGCTCTTTTCTAGATCTTTTTGGTGTCCACCCCTTCTCCTGAGATTGCTCACTAGGCTTCCTTTCTCTACCAATGTTTTTAAAAACATCCCCCTCTCTCTCTGCTACACTCATTGTAAATTCCTGTTTCTCCATTCTATTCTCAGCAAACTCTTCCATCTCAATTAAGGTAGCTAAGTTTCCCAAGACTAAATCCATAATCTCCTCCCCTAAATCCAAACCCTCACCTTCTTCTGGCTTTTTTGGCACACTCAAGCCAATACCCACACCAGGTGTAGCTTCCAGGACTGGATCTGTACAGCCAAGTACAGGAGAGTTAGCACAAAGAAAAGGAGTGCCAGAGGAGAGCAGGGGGAAGCAAGAGAAGAGGAAAAGAGTCCTTGAATCGAGTGAGAACCTCCCTGCCAAAGAGCAGGCTTTGAAGGGTTTATGTTCCTTTTCAACAACAACAGCCCAGGTCACTAAGCTTAAGAGAAAATCCTGAATCACAAAAGACAGCTCTTCCCACCCTGAACTTCTCCACCCTTCCAGAACACAAACAAATTTCTGGCACAAAGTGATTGTAAGTATACATGGGCATTCAGACAATGGCTGGGATGCAAAAGTAGCCCCTAATGCTCCATCATCTTCTCCCTGGAAAGCAATTCAAGAGGTGATTCCTTCCTTCTTCAACCATACTTGATTTGATGTGGGAAACGGGAACAAGGTCTTATTTTGGGAAGACCTCTTGCTGGGAGAACAACCTCTAAAGACCCAATTCCCCTTACATTTTACTTTGTCAAACTATAAATCTGAGACCATTTCAAAATTCGTGACTTTCAATACCTCAGGGCTGAACTGGGATTTTGGGTTCAGAAGGGGTCTTAGGGACTTGGAATGTGAGTCTCTGACAACCCTTTTTTTATAGGAAACGGTAACTTTCATTAGAGAATTGAAAAGATTACAGGCTTACTACCCACAAAATGGATGGAAAAAGAAAATCAAAAACTTACAAACAGGCCCAAAACAAAGCCTCCCTAGTAACTCCTTTCTTAGCTAAAGTGTCAGTCATTCCATTTGTTGACCTTCTTACCCATTTAAAATGCACCCCAATCTCCCTCGCTAAGCTAATAATCTCTCTTAGAGGCTGTCTAAGAGACCACACTCCCAGGTTTCCAGCTTGCATCCACCCTATTACCAGCTTGGAGTCTCCTTCCACTTCTAATTGTTGCATTCCCCATTGTTTCACCAGGTTCAAACCTTTAAGTAAGGCCATTACTTCTGCCCTCAATGAATCTCCAACCCCAATTGGGCCCGAGTAAAGGGCCAAGACTTTTCCTTCCTCGTTGCTGTACACACCCCCAACTCCCGCCTGACTGACCTGGATTACCCAAGGAGCTTTCATCAAAGTTTAACTTCAGCCTGAACTGAGGCGGCAGTACCCAACATTCTTGTACCACAGAGACGGAAGGTGAGGATATAGCTATAGCACTCCAATTACTAATTAAGTCAGCTGAGGAGAAGTCCTTGAAGAGACGATGTACTTTCAGCTAATGCATAACCTTGATGGTGACAATCTCCACAAGTGCTTCCTTGGATTTTTCTTGCCCTAGGAAGATCCTATTGTTTTTCTCTTCCCAAATTGACCAAAGGATGGCTACTCTTGTTATTCTCCGCATTACCCTCTGATAACCCTTTTGGCCAAACTAGACTCTATTTTCCTAGACCAAAACATAGAGGATACAAGGGTTTGGGTAGTTTCTACTGATGGCATCTTCACTTGTGCTTCTTTTTTCAGCAACCTAATTCAGCCTACCACATTGGGTTTGAACCTCCCGGTAAAAGAGATTTGGAGCAAGCAAATCCCACCAAAAACTTAGGCCCTTTGCTGGGAGATCTTTCTTGGGAAGATAAATACCTGTGACTTGCTGCAGAAGAGAAGGTCAAATAAATGCCTTTCCCCACATGTTTGTTGCCTTTGCAAAGCTAGTGGAGAAAGTATCTCCCATTTGTTTATTCGCTGCACCGTTGTACTTTGTGTTTGGGAGCATTTCTGTTCTCTTTTTGGCTGCAGATGGACTCCTCCCCGGGATGTGGTGGGTCTCTTTGATCCAAGCTTCCTGAGGCAGGCAAAGAAAAGAGAAAGGATTCTGTGGAAAGCAATGAGAGCAGCACTGATTTGGAGTTTTGGACCATTTGGGAAGAAAGGAATGGGAGGATTTTTAATGAAAGGTGTAGATTAGAGCCGGAAATCATAGAAGCCATAAAGATAAAAGCTGCACATTGGGTAAAAACTTTGGAAATCTTCCACGGTTTCTCTTTCAATGCTATTTTAAGATCATGGAAGAAAGTGGCAAACTCGGCCCAAGAGAAAGGGTTGTTATGGAATGGAGACCGCCAACACCTAATTCTGTGAAACTAAATTTTGACAGAAGTTTTTTGTGAAATGAAGGGCTGGTTTAGGGGGTGTATTTCGAGGTACAAAAGGTGAGGTACTAGCACTTTATTCAGGCCATGTAGAGCAAGGGGATCCACTGACAGCAGAATTAAGGGCTCAGCTTCAAGGGCTGAAACTTGCAAAACAGTTCGGCTTTCAAAGGTTAGAAGTGGAAGAGGACTCTCAGGTGGTGGTTTCCTGGACAAAATTTCACAGTAAAACCCCTCGGGTTTACAGGCAAAGGATTAGGGAAATTGAAATGATAACAAGGGAACTGAGCATTACTCTTAAATGGGTGAGAAGAACTGCAAATGGCATGGCAGATACTTTAGCTAAACAGGGGGCAAACAGGCAGCAGTTATTTTGGGCTAAATTGTAAGGCTGATTTTGGGGGCCTGCAACTCTAGTTGTATCTGTTTACTCCGTTTGTAAACTCAAATTTCACATGATGATTGGTAAAACTAACCTTTGCTGATCAAGAAAATGGCACCACGAATCCAACTCAGAAACCAACCTACAGCTTCTTCTAGAAGAAAGACAGTAGCCTTCTTTTGTTCTCCGATTTTTAAGGCTAACAAACCCCTAATCCTCGTTTCCTCTAGGAAAAAAGTTTTTGCTTCTACTCTGAGTTTTTTCTTTTCACTGGGGCTTTAAATGAAGATAAGTAATAGATTGGGAAATTGGACATAGTGGATTTAATTAGGGTCAGTTAGAAATGTAGTTTTTTTTTCCAATTGACCAATTTTTTAGTAAATCTTTCAATCACCACCTCCCAAAAGAATATATCTTGAGGGTTGCCCTCAAGAGGTAACCTTAAATATTTGATCAGTAACTGTCTAATTTCACACCCCAAGGTTGATGAGCATTCCTCCAACTCCCTATCTCCCTATCCTCCATTTGAATACCCACCAAATGACATTTTGCCAGATTGATTTTGAACCCTGTGATTCTTTCCACAGTCCCTAAGATCCATCTTATATTCCTCACATCTTGGATGCCCCTAAATTACCTAAAAATTAGGGAAATTTTGTGGCACATATTTCATTGAAGTTGGATCCCCCTAAACTCCTTATCCAGAATGGAGTTTCAAAGCACATATTTAAAAATTCCAACTTCAATGATATACAAGAAATGCCAAAATACCCTTCCAAAACAATGTAAAGTATCTTTTGATAACCATTAGAGCCTTAATAAGTTATTCCGAAATACATGGACTACCATTTTACAACTTTAAACAACTAGAGTATCCCTGAACTTTTAAAGAACCTATCTTACCATTATTACTCATCCAAGCTAACTTTATCCATAAGGTTTAAAATGTTCCATGCAGAGATAAGCCATCAATAAGCTAAGCCAAATGCAGCCAAAGTTATGGACCCACTCCCCATCCCTAATCCAGCATATCACAACTTCGTAGTCACCTTCCACTGCATTTATAGGTACATAAAATTTTTCATGTCAATTGCATCTTTAATCAATCCTTGTTCCTAATTCCTTAGCCAAATATAGTGAATCCCAAATCTATTTAAACTTGAACCTCATGTAATGCACATCTCATTTTTTAAAAATTTAAAGTTACAATCACCAAATTATCATTATTCTTGGTTAGAATCAGGGAGTGGAAACTGGTAGGAGCGTATACATATTCATTAGGCTGTTTGGGAGAGTTTCAAGACATGGCAAGTGAGCTGGAACAGTTTATGACATTGAAGCATCAACTAAGCTAGTTGACCAACTAGTCAGTTAAGGACCATACCCATTGCATCATTCAGTATTCAGTCAATACCCATGGCAAGTGTGCTGGAACAGTTTATGACATTAAAGCATCAACTAAATTAGTTGACCAACTAGTCAGTTAAAGGCCATACCTACTGCATCATTAAGTATTCAGTCAATACCCATGATGTGATTGCTAGGGACTAAGCATTAACTAGGATTTTAAAGGTTTTCTCAATTTATCCCTAACTATTTGATATAGTATTATTTGTGAAATCTTTAACTATTTAAAATAGTACTATATGTTTGTAACTATTAAGAATAGTATGATATACGATATCTAATAACTATTTAAAATAGGCATATGTAATTATATATGCCTTCATGTTGCCATATAGCTTCGGTTGGTTAAGTGTTTCTAAGGGCATGTTGTGATGAGAGTATATAAATTAGAAGCATAGTATGAAATAAAAGAGGAAGAGTTTTTTCAGGTATTCTTCCAATCTATGGTGTGTTATTGTAGAGAAGTTGCCAGTTTGCCACAACCAAGATGATTTCTGGTGCCTTGCTTATGGGTCCCTGGCTCCCTGCTCAAGACTCATACATCCTTTCCGTAATTCTTGTGTTTCTTTGTTGTGGAGTTTTTCCTTGGTATAGCCTTTTGTCATTCTTAGTGGGAACTGGGAAGCCAACCCAACTTCATTTGTCTTTTTTCTTTTGGTAATCAACTTCCCTTGTCTTTGATTAATGAAATTTTCCTTACCAAAAAAAAAAGAAAAAGAAAAAGAAAAACTCCCTCAAGGAGTAGTGAAGGTCAAAACCCATAACAAGTAGGCAAAGTTTTCAAGGATGTGACAGGAGAGATTCTTTTGGTTTCCCCAAGTTGCATTAGATCATGTATTTGGTTAATGAGGAGAAAAAAGCCCTACTACAAGGTGTTAGGTTGATGACTTTCATTGGTTCAGAGCTTCAGACCAAGTTATGGAGGATGGTGCTTTAGAAATAGAAGCGAGGGAAGTTAAACCTTCTGATATTATTGGTAAGATGCAAGAACATTGACTTCCAAAGTGAACATCTCATTCAGTTGGACGAGGATGTCACAAAACTCTTTGGACAATAGCCAGGCTAGTGCTTCTTCTACTTAGTTATGGTTTGCTTCCCTTTATGGGAAGTTTCTTGCTTTCTCTGCCGTCCATGGGTGGAAATGTGGACTTGATGTTTCAAGCTTTCTCTTGATTAATAACGTTTCCACTACCAATCAGGCAAAAAAAAAAATACATAAGAATACAACAGAAAACATAATGAAAATGGCCCATCTTGATTACATACCTTTCTCATCCAATGCCATGGTCTAAAACTTACAAATTCTGACAAACACAATGTACTTAGATCGAAGAACCTTCTCATGTCAGAACCATTATTAGCTTTAAAAAGTGAACACTTCTGAAAAGGTCAACCGGTTTACCTATATTTTGGTATAGAGCTCAGTTCTGCAAGCACAAAAGTATTAAAGTAATATGTCAGTTAAGATAACAGACCCAATATTTGAAATATATTGTTTCTCCGTGCGCGCGTGTATGTGTCTGAGAGAGAGAGAGAGATTCCATAATAGCAAATAGAAGACCCTTCCAAGACAAACAACAAAAAACTCCATAACAGCTACAAGCGCTCAACTTATGCCAATCGATAATGTCGTTTTTAATCAATACCAACATGAGAAATTAGTAAACCAGCTTCAGGTAAGAAGATTGATGCCTTGAAGACGAGCTGCAAGCCCTCAATAATCAATTTATATGAAGATAACAATTCCTGACAACCAAACGATAATATTTTTCAAGCAATCAGGCGAGAGCAAGTCAGCAATCGAACCTACAATACTCAAAACTAAACTCTGATACTCGAATAGTTCTTCCACAAAGAGCACAAGTGAATTACCCCGCTGTTTATCTAACAGGGGAATTTGATGAAAGAAGAAGAATAACAAAAACCCAATTTTTTTTTCTCAAAGACGAAAAAGAAAAGAGAATCGTGCAGAAGAAATTAATTCGCAAAAAGATTGCAGAAAAAGGAAAAAAGATTAATCCGCAAAAAGATAAAGGAACATGCAGCAGTTACAGTCGGAGAAAAGTTGGACAGTACCGTGCTCCCGTGTCGTGCGGGCCATAACCGAAAACCTCTGTGCGGCACATAGACTCCGGACTCTCTATCGTGACGATTCTGATTAGAGCATATCTAATTTCGATAAACGGAATTCGGACGGGCTCCCCACAGAACATCCCACATAGGTATGGGAGTATGGAGAGATGTTCCCAACGCACGACTCAGATCGGTTCCCCCATAGAACGCACCCCACTACAAATCCCAATTGTGCATTGGGAAGTGGGAACATTTCTGTGGAAATCCCATCCGAATTCTGATTAACGAGAACGAAACTATAATGTGAAATGATAGATACCAGATCTGCTCCTGGCGCCTCACACGCACATCGTATCATTTATTGGGAACATCTCCCGTTCTTATTAATTATTATTTCTAGGAGGAGATGTGGATGTGGATGTGTATGTGAGACGCTCATTTGTGAGGAACAATCCCGTCTGAAATGATAAGGAATACCCATATTCGTGATGTTTTTTTTTTTTTAGTAAATCTCAAATATATTCATGATAAATCTACATATTAAGCATTAAGCATAAACACCTAAATTTTAAGGAAAAATACAATACACCATATATGCAGAATTCTGAATTCCACTGTAAGGCTGTATAGTTCAAAATGACAAATACCCTCACCCTAAAACACTAATATCCACCCATCCAAATTGGTACCTACCCCAATAATGCTATAGGGTTAAGAATTCTTAGGACGTACTGAATAATCATTTTCCCTAAATTTTATTAAACACGGGTAAAAATAAAAAGAAAATAAAACAAAATTGTAATTTGGAATTACAAAACACCTAAAACAAGACTTATTTCCTTTTTAACCGCTAAAAGGAGGTAAGTCATAATAATGTTGGATTGACAAAGGAAAGGAGGTATGGAATCAGAAGGTCCGAAGTTAGGGGTATGTTTGTCTTTAAAATATATGATTTTTTGGTCCAATGATTAGGCATATTTTAATTGTGGAACGGAATGAAAACGATAGTCTAAAATACATGTCGGAGGAAAGAGGGAAAAGAGATGCCCAAAGGAAATGGGACAAAGATCCTCTTTTGTTGAGATTGGATCCGCTGACCACAACACATTGCAATTGCTGATCAAGTTCATCCAGCCCCACATTGAGAAGTGAGAACAACGCTTGTAACTTTTATCGCAAATATTCCCCTATGTGATGATTATGAACATGGCTAGCGGTCACTGGTTAGCAAATTTGGATTCATGCACTTTAACCTTTTTTTTTTTTTTCTTTACTTTTGAGGTAGATTCTTGGAGCTATCAAATGTCAAATCGCCTTCCACTATTTTTAGTTGAACTGCTTTAAAGAAACTATTGAGTGCTTGTTTGGGAGGGTTTTTTGGCAATAATTTCTAGTGTTACATGAGCTGAGAAACCCAAAAAAATCGTTAAACCATGTTTGGTAAAAAAACAAAAGGTCAAATATAGGCTTACATTAGCCAAAAAAAAATCAACTTTCCCCTGACGAAACTATCTTAGGTAACTTTTTCCAAAGCAACCTAAAAGACATAGAAGCCCTCCCAAACAGGCCCCATTTGGAGGAGCTCTCATGCAATGGTTTCTAGTGTTGCAAGGTAGGTCCCACCTTGAAACTCGTAAAACTTTGTTTGGTGAAAAAACCCAAAAAGCTCATATCTCTTACATTGAACTGAAAATTTGACTTTCCAATAAAGTTAGTTTTGATAGATTGACATTCAACACAGTTCAGTCAACGTTGAAGCCCTCCCAAATGGGCCCTAAAAAGTTTTAACAAAGAGCCTAGGCTTTCATGATTTTTGTCCAAATAATGTTAATAGACTTTCCATATGCACCCGAACTCACAAAGTCTATACCAAAGCCCTATTCATTTTTACTTACCTAGGTAAGTACATTTACTCGAACAAGTGTTTTCTTAGGTAAAACTTGCCTAACTAGGTAAGTGAAGTTCCCGTGTCTTGTTCAATACAAGCTATTCGGGTAAAGAGAGAAGTGGGAGGGAGAGAGCATTATCGACATGCGGGTAAATTGCTTACCCACACCTTGTAGGAAGGTATTAGTTACTCAAGTAACTGATACTTTCCAAAATCTCCGATTATTATGGGACCCAATATAACGACAAATGAATGCAAGAATTTGTGATCAATTTATTAATTTATCAACTTACCCTAGGCTAAATACCAAGAAACAAATAGGGCCTAGACAATTATCAAATCCATCAAAATAAATATAAATAAATATTACTATAAAATGTAACTCAAATACTATTAATTAGTTCATCTAATTCCCTCTCTTTAAGTCACACATTTAAGGTATTAACTCCCATTCCCCCACATTAAACCATACATTTAAGGCATTTTTATTTTTCATCACTAAATTTCACTAATTAAATCCATACATTAAAGAAAGGTGAAATCCATCATATGGATGGTCGAACCATGCAAGATGGCTACGTGAAATTTTAAAAAAATTCTTTCAACCTTCCGGGAATCATATTCTCTGTTTTTAGAAAAACTACATTTTTCAAGGATCGTTATTGCACCGAAACCAAACCAGATTTGAACCAAACAAGAGGGAGAAGTATCTCCCAAAGTGGTAGTTCACGCCCAAATTGAATCCAAAAACTAGCTTCCACTGAATATGGCGCAGCTTAGAGTGAACCTGGTTCAACAACGCATTTTTCAGCAAAACTGCAATCCAACACCTTGGATCAAAATGGAGAGGTGAGCACGGTTTTTCTTTAATGTTTTATTTCAAAAATCAAAGATCAAACTAATCAAGATCAATCACAAGAAGGGGAGATTGAATTAGGGTTTTTGGGGCGGCAAGAGCAGAGAGAGAACTAAAAGCAAAGTCATAATTGGAGCAGTTCGATCTCTCTTTTTATTAAGTCTTAAGGAGCATCACTCCTAATCGAATTAGGAGGTTCCTAATCCAAATCTTTATTTGGATCTGGACTCTATTAGTGGATAAGAGGATGGGTGCTCCAAACCCATATTACCAAAGTTACATGACAGCTTAAGCAGTCATGCGACCACTTGATTAATCTCATTAATCATGGGCTTTAGGCCCATTAAACAAGAGGCTCATGTCCCTAGGTAGTTGCTGGTCCATTTAGGTTCAACTTGTATGGGGTGGGACCCAAACAATGATCTTACATAAGCCCACATGGGTTTGGCCCAACCTCTATAAAAAAGCCTGGCTGAATTCACTGCTAAATGCAATGAACCCCTGAGTCCATCAGTATGGGCTCTTAATGGGCTCAACATTTACAATTAAATGATCCCTAAGTATAACCATCCTATGAAGGCCCAAGGATAATGAACTTAAGTAAGATATATCCCATTAGGTAAATAACCCTTAATGGTCTTTTACACTTAACCTCTCAGCCTATAATGATTAAACACTGCCCGACAGGGAATGACCTCTCCCCTAGCTGCAAGGTGCAGTGTTGCACTCTCTGCTCAGATGGGTCTCGAGAATTAAAACATTTTTGCAAACACTTTTTTCTTAAAACATAATATATATTATCATATAAATATATTTTGCAAAACAAATCTCAAACATGGTTGAATAAGCTGCTGAAAGTTTTGGTTTCCATCAGAGAGAGTGCAGTCTCAATCATTCACTTTGTCCGACAAAGGGGTTGATCCTATCACTATAATCACCCACTCGAGTGAATTCTCAGACTGTCCCAACATACCTAGGTTTTGACCCCCAAAGGATCTCACTGATTGGCATATCAAAGACAACCCGATCCGACACCCAGTGCAGTATCATAATCAAGTCCAGGGGTTATGTGTAACTTTCCAGTTTTTTCCATCAGTCTCCAAGGTCTAGGGCATAACTGGAAAATGATCCGGTTCAGTGCTTCAAACAAACATACACTACATGTACTTCAGGTCTAACCCTAGCAACTGAGACAAACTGCCCCAACTTCTTTAGCAACACATTAGTGTCAGCCTTGGCAGGATAAACTCCCCAAGTCTATCAAATGGTTGAAAACATTCTAAACTAACACGAATCTCATAAGTGTCTAGTTTAAGTGGTAATTACACAAAAACATACCAACGATAACATGAAACAAATATGTACTTTTATTCATTTACAAAAAATGTATTTGTGCATCAATCTGATTGGAGCTAAGGGCATAAACTGTCTAACACACATAATTGTTTTATAGTATATAAATGGATTTTTTTTTATTTTGACCTAGAAACAAAACTATATTTTTGTCTACGTGGTGGTAAGAAGTTAGACTATTTTGGGTTAAATGAGCCAACCCATGATGCCATAATTAAAAAATAAAAATTCAGAAATACAAAAAAATAGAGAATAAAGAAAATTTGTAGAAAATATTAGGCACCTCTTTAATATTATATAGGATAAATTGCTGAAACCTCCCATGAAAATTGAAGTAGTTTCTTGTGGTTCTTGAAACCTCCCGAAGTTTGGTAATTGAAATCACCTCCCCTGAACTTTCTAGCATAGATGTTAGTAGATCTCGAGGCATGAAAATGTCCAAAACACCTATGCAATTAATTTGATCAAAATGTTTATTTCCAAGTTTTCTCTACACATGAGTCACTACTCAAAATCCTTATAATCTTACTTTTTTTTTTTTTAAATTGATTTTCTTTCCAAATTTTCCCTTCATATCAATAACTCAAAGATAAAGCTACAATTATAAATTCTCTATTTTATTTTCATAAAGTTTGCATTATTTTTCTATAGAAACCAACCTCACTAGTAACAACATGGTTATTTTGGACATTTTCATTTCTCTTTTTAGAGGATTCTAACAGAGGGGGTCTACTTGCAACTATTTCATAAAGTTCAAAGGAGGTGATTGCAATTACCAAAGTTCAAGGGAGGATTTGGCAATGGCCCAAAAGCTCAGGAGAGGTTTTAGCGATTATCCCTATTATATATACAACATACTAAACAAAAATAAGTATGATAAATAAGAAATGACTCATTAATGGAAATGGAATATAACATGTAAAACCAACCAAAATGAAACCAATTTCCTATTCTATCTCATTAAGTCCCATATCTAAGATATTAACTCTAACTCTCTCATTAAATCCTATATTTAAGATATATTCGTTTCTCATCATTAAATTCAACTAATTAAATATACAACCATAATTTTAATAGTATAAAATCAATATTTTGAAAAGTAACCTAAAAATAAAATGGCCTTCTTCCCTCATGATGGTGGGGTAAACAATTTAACCATTTGGGTCAAATGGGTTAACCAATAATGGCATAATTAAACAATAAAAAATAAAAAATAAATAAAAATATACAATATAGAAAATAAAAACAATTTGGCATATATATGATGTTATATATTTTTAGAAAATAACAATATTGGGTAGGTCTCCAATATTATATATCCATTACATTAAACAAAAATAAGTATTATACATAAGATGCAATTTTATTAATGATGGAAATGGAATACAAAATTTAAAATCATCATAGAAATAAAACCATTTTTCTCTTTGCAAAGTGGTTTACTGGTTTCAGTCAAATGGATCAACCCATGATGTGATAGTTAAATAATAATTTTTTAACATAAAGGTACAATTAATCACAAAAAAAAATATAGAACAATTTGGATACATCTCTAATTTTATATATTAATTATATCATACAACAATTAAGTGCCATAAGTAAGAATTGTTTTATAATATAAGTGAATCATATAATTTAAAACTAATCAAAAAACAATGTTGTTTCCTATCTTAATACTAGATTAACTATCCAACTTTTCAAGGCAATTCATGATACCATAATTAAATAATAAATATTTAAGAAAGATAAAAAATGAAAAAAATACAAACTTGTAAAAAAACATTTAGGCACATCTTTAATGTTATATATTCATCATATTAAATAAAAATAATTGTGAAAATATGAATTATTTTTATTAAAGATAAAAATGGAATACAAAATTTAATAGCATTTCAAAATCAAAATGTTTTTCCCATCTGGGTGGTGAATAAGCATTTTCATCATCTAGCTCAAATGGGTCAACCTATAATGTCATAATTCAAGTAATAAAAATTTAAAAAAAATAAGTAGAAAAAAAATGTTATAAAATTTGTAGAAAATGTAGGTATATGTACATTAATGTATATTCATCATATTAAAAAGGCTAATAAATAATAACTATTTTTATCAATGATCAAAATAAAATAAAAAAATTAAAAGTAAATAGAATTAATGTTTAATCAATGAACCCAGTGACTAAGTTAAATGTTTCAGTGGTTAAATTTTCTACATCAATAACATGGTCGCTAAGTCAATGGTTTATTTATAGATAAATAGTTTGGTGATAAATGGACCCTTAATTTTGTTCAGCTAACAAAGCAGTTTATTTAAGCAAAAGAAAAGAAAATTAACAAAAAATAAATGTTATAGAATTCAATTGGAACTATATTTTTCTCATCATCTTACAAGTCAACATGAGATTCCTAAATTAAATAAAAAAATATTACATTTTTATAAAATTTATAAAAAAACAAATGTCTTTTAATATCATATATCCATCATATTAAACCACTATATGTGAAAATGAGATTATTGTTATTAATGATGAGAATGGCTAAAAATACACAAACAAAAAAGAGTTAATATCTTACCATGTCGTATTGACTTTGTCAAATAAGTCGACCAATAAGGCCATCTTATATATTTAACCAAGTCATTTTTCTTTTTTTTTTTGCAATTGTTGGGTTGAAACATACTCTTGATTATATTTGTATAAGATAGGTCAATCAATTCAATTGTTGGCAAGTTAAAAGCATTGATATAAAATATAAACAAGAAAATTTAAAACTAAGTCCTTAAGTTGAAAGACAACAAATTGACTAACACATGTGTACTAAACACCAACATGTTTAATTAGCTACATAGCCAAGTTCACACACTTGTGTTCAGACCATATCCATACTTGGCTTTGCTATAGGTTTTGATAAGAATTAATATTGAAATTATCATTATCATCATTTAGGGTTGTCAACAAGTTGGATCTAGGTCAGGTCTAGGTATAACTAGAACTAACTAGACGAGCAATACTAAGGACCCAAAATCATCCGGACTTGTTGGTTTGTAATTTTAGACCTAGAACCAAACCAATCGATTCTTGGGACAATCGGGTTTAACCCGATGGACGGGATTACAATAAACCTATTAAAAATATTATATATAATATTAATTTATTTAATATATATATATAGGTTGGGTCAGTTAGAATCGGTTCAAGACTAGGTGGAATTGGTTCCAAACCAATAAGAATCATGACAATATATCAGGATCGGTTCCAGTTCCTAGAACTAGCACCAACCCAATCGGTTCGGGTCCATCGAATCCAACTTGACCTATTGACAACCCTATCATCATCACATTTAGTTCATCCAATTCCCTCTAATGAAAACTCGTGATTAAGGTATTGTGAGTTATGAGAAGCTCATGGCCGACTCAAAACAAAAGGAATCGACACCCATTTTTCAAAGGAAATGAGCCCTTGCTCCATCTTTGAAAACTCAGTTTTATCTCTTTGGTAGTGACTTCATTTCTCTACGGGGAGGATACTTAACCAAGATATTTTGGATTCTAAGGATTGGGAAAGAAAAGGGGTTAGGCACCTCTTTCCCCAAGTTACTGTAGCAACCTAATATGAGAGTTATTTATGCTCAATTTATGGCAAAAACAACAAAATGATTACTAGAATTTCTGAAATCCAGAAAAAAACACTGCAAACTTCTCTTGAAACGAATTTTGAGGTAACGTCATCAGGTCTTAGGCACTAATTTCCCTAATACCCTTGCCTCTCTGCCTTTTTATGTTAGTCTAAAAGAAGATTAGAACACAAGTGCTCCAAGATCTCAAAACTTCTAGCAACCAACAACCCAAAAACCATAAATTTAAGCTAAAGGATGGAGTGAGAGGCTTAAATTTCGTGTGTATGACCTTAGCAAAGGAGGGACCTTGTAAGCATCTCTTACCTCTATAGAACACCCATTTACGTGAAATTCCCAAGCAATTTTGAACCTCAAACTTCACTTCAAATCTGCCCCTCTATTCTCAGACTGAAGATATGCAAAGGTTCTCCAATAGCTAGAATGAAACTTGAATGGGCTATTGAGATGGAAAACACTTGTGGTTGCATATCTTCAGTCTGAGAATAGAGGGGCAGATTTAAAGTTTGAGGTTCAAAATTGCTTGGGGATTTCACGTAAATGGGTGTTCTATAGAGGTAAGAGATGCTTACAAGGTCCCTCCATTTCTCCCTTCTCAAAAGGTCCACCCTTAGGCTATGTTTCATTTGAAGGGAAAAGTAAGGAAAGGAAGTGAAAAATAGGGAAACCTATATACAATGTTTGTATATAGGTTTCTCTACCTTTCCCTTCCTTTCTTTACATTTTTCTTTAAACCAAACATAGTCTTAGAGCTTGAGTTGGTCTCTATTTATATAGAAAGGAAGGGGAACAAGTTTGAAATTCACCCAATCAAAGTGCTTGGGATTCAAGAGAGCTTTTTCATGAAAAAGGCAAAGATTTTTCCAAGAAAAAGGTGTTCATTTAAGCTTTTCTCTTAGGTGAAAGATTTTTCCTCTATTTAGGGTTGATTTTTACATGTTTTGTGCATCCAATGATGTTTTGGGGCGTGCATGTTATTTGCAGTCTCGTATTTGGGGCTGCTAGTAACATAAAATGTAAATCTAATTCACTAATAAATGTTATGTTGTCATTTTTTCGCTTTTAAGTAGGGATACCTTTGGGTTTTATGCTTTTTTAAGTTTATTAAGTTCAATTTCATTGGTTTATATGTTTAAATAGGTCAAGCATCAATCATCATTTTTTAGATGCCTTATGTTAGCACAAATGAGGTGGTGATTTGATTCGATGCATCAAAATAAAATCTTTCTAATTTAATGGTCAAATTGGTGAATTAGGTTGTAAAATTTGATGTACAAGGGTTTTTTGAGTCTCTAAACAAGGTGACATGGTCTGTTTGGTCAGATGAAACTCGGATAATGAAGATCTACAATTGGTATTCTTTGATCAATGAGATTTATTGAAATAGAATCTTGGCCTTATGAAGGATCAAATGAGGGAAATTTGGGATGAAATTTGGTAGGTAAGCATTTTTAATCATACCGAATCTGATGGAAAAGATAGATATGTGATTAGAGGTGTAGATTGAAAGATTTGGTTCACATCAAGGTTTTGGCTTATGGCTTATCCATCAATGAGAATGCTTAAAATGGAATCTCACCTTTTTTAATGATCAAATAGAGGAGTTTAGTCGTGAAATTTGACGCATTAAGGTTTTTCTTTTTTTTTTGGCTTTTAGACATAGCAGTGAGATTTGATTGTTTAGACAAAGGTTGGATGGTGGAGATCTATGGCTAGTATACTCTAATCAACAAAATTTGCTTAATCAGAATCTTGGATTTATGGAGGGTCAAACAAGGGAATTTTTGAATGAAATTTGGTGTGTGGGCACGGATTAAAGTGAGGAGTCAGGTGGATAATTCTGATCTAATAAAGAAATGGTTGATCTTGGTTGTCTATCTTTATTCGTTTAAGGTTATCAAAATAAAATCTTGACATTTTTTAGGTTGATCGCCATAGATTTTAGGTGGAATTTGGGGGTTGATCGTATATTAGCATCCTTAAGGCAATGAATGTATTAGATTGGGATTTGAGGTATCAAGGTTTAAGCATCATGTAGATTGGAATTGTTAGAGAGGGGGTCAAACTGATGAAAGGTGGATCTTTAGAGTTTGGTCACATAATTGTGGGGTTTCACTTAAAAAGAGATTTTCTTTTTTTGGGTTTTGACAGGTTTCAAGTTGGTTTGATTTTGTTTTCAAGTTTTGAATCTTAAAAAGAGGGTTTAAGGAGGTAGAGTGAAGGAACTGAGCAAAAATTGAGTGCTAACATGTATTAACTCTCATTTTCTCTCAATACATCCCATATTTAAGGCATTTTTGTTTCTCACCATTGAATTCCACTAATTTTGTATAAAAGATTCACCAATTAATCTAAGGTAAAAAACTTAAACACCTTAAGGCTAAGTATTCATAAATTGACTTAAAAATTCTTAGATATACCTTATGGGTCTGATTCTCTTATCACAAACACAACCCGAACTTGTATTTGTAGCTTGTCACAAACACGATCGGAAAAGCTTGGTGACTTATAGTTGTAGAAGGAACTTGCAGTGACCAATTGTATGCAAACAAAGCTTTTGTTTGCGATCGATTGTTGATTTGAACATGAACCACAATGCTAACCTTTAGTTGTAAGAGGTCCCTTGGTTGTAATAAATTGATGGAGGCCTTCTTGGCTGAAAGGGTTTGTCAAAAATTTTTTGACTCTAGTAATTTGACAGAAGCTTTTGACTGTAGTAAATTGAATATCGGAATCCCCCAATCGATGTAGCAAACTTGTAGTAGCTTTAAATCTTCAATAGTTGAGGAGATGAGAATTTGGATCTTCTTTCCTTGATCTAGATGCAACCGTCCCTTCGTTTTTCTTGTCAAAAGAAATGGAGCCAATGGAGCTGAATTGAGGAGCCGAAGGGGGCGGGGGGGGGGGGGGGGGGGAGAGCCCAAGAAAAAACCCCAAGAGAGCTTCCTCTTATTTTTTCCTCTATTTATATAGGCTCACCAGTAGACGAAGAGCTAGTTTGAAAGATTTGAATTGATTTGAATGGTTTCAATTCAATTAATCACTATTTAATGTTGATTGAAATGGGGGCCACTAAATTGGCATATCAATGATCACTTTGTTGACCTGATTAAGGTAATTACGTCCTTTAAATGAAGTTGATTTTAATCCCTAGTTATACTTAGAACCAAGTGCCACTTGGCATATGGTTAGGCCTACACATAAAAGGAAATCCAATTGATTAATTGTAACATTCATTCTTAAATTACATTAAATTGGATGCCATTGAGATCCGACAATTAAATGATATTCTCTAGAAAGAAATGGCAAGTGAATTGATCTAAGGGACCATGTTGAATTGATTGAGAAATCATTTGTGAATAGGCCATTTGGCAGCTAGGTGTAATAACATCTCATGGGTAATTTGATCGGTCAAGATCCAACCAGAATTTCTTTGCCGCCCCCCCCCCCTCTTTTTGTTTATTGTTTATTGTTTATTTTCTTCAATTCATGTTGGACTCCAACACCTTGGGCCAATACATTATAGGGTCCATACATTGGGTCCCACTAAAACCTTCCATCCCATTAGGCCCAACGTGCCCTACTTAATTTCACATCCATTGGGTTGAGACATCAACCCATTCAATCCTTTCCATGAGCTCTCCTCATTCATTTGTTTATTGTTATTATTTTTTTTCTCTTTTTTTTTATACACCAACAATGAGCAAATAAATAAACATACAAATAACACAAAAATGCATATAGGATGTGTAAGAAAATAGTTTTCCTTAATTTTCATGCTTTATTCTTACCCATCTGCCTAGTTATTATTATTATTTTTTTGATAATTCCCATTTGCTCATTTATCTCATACTTGATATTCTCTGTCTTCTAAAGCACATGCATCATATATATGGTCACTCTTCACTAATGCATATTAGTGCAAAAAACAAAATAGGAATGCTTTGTTCTTAAAATAATGTTGGATCATATCCCTAAATTGAAAAGTTTGATAAGGAGAAAAAAAAAAAAAAAACTACTTTGGTAAGATTCTAACTCAAATTGTATTGTACATTTGGGGTACCAATACCCCCTTTTTAAAATTAAATAATAAAAACCTAACCTTGTAAAATTAGAAAAAAACCTAAAAAAAATTATGCATGGTTCAAAGTGTCAATAATCAACATATCCCTTTTAGCATATTGGGGTGTACGGATACT
Organism: Nelumbo nucifera; assembly: GCF_055504915.1. Classification (NCBI taxonomy): domain Eukaryota; kingdom Viridiplantae; phylum Streptophyta; class Magnoliopsida; order Proteales; family Nelumbonaceae; genus Nelumbo; species Nelumbo nucifera. The sequence continues at coordinate 57,171,268 of NC_142655.1, forward strand.
TTGAACCATGAATCCATGTCTAATATATCATACAAGCCATATAAAATCCTAATTTTATGTTTTCATGTCTTTATTGTTTATGGATTATATCCTTTTCTTTTTTTTGCTCAAGGCTTATGCCTCAAAACACTTTGAGGCATACACCTCACCCTATGAGACACAACCGTCTCACCTTCGCCTTTAGCCTTTTAAAACCTTGATTTAAACAACCCAAACTAGAGAAACTAAGTTTTAAAAAGCAAACACCATAGTGATGAAAAGCACCCTAACTTCTGCTATATGTTGATATCCATGTTTCAATAACAAAATACGTGAGCAGAATCTTTTATAGATAGAAAATTGAAATTTATCCACTCTTTTAAAAGGGAACAAAACATCTTAAATATTTTAAGATTACTTGAGGTTTCCTGGGTGGCTAGACTTTCAATTGCCGGATTTAAAAGTGCAGATATTCTTGTTGTATTGAAGAAGAAGAAGAAGAAGAAGAAGAGGAGGAGGAGGAGGAGGAGGAGGAGAGAGAGAGAGAGATATGCATCCACCACTCACATGAATTTGAAAATTTGAATGAAAATAAAGGGTAAAAAAAGTCACAAGGTATAGTTAAGTTTATTTGAAAAACTTAAGATGTATTTACGTCAATTTACGAAAACTCAGGGTATGTTTAAATCTTTTGTCCTTAAATCTATGTGGCCATAATACATAATTCTAATACTATAAAAAATACGTTTTTAAATTCAAATAAAAATGAAACAATTCTTCCCTTTGCTTGGGTGGTAGGTCAGTGGTTCAACACTTTAACCATCATATTAAACATTACATACCTAATATTATATATTCATCACATTAAACATAGCATGATGAATAAGGAGTATATGAAATGGCAAAATGTATAATAAATAAATAATTGTTATTGTAATCTGAAATTTTCATGAACAAGACACATGCATATATACTAGTAATCTTACCTAATGCTAAAATATTGTCATGAAAAGGTTAATATAACACTGGGTGTCACACATTGAAATGCATAAAACCCATTTTTTACATTTCATGCGCATAGATGCTTTGAACTTGGGTTGATTTGACACTCAGAACATCATTTTTGAATGGCTGAAATCATCGAGTAATCTTACGAGAGGAAATTTACCAAAAAACAATATGAATAGAGGGTTAAGTTTTATACCTCTCAGCACAAGGGTCCTCTGGAATTTACCCTTTTCCATTTTGTCCAATTGAAAAAAAAACCTACGTCATAATTAGCAAATTCATGTATAATACTCATATTATTCACATAAAAATGTAATACATGAATAATTCATATTTTAAAAAATACTGGTCCAAAAAATTGGAAGTTTTTATTTCATATATTTTAAAAATTTTAAAACCCATTTATTTGTACACATGCATATGGTTAATATGTTATACACACTTTTATATATACATTTTTTCTTTTTTTTTTTTAAACTGTTTAAATGAAAACGTATAAAACATAAATGCATATTTGGACTATCTTTGAACGTATTATATTTATTTGACCAAAATTTTACCATACTAAGACTTAGTTTCAAATTATACAAATATTTCCCGTGTCATATATATGCCATGATGCCATTTATTAACTATGATTTGCCTTTCCCATTCTTCTCTATGTTATCTCAAAGACTCAAATGTTTCCTCTCATAGAGATATATTCTCCACCCATGTAGGGATCTATACCATTAGACATCTATTTATCTCTAGTATATAAAGTGGATACTTAACTTTAATTTCTAACAAGTCATAAAAGTTAAATTCAAATATCATATATAATATATAGTTAACATTTACTTGCATATGCTTTTACACTTAGTAAGAGATACCAATTCTTTCACGATGATTTGAAAGAATTACAGCCTTTTGAATTGCCTATCATACATCATACCAGCACCATACAATACAGCCTAATTCTTTCACCGAACTCTAAATTTCCCGAGACAATAATAATTCCTTCACGTGCTCTTGCTGCTGCAGGTGCTTCAATAGTTCAATTTACCAGCATGTACTGACCTTTGAATCCTACCATACCAGTGCTTGAATATTGGAGTGGGGTTTGTTAATTATTGCAGGATGGCACGGAAATATCAAACTGGCAGAATATGCTGCTAGAAGGCTTCTTGGACTGGATCCAAAAAATCCTAGTAACTACACACAATTATTAACAAGGCAGGAATTAAAAAAAGGTTTCATCCGGAAGAGCTCAACTGCTCAAGGATGATATTTGTGGTTATAACAGTGAACAAAATGTTAACAGCCTTGGTAAAGACTCGTAGAAAGAACACAACTATATCACAGAGAAGCTGCTGGCTTCGAGTGAAGATAAAACATTTTTAAGTTGTAATTTTCACAAAAGCAGAAGGTATAAGACAAACTTCTCAAACTACATTTTTATTGCTATTGAATAGTGGCTTCTCTCAACGACTCTTGTTCTCAACTACTACAGCTGGAGGGAAAAAGTGTTCTTACAAAGTGAAAATGCATGCTTTACCCATGTTTCAAAAGGAAGATTCTCATGGATAGTCTTACATTAGAAAATACATTTTATATTTACATTAAAATTACATTTCCACCGCAACACAGAAACTAGCAGGCTCCTAAAACACAACATGCTTGCTATATTACATCATGACCCACTGCTTTCGGTTTCAATGTTTGAGAGAGTAAACCATATCATGAAAGAACAGTACTTTCTAGATTGGGTCTTCTGGTACCTGCGGTTGCCAGCTGAATAAAATAGTGCCGGCATTTGAGCAGTTGACTGCTTTTTTCAAGTAGTCATGGATGCAAATGTGTGGATCAGTCATCAGTGGTGACATAACATTGACCATCCAATAGGCTTCAGTTTTGGCTCCCATCAACAAACGTAGCCTATCCTGCACCTGCAAAATTAAATCCGGGATGACAAAATGCACCTTTTACAATTACGTAGGTCCTGTTTCATCCGAGCTAGTAGAGGCTTCACTTCCAATGGCACACATCCTAGCCCCCTGGCTCTCATCCTCGCTAAACATGTTTTCAGTACCCTCCTCGCTTGAATGGGAAAATTGACCAATATCATCATCTGTGATAGCATCAGCCTTCTGCCGCTTTCTAACATCCTTTATGCCTCTGCCTTGCAGTGCCAGTCTTCTGCGCTTTCGAGCCTTCCTCTTGCCCTTGGGAAAGTCTTCTCGCTGAGAATCAACACTCCTACCTTCTATATCCTTGGTTCTACCCTTGCCATATTCATTTTCTTCTGATTCAGCCATAGATGCCTCAGAATCAAGCTTGCGTTTCTTCCTTCCAGCATTTGTCTGCGACAGAGACACCCAATTCAGACATTCTGAACCATTTCTTAACAAGCCTGACCACAAACCTCACAGCAAAATATTTTTTGGGTGGATTTTTATACACTGGAGCACTCCTCAGATGACAAGACACTCTTCTGGCATCAGATTAGATAATACCAGAACCCACCTCATATTCACAAATTTTTATTGGCTCCACCTTGTATTAAGTCCAATCTGGCACTAAAATGGTTTTAATGTATGCAGCAAATTAAGAAAACACAAGGCGTAGGCCAAATAAGATTTACCTATTAACTATTAACTATCAAGCCCTAATCCATTTTTTCCATCTCCACCTCACGACTCATGAGCCACACAAGCAAATGATTTGAGAAAAGAACATAATAAAAAAAATAAACCCCCACCCTGGTTCTCTTCACAACCAATTTAGGGTCTAATTGTCTGAACGCCCAGGACTTATTTTAAGTATTTGTATTGTAGATAATAAAACTTCATTTTTATCGTAGCCAAATCCTACAGAATGTTTTTGACCTTTTTCTTGATTTCCCAAAAACAAAAAAAATCTCCATCCACATATTTCTGCACAAATGAGATTAAAAATCAAAGCCGGTCAGTTTAGATTATGTTTAGGTACTTGGCTTGACTCGGGTTGGGTTAGACCTGGAGTTAAGGTTGAAAATATCTTGCCTCAGATTAGGGTGAGGTTGACCCCAACCCAGCCAGAGTTGCACAGTTGCATCACTAGTTCCTATAGTGAAACGCTGCAATTGTCATTTTTTCCCTCCCTTGAAAATAAAAATCGCTTCCCTCAGGTGTTACTATCCGTCTTGTACTTTAATTACAACCTTAGCACATTCAATTATCTGAATTTTCCAGGGAATATAAAGATTCTGTCCAATGAAAATCCAGTGAATATAACGAGTTCAATTTCATGGAATGATGGTCAATTGTTCATTTTCTTTCATTTTCTTTGCATTAGAATTTTGTAGGAATTTTAATTTATGAAAATTTTGGGAAGATACATGATTGGATCAGTGATTTAAAAGGTGCATAGGTGCAGACTAGGCACATACCGGGCACAACACTTTCAAAAGGCGCACGCCTGATGTGCCTTCTGCTTCAGCCCAGGAACACATCTTTTGAAAGGTTGGGGCTCTGCCTCCACACCCCAACTAAGCCCCTCAAGGCAAGCCCAAAAAAAAAGGTTGTGCCTTTTTGAAGCAAGGCCCAAAAATACAAAAAAAAAAGCTAAAAAATAAAAAAAATGTCAGAAAATTCAAAAAATGCCAAAAAAAATAAAAAAAATAAAAAAAATAAAAAAATATTAAACTTAATATTAATAAAAAAATATAAACTTAAATTTTAAAATTAATGTTTTAAAAAAAACCTATTATCTAAAATTAAAATACATAAACATAACATGTAAAGCATATTCAAATGAAAATTTAAAAATAAAACCAAACATATAAAATATATTCAAGCATGTAAAACCCATAATCTCTTTTTTTCCTCAATTGCAATACTTCAAGTAACTAATGTGATGTAAAAGATATTACATTCCTGATTCTACGAGCCGCCTTTGTGCCACACCCGGGCCCAGCCGCTAGGTTCAAAAAAAGCAAAAAAGCACACACCTGGGCTAAGGCACAAGGCGCATACCCAGGCACACCAGGTGCTTACCCTAAAATGCTCCTCGCATGTGCACCTAGGCGCACCTTTTAAATCACTGGGATGTAGTACAAAAGAAGGCCTTCTTGGTGCCCATCTCCTAACTGGTTTGTCCTTTGCAAAGCTAATAATGAGACTTGCCAACATCTACTAATCTCCTGTTCATTTGTCTCGTGTTAGGAATCCATATGACGGTATTGTTAGATGGTGAGAGGAAGTGGAAATTCAAGCTACAAAAAAGAGAAAAAATGCTAAGTTGTGGGCACCCCCGGATGAAGGTTTCATCGAATTAAACTTTGATGGAAGTAGCATGGGGAACCCAGGCCTTCATAAGGAGAAATTTTAGAGATGAGAAGGGCATTATAAAAGGCTCTATTTTCTGGGCCAATAGGGGATGGGAATTCACTTAAGCAGAATACCTGGCCTTGATTGAAGGAATACAAAAAGCAAAAGGCTTGAAGATTTAAAAGATTGTAATAGGAGACACTAAGGTGGTTGTGGACTGACTGAATGAGAAGAAAACCCTTTGGACTAATAGAAACAAAATCAAAGTAAAGTGGTTAACTCAAGGAATGCAGGTACAGGTGTAATGGGTTCAAAGATCAGCCAATGCTATGGCTGATTCTTTGGCAAAACAAGGGGTGACCGGGTGAATAGGAATCACTTATTTTGGGCTGAATTGCAGTAGTGTAAATGTGTAATATTCCTCTAATAGGGAAGAAACATTTTTTTCTCTTCAGCCATGATGTTTCTTTGTAGATTTGATGTTTGTAAGTATTAATGAACTCATGTTATTTATCAAAAAATAATTATGATTTTTTTTCTCTAGTGTCAGAAATTTTCCTGTCAGAGAAACAAGGTCTAACACTTGATAACCATGCGATGTTACAAGCAACAGAAGAACCAAAGTCAACTGCCAAACTTGAACTAGAGAAACAAATGCAAAATGTATGAAGCAGTTTTTTTTTTTGAGAAAAAAGGGTAAGTTTTATGTTTATAATGTGATCACTTTTTTCTTCTCCTTTTGTTATGAATCTTGCTATTTATTATCTAAGAAACAGTTCTGTTTCTCATTGTTTCTCCTCTTTTCTTTCTTTCCTTTGTTTTGTTTGTGTGCCTATGGCTTTGTCCTTTTCTTTTCTTTTATTTATTTATTTATTTATTTTTTTTGGGGGGGGGGGTAACAGTAATTCCACATGCATGTATACCTTGGGACCACGATCAACAAGCTGAGCCCATTCATTCCGATTTCTCAGGCAGTCAAGAACAGCCTGTGAGTGGCTTGAATATGCATATCGCTCTCCATTATGCTTTCTCAAGCTATGCCAGTGCTGCAAATTGAAAGGAAAAAATGGATGAATGGAAGAGTTGACACAAGGATAGTTGCAAGGAAAGTAAGACTTTTCCCAACAGAAAGATGTGACCATACCGGAAGGACAACATTGCAAAGTTCTTCATATGTCATGCGCCTTCCTTTGCTCATGATCTCATCAATAAGCCCTACATAGGAATGGGAGAGGAAAAATGAAAACATAATCAATGAATATGGGAAAAATGTAAGATGCCAACTGAAGTTGAGATGAAAAAAGGAATGCTAGAACCTCCAGATGAAGCAGCTACCTGGTAAGGTTCGAGGAGCAGGACCCCCAATTGTAGATGTATCATCATCTGACATATCCCTAGGTGAGTTACGTATGGATGACAAATTCTGGTCATTGACATCAGTGGAAGAAGAAGGACCACCATTGGAAACAGTGCTTGTTGCAAGATGCATAGTCTTCTTTGTAGATTGCAATACTTCGGAAGATTTATTGCTTGCTTCCCTCTTATTAGAGCCATCTGCTGCAGATACTTGATCCTGTCTCCTCTGATCAGGGGAGGAAGGAACCTTTTCCATCTTCTTAGTTTCATCACCAAGCTCACGAGAATTGCGAGAGTTATCTTTTGATGCATCTTCTTTGTTTTTTCTCCTAGAAACCTATAAAATTTAGTAAAGACTGGACCAGTTACCTGAACGAGCAATTTAACAACCTACTGATTGCCAAAGGTAGCAAATACACAAGGCACCATGACTAATTTTTAATTGGTTGTTTACAAATGTACAAAAGGAGGAAATCATACCGAAGTCTGATCCTTTCCGCCTGAACTAGATGTACGTTTATTAAGCATGCTTGTAGGTGTTCTAGAAGCCAGTTGAGGGATGCTACCAGCATGGCGTACACGTGGTACACGAGGAACTCTTGGAGAACTATTAAGTTCTTGATGCAACAATAATGCAAGCTGCCAAAGGAAGAAAATGATGTAGATGAGAACTCCTAAAAAAAGGCACGAATAGTAAAAGTATTCTTCTCTCACCTCTTCATCACTTAATGTTGCAGAAGGATTAACTGGTGCTGGAGGATGCATCAATGGTGTATGGTTCATCTTAGATGTTGGTTGCGAAGTTGACTGGTTGAACTTTTCACCTTTCTGGGAGGAAACTGAAGCAGTAATCTTGCTTTGCACATGTAAAGCACCACCTTGGGTCTGAAATGAGCTAGCAGATTCACTGGTGCCCGAAGCAACTGCTGCGCCCTGAACCACAGGAGAATTATTGAGCTCTTGTTGCAACCATAGTGCAAGTTGTACTAGTAACATAAGATGAGATTCTCCCAAGAGAAATGGCACAAAAAGAAAAAGAAAAAGAAAATAATTATGCAGTCACCTCTTCATCACTTAATGTTGCAGAAGGGTTGGCTGGTGTTGGAGGATGTGTGGACAGTGAATGGTTCACCTTAGATGTTGGCTGGGAAGTTGATTGGTTGAATTTTTCACCTTTCTGGGAGGACGTTGAAGCAGCTATCTTGCTTTGAAGATGTGAATCTGATAAGGTACGCTTCGCAACAGAGGAATGAGAGATCCTGCTAGTCTGTGATGTTTTTGCTCCAGAACTGGTAGAAACTTTGTTTTGGTCTTTTGCCATTTTTCTCGATGCTTCATGACTTGTTTCGTCCCTGGCTACATCAGTTGCAACATTATCTTTCTTCAGACCAGAATATGAGTTCACCTTCACTCGATGTTTAGATGAATGAATAGACCTTGGAGGAGCAGGATTACCTGGGGGCTTAGACCCACCAGAAAGAGACGGCTTAGAGATTTTTACAGTGGATGAAGTTGATGATTTTCCATGACCTGCTATCACTTTACGCTGACTGGACGACATTAGAGAACTTGGGTTTGCCTCATCTATCTTGGATGGCTCTTCACCATGTTTTGGACCATCCTTGGTATCAAAAGAACCTTCCTGCACAGAACCCTCTAATTCTTGTGTGCCCTGACACAGTTCACCAGATGCAGAAATCGTTCCTTCAGCAACTTTATCTGTATCATGATGGCTTACTGCTTCAGACTCCCTGTTAGTGTCCTGAACTTTAGTGTCACTGGTTGGTAAGTTGATTCGATCAATGCCCTGAACAGGTAACTTTTCAGAGGTCTGCTCAGAAGTACATCTAGCTGGGTGTTGAGACAAGACTTTGATTGGATCTGCCTTCGTATCACTAGAAGAAAGCAGCAAATCAGAATCTTTTCTAAGATGCCCATCATCTGCTTCCTCTTTCACTTTACTATCAGGTGCCATAGACAACAAAGACATGCCACAATTTGAATCTTGAAGCATTTGATTGTCCGGCACTTGTAAAGCAGCAACAGAAGAATCTCCAAGGAGATGCTTTGGTTTCTGAAAGTCCATTGCAGCATTGGAAGAACCTCCATTTAAGTCCCTTGGATCATGGTAGTCACCATTAATGTGATCCAAATGATCAACAACCACATTAGCATCCTATTGTCATAACAATAAATCGTTATTCCAAAACAAAAGGTGCAATTTGAATGCAAAAGAATAGGAAAAAAAAGCCTACCAAACAACAAATAACATCAAGTTGGCAACAAAGCCTACCAAGTTAGTTGACAACCAAGATCAACCTATAGGTTACAGTTATTAATGTCATATTTAAACAAACTTCTAGGCACTCCAATAACATCGGTAAGATCTCTAATCTTTCAGAATATATATCTTTTTGTTGGGCATGTTTCAACTAACGGTTACTAATATAGCCACATGTCCCTATTATAAAAGATCCCATTCATTTAGTGTGTTTTGGCATTTCTTGTCAGTAGCTACACTGAAAAATCATTAACCAAGAAGCAAGAAAAAAGATATTAAGACCAATCTAATTCTTATGTGCATACAACCAAAGTTCATTTCGTGAATACTATTGAACTTCAACTTTATGCTTTCTTTTTCACTGTTCGCATTGATTTTCTTTTCCTTGTGGAAGATTTAGAGGGATATGCAGTTGTGCTTGGGTGTACAATTTGTCAATGACCTATGAAATACTTAGGATTTCCTCTAGTGGAAATCTGAAATCCAAGATCAAATAATTTTTGGAATTCAATGTTGAACAGATTCATTAAGAGTTTTTTTATCAGCAAAACAGAAAATCATTCATTCATTAATAATTTAAAAGAAAAACATTACAAAAAGAAGTTGTGAGAGACTAGCAACCCATTACAAACCAGCCACCCAATACTGTATTACAAAAGAAAAAATTGTGCCCAATACATATGCTGTCTTTGAACCCCTTGCTTAGCTAAACCATCTGCCAAGCTGTTAGTGTATCTTCTAACCCATCTTATATGAACATTCATGTCTTTTGCCAACCATTTGAAGCGCCTGAATTCATTTCTAAGCTGCCAAACGACCCATCTTATATGAACATTCATTGTCTCTCCTAGTGGGATTAATTGGGGCTTTGGATTCAAGAAGGGCCTTGGGGGCTTCAAAACTTTTGATACCATTATGCTGCTCCTCAAGTCATTGGATGGAGTTTTCCTTGATGACTTGACCCATTTAGTTCAGACAACCGTATATGAACTGCTAATCCCTCCAGTGCTCATTGCCTTTATTCATTTTGATGTGTCTTTGGGGAATAGAGTTTCAGGAAGATCTTTGGGTGGGACAGAGACCAAAGGAGTGCTTCCCAACCCTCTTTTCCTGTCCTCCCATAGGGCCAAACCTATGAACCAGTTTGCTATTGCCAAATCTTGATATTAATTGAAGATTTTGTTTTCATAGAAAACTTGGAGATTCTAAAGTGTCTACAGCCTTGAATTTGCCGGACACCCTAGCAAGTATATTCTTGATGTCTAAAGCAAAATGCAGAATTTGGACAGCCAACCCTTCTGGTATTTTCACATGTGTGCTTCTTTATGTCCTTCCTTGTCTCCCTGTTCATACAGCCTTTTCTGGTAAAAGAAATTTGGACTGGAGGTGCCACATATGATTAGGGCTTTCTGTTGGGAGGTCTACAGTAGGAAAATCAATGCCATGATAATTTGCCGAAAAAGAACATCAATAGGTGCCTTACTCCTAACAAATGTTTTTGTGTAATGCAAAGGGAAGCTACTCACCACTTGCTAATCCCCCCCCACCGCGCACGTGCGCGCGTGCGCTTTTATCACTTTGCCAACTAGAACAGGGAAGACATTGTGGAGGAGCACAAAAACAGCTTTAGTATGGATAGTTTGGGAGGACCTCAGGAAAGAAACTCAAGAATATTCCAAGACAAGATATGCTATAAAGAATATTCAATAGAAAGTATTGCAGTTAAATGATTCATTGGGTTTGAACTATTCTCCACAAATGATATCCTCAGAGATTGGTCTTGAATTGCTGCACCATCAACAGCGAGGGAAACTCCTCAACCAATATTCAAGCTACCAAGTAACAATCACATAAAGTTGAACTATGATCGCTGTTCTCTAGGAAACCCAGGGCCCGAATAGCATTACATTCTTGGCCAATAGGTCACGCTGATTTTTTATAGCTGAAATGAGAGGAATATAATAAAGGCTGAAAGTGGCCAAGGCACTTGGAGAATATACTAGAGAAAAGTGAATCAATAACAACAGTGGGGTGGCTGAAGAACAACAATACAGGAGTTTGTAAGTATGAACATGTCACGAGGGAAAGCAAGCAGCTGGTTGAATAGATGGTATCCAACTTTCAATGGATCCATACGATCAGCAAATGGGATAGCTGATACCAGTCAAACAAGGGATGAACATGGGAAAATTGTATAGGCTCAACTGAAATTTGAGTAAGCTTAAAAACTAATCAGATAGAAGTGTGGACAGTTTATACACAAGATATGCTTGGCATATTGTATATAAATATATTCTTTCATTTGAAGTGAATAAAACCTTTATAGTTATTCATCAAAAAAAGATAAAGCTATGAAGCTGAACTTCAACGGATGCCCCATAGGCAACATGGGGCCCTTGGGCATTGGAAGAGCACTCAGAGATAAAGAGAAAAATCTGTTTGGTTTTCTTAAGGGCAATAGGTGATAGAGCTTCAAGAAGATTAACAAGTTTGAAGGTAAACCTCAATGGAAGTTGTGTAGCATGAATTAACTTGGAGGAAGTAGCAGAGAGATATACTTAAATATTAGGACGCATGAGAGGGGATTGGACGATAATGTACTTGGGGCTACTATTTGGAGGGAACTTTATGCTCAGTTTGGAAAGAGTACAAATACAAATATGTAGAGTGCAAAACCTTGTATTTTGTAATATTTTGTACGCATTTGTACCATTTTTTTTATCAGCAACCGAAAAATTGATTCATTAATTTAGAGTGAATGATACAGCAAGTGGGTGTGAAAAAAACAGCAAACCCAAAAAGCCATCCCAAATTTACAAATGCACCCAAGACATAGATCGTCTCTAAATTCCTTGTTTAGCTAGGCCATCTGTCATGCTGTTTGCAGATCTTCTAATCCATCTTATTTGGATGAACATATCTCTAGGAAGCTGTTTGAAGCACCTGAATTCATTCCTTAGCTGCCAAATTACCCCTTCATCCTTTTTCAGCCAGCCCACAACTATTTTTGAATCCCCTTCAATGAGTAGTCTCTCAATCGCACTTATCAAAAAAAAAGTCTCTCAATCCCCATTTCTTTAGCCTTCTCCACCACATAAACTATTGCCAACAGTTCTGATCTCACCACATCACCTTGCTGAACAGGACCTGAATACAATGCTAGGATGTTTCCGTTTTCTTCTCTAACTAAGTAAAAGATTGGTGGGAAGAGGGAAGACCAAGAAACAGAAAAAAGGGGATCAGCTTTATGAAGACTTTGAAAGCTCTGAAGGGGAAAATTGAAGATTAGAATAAGGATCACTTTAGAAGAATTGAAGAGGCTCAAGAAAGAATTTCTGCTAGGATTGAGAAGCTAGACAGAAAGGAAGCACAAAGAAACTTTAGTGAGGAAAGAGAAGAGTGGTGGAAGCTAAAGGTAGAGCTAGAAGAGATTTTAAGGAAGGAAGAAATTTCTTGGAGACAAAAGTCTAGATGTAAGTGGCTTCAGAAAGGAGACAGAAACACAAGATTTTTTTCACTCTCTAGCAAGTGGGAGGAGAAGCAAAAGCCTCGTAACAACTGTGGAAGTGGATGGGATTGAGGTCAGGAGGGAGGAGGAGATAGTCAAGGTCTTTCTTGATCATTTTAAGGGCATATTCTCCAGAATGGAAGGGAATAGGCAAGACCTACCTGAATTGGAGTGGGATAGGGTGACTGATGTCCAATCTAGGGCCTTGGAAGAAAATTTTAGTATTGAGAAAATCAAAGAGGCTGTCTTCTCCATGGAAAGATCAAAAGCCCCTGGGCTAGATGGTTTAACCATGGCATTTTTTCAAGAGTGTTGGCAGTTTCTAGACAAGGACCTGAAGGAAGTGTTTGATGAGTTTTACCAAAAAGGGGAGGTTTCACCAAGAACAAATGCCACATTTAGACCTGGCAAAAAGTTGATCCAACCCGCGAACCCGACCCAATCCAACCTGAAAAAATAGAGTTGGGGTCTCATATTGAGCTACCTGAATTTGAGAATGACCCAACCCGACCCAACCCGGAAAAAACTAGGTTGGGTTGGGTTGGGTCATGGGTCAACCCATTGACCCGATTGTTAGGTCTAATTGGGACTATTTCCACTCTTAAATTTTTACTATTTAGTCTTTACTCTTCATTGTTTACTCTTTATATTGTTAAATGTTCAAGTTTTTTCATTTTATATTTGGAATTTTAAGGTTAATTCCTTTAATTTTGGCATTTTTCATGCATTTATTATTTATTTTTTAAATTTTAATTATTTTTTGGGATGACCTGAATTGACCCATGGGTCAACCCTAACCCGAACATTTAGGGTTAGGGTCTAGCATTTGGCAACCCAAACCCAACCTGAAATCAACCCAAAGTGTCTTGACCCAACCCGAACCCGAACCCGACCCACCCAACCCAATTGCCAGGTCTAGCCACATTCATTGTGTTAGTGCCTAAGAAAAAGGGAGCCAAAACCCAAGGGATTTTAGAACAATTAATTTAGTGGGTAGCTTATACAAAATAATTGCAAAAGTCCTTTCAAGTAGGCTAAAAAGGGTACTGCCCACGATAATCTCACAAGTTCAAGGTGCCTTTGTGGAGGGAAGGCAAATTATTGACCAAACCTTGGTGGCAAATGAATGCGTAGCTGAAAAGAAAAGAAAAAAAAAGAGGGAAAGACTTTGTTTGTAAATTGGACTTAGAGAAGGCTTACAATTTGGTGGACTAGTCTTTCCTTCTTGAAGTTATGGAAAAATTTGGTTTCGGAGAAAGGTGGAGAAAGTAGATAAAGGGTTGCGTGGACTCGGTGCATTATTCAATTTTGATTAATGGGGCTGCTAGAGATTTCTTCCCAGCTAAAAGAGGATTGAGATAGGGGGATCCTTTATCCCCCTTTCTTTTCACTTTGATTGCAGAGGTCCTAAGTAGAATGGTTAATAAGGCTGATTTGGAAAATGAAATAACGGGCTAGAGGGTGGGAAGGACTGAGGTTGTGGTTACCCATTTACAGTTTGTGGATGACTTGATGCTTTTCTATGATGACTTTAGGCCTGAGGCCCTTAGGAACTTGAAACTCCTTATTAGCTCCTTTGAAAGCTTATCCAAATTAAAGGTCAATTAGGGGAAAAGCTGTCTTGCGGGCCTGAATTTACAAGAAGAGGAAATCATCAGAATAGTAGAGGCCTTAGGTTGCAAAGTCAAAAATTGGACCCAAGAGTACTTAGGGCTCCCCTTGGGCGGAAATCCACATAATGAGAGTTTCTGGAAGCCTGTGGTTCAAAGATTTTCCAAAAAGTTGTCACTTTGGAAGAGGAATTACATCTCTTTGGGAGGTAGGATAACCCTAATTAAAGCCACATTGGCTAATCTTCCCATTTACTTCTTGTCTACCTTTCGTATCCCTGTCAAAATTGCTGGGCAACTGGAAAAAGTAATGAGAGATTTTCTATGGGAACCAGGAGTTGATAAGAGAGACCATTTGGTGAATTGGGAACAAGTTAGTAGGCTAAAGAGAAGGGTGGACTTGGGCTAGGAAACTGAGCCCAAAAGAATTTAACTCTCCTAGGAAAGTTGTTATGGAGGTTTCCCCTAGAAAGAAACAGGCTCTAGGCCTTTGGCACAAGGTCATTGCTAGCATACATGGTATTTCAGACAATGGCTGGGACTCAAAGGTGGCACTTTCCACAAATTCAACATCTCCTTGGAAAGGTGGCACTTTCCACAAATTCAACATCCATTAAAGGTCCAATTTTCGTTGCTCTATGCACTTTCCATTTTTTTTATCAGTAAAAGTGATTTTATTAAGAATATGATAATGGATTTAGTACAGAGAATGAGTAGCCTCGACTACCCCAATAACCTTTAAAATTCCACCTAGGACTTGCTTTACATCCTTACACCTGAGCCCAGAAACAATGTTCCCTATTAGCCCCTTGCTTCACTAGCTGGTCCGCAAATCCATTTGCTGCTCTTGGAGTCCATTGATATAATATTTGCATATCCTTTGTAATATGAATAATTTTCTTGATCTCATTTCTGAATACCCATGGAGTCTTCCCATCTTGCTTTAGCCAGCTTATAACTACTTTGGAGTCGCCTTCTACCACCAACTTCCTCACCCCTATTTCCATGGCTTTTTGTATTCCGAAGACCACTGCTTTGAGTTCAGCTGTAATGGAGTCACCCCTACCAATTGGGCCCAAATACAGCCCCACTATTGTCCCCCTGTCATCTCTTATGACCCCACCAATTCCAGCCACACCCGGGTTGCCAAAGCTGCTCCCATCAAAGTTTAGTTTGAGAAAACCAGATTCAGGAGGATCCCAACTTCTTAGGGCCTTCTTTTTTGCAGCTGACGAGGATTACCTGAATTGAGATCATACCTGACATGATTGAGGAACAATGGTAGGATTTTGTGAATCGCTTTCCAAGGAGAAGTGCTGGAAACCCTACTAGACACTCCAGCATCCCAACCATTTACAGAGAGCCCATGAATACTAGTCACAATCTTGTGCCACAACCTATCTGCTTCTTGTGGGAACCTCCATAACCACTTTCCTAGTAGAGCCTTGTTCCTTTCCTTCAACCTTCCTAACCCCAAGCCTCCAAAATCTTTCCTCCTAGATACTATGTCCCACCTTACTAGATGATCTCTCTTCTTCTCTCCTGCTTCCCACAAAAAGTCCCTCATTATTTTCTCCAGTCTCTTCCCCACAACTTGAGGCATGCTAAACACCAAGAGGTAATAAACTGGAAGGTTAGCTAGGGTAGACTTAATGAGAGTAATCATATCCCCCAAAGAAATGTAATTCCTCTTCCACGCAGCAAGTTTCTTTTCAAACCTTTCCACAATTGGATTTCAAAAATCTATGCTTCTGGGATTTGCACCAAGGGGGAGGCCTAAATACTTGAGTGGCCAATTACTTCTTAAGCATTCTAATTCCTTAGCCCACAAATTAACATCTTCTTGTGCTAAATTGATCCCTGCCACCTAACTCTTACTAATATTCACCCTCAGATTTGTCACTTTTTCAAATAATTTAATCAACATCCTAAGATTTCTTGCTCCTACCTCATCTCCAGCCTTGCAAAAAATAATGATGTCATTCGCAAACTGTAGATGAGTTAACACCACCCTCTCCCTCCCTACTCTCCAGCCCTTTAACACCCCCATCTCCTCTGCCTTCGAGATCAATCTACTAAAGACCTCAACTAATATGGTGAAAAGGAAAGGAGATAAAGGGTCCCCTTGTCTCACTCCTCGTCGAGCATCAAAGAAATCCTTGATTACACCATTTACCAATACAGAGAAGTGAGAAGATTGTAGGCACCCTTTAATCCATTTGCACCATCTTGCTCCAAACCCACACTTCCTTGGAGCCTCAACTAGGAACTCCTAGTCCACCAAATCATAGGCTTTCTCTAAATCCAGTTTGTACACAATGCCCTTCCTTTCAGCTTTCTTGAAATCCTCCACACATTCATTGGCAATGAGTATTTGTCTCTCTTGAATAAAGGCCCCTTGGAATTGAGAAATGATTGAAGGGAGGGCCTTTTTTAACCAAAGTGAGAGGACTTTTGCGAGGATTTTGTACTGACTTGTCACCAAGCCGATTGGCCTGAAATCCTTGGGGTGGCAAGCACCAGATTTCTTGGGAATCAGCACGATAAAAGTGGCATTTACCCCTCTACTAACAATCCCCCTGTTATAAAACTCCTCAAAAACACGCATTAGATCATCCTTTAACCACTCCCAACAATCCTGGTAGAAAGCCATAGTGAAACCATCAGGCCTGGGAGTTTTAGAGCGATCCACAGAAAAGATTGCTGCCTTCACCTCATCTACCTCAATTTTTTTTCTCCAAACTTCTATTCACATCATCTTCTAGGGCTGGCCAATCAATTCCTTCCATCTCCCATCTTCCTGAAAGAGGCCTTCTAAAGATTGATTTAAAATGATTCACCAAGACCTCAACAATCTCATCACGATTAGTTATTGTGTGATCCTCCAATTCTAACATAGAAACAGATTCTTCCTTTTTCTCTCGTTCGCAATCATGTGAAAGTATTTTGTGTTCCCATCTCCTTCTTTGATCCACCGCACTCTTGATTTCTACCTCCAAGTCATTTCTTCTCTAAGGAGTGGTTTCCAATTCTTTTCTTAAATTAAACCTCTCAACTTTTTCCCCTACACTCAATGAGCCAAAGTCCTCCTTATTTATTTCTTCAATTCTATTTGTCAAATTCATCTTCCTCTCTTCTATCCTCCCGAATTTACTATGATTCCATTCCTTGATTTTTCCTTTTAAGTTCGGAATCTTCCTATGGAATCTCACCCCTTCCCAAACATCCTAGGAGTCATCTTCTTTCCACCACTCCTCAATCTTTCGCACAAATTCCGGGATCGTCAACAACATGTTCTCAAACCTGAAAGCATAGGCCCATCCCCGCCTACCCCTTGTCTGATACATATCGGCCAATGATCTGAGGTGGCCCTGGGTAGTGTCCTACCCACCATGTTATTCCAATGTTCCTCCCAATCATAAGAAACAAGAAATCTATCCAGCTTTGAGCACATCAGATTCTCCTGACAATTAGTCCAGGTAAATATGTATTGACTAGTCTCAATATCCTTTAGTTCAAATGTATCTATAAAGCAATTAAATCTTTTCATGCTGGTGGTAACCTTTTGCCTTGGATTATTAGATTCAGCAGTATGTCTGATCACATTAAAATCCCCCCTAAAACACCACGGGCCTTGCCATAAACCTCTCACATCTGCCAGTTCTTCCCACATCTCATTTCTATCCCTATATGAATTAGGCCCATAAACATTTGTTAGGACCCAATTAAACTTATCATCTATATTCTGCAATTTTATTGTCACCAAGTATCTACCTATCAATTCCTCCACACATTCCACCGCATTCTCATTCCACATAGTGACTATCCCTCCTAAGGCCCCGCACGACAAAGCCATGGCCCATCCAATGTCTCTACCTCCCCATACACTCCTTATCCACCTTGTGCCTTTGACTATTGGAGCATCACCACATCTGGCTTTTCCCTCCTTAAAACTTCCTTTATGAGCCTTCTCTTAGCAGCCCTCCCCAGACTTTTGACATTCCAACTTATAATCTTCATTTCACCATCACTTCACTTGGCCCTACCTTATCTTTTGTTTTCAGCCTTTCCTTCCACCTTCCTTCACCCTCTTCTCTCCCCTCCTCTCTGTTTTTTTCAGCTCCCTTACCTTCCTTTCTCCTGCTTTTCCCCATCCAGGCATCTCCATTTTCTGAGCCTTGTTCAGACCTAAACGACAGATCTTCAAACCCAGCTTCTCAGCACACTTCCTTAGTGATATTTCCTCATCAGAGTCCCAATTTGTGAGCTTTTCAACTTCGGGTTTAAATTGGGACTTTGGGTTCAAAAGGGGTCTTAGGGATTCGGAATGTGAGTCCCTCATCTCTCTTTTGGCCAGACTTGACTCAATTTTTTTGGATCAAATTGTTGAGGATACCAGGGTATGGTCAATCTCCCCCAATGGTCTTTTTACTTGTGCTTCATTCTTTAACTTCTTAACTCAGCCAGCTATCCAGTGTTTTAAAAGCAAGGGCCATTTTGCGCCTGAGGCGCAAGGCAAGGAACGTGCCTTTTTGAGGCAAGGCACACAATTAAAAAAAAAAAGCTAAAAAATCAAAAAATGCAAAAAAATAAAAAAATATATAAAACGTAATATTAATAAAAATATAAACTTAAGTTTTAAAAAAACTATTATCTAAAATTAAAATGCATAAACATAATATGTAAAGCATATTCAAATGAGAATTTAAAAATGAAATCAAACATATAAAACATTTTCAAGCATATAAAACCCACGATCTCTTTTTTTCTCAATTGCATAGTAGCTAATGTGACATATTACATTCCTAATTCTAGAAGCCGCCTTTGTGCCATGCCCCTCGAGGCAAGACCAAACAAGTCCATGTTAGGGTCTTAATTTCTTAGTTTTCACACAAAAAAATAACGATTTTATAGTTTTAATTGCTTTTAATAAGATATTTTATTATGATGAATGAATGGACAACATTATCAAATAGGGGGTTCTCAAAGCTTCGGTGAGCAAGCGAAAAGGAAAAAGCGGCAAATTTTCAAAAGGCACACGCTTGGGCTAAGGCACAAGGCGCACGCCTAGGACTTGAGCGAGGTGCCTACCCTAAAATGCGCCTCGCCTGTGCACCTAGGCGCACCTGAGGCGTGCCTTTTAAAATCACTGCAGCTACCTTGGGGGCAATGTTCCCGGTGAAAGAAATTTGGAGTAAGCCAATCCCTCCTAAGATTCAGACTTTTGTTGGGAAGTCTTCCTTGGAAAGATAAACACTTGTGATATGCTGCAGAAAAGAAGGCCAAATAAGTGCCTCTCCCCTCATGTGAGGAGCCTATGTAAATGCAATGGTGAAACTGTTTCCCATATCTTTCTATTCTGCCCTTTTGTGCTTTGTATCTGGGAACATCTTTGTTCTCTTTTTGGGTGCAGGTGGAGTCCCCCGCAAGAGATGGTGGGCCTTTTTGACCCTAGCTTCATGAGGAAACCAAAACAAAGAGGAAGATTATTATGGAAAACAGCGAGGGCTGCCTTGGATTGGACTATTTGGGAAGAGAGAAATGGAAGAATTTTCAATGAAAAAAGCATATGAGAGATGGAAATTTTTGAAATAAAAAAGTTAAAAACTGCTCACTGGGTAAAAACTCTGGAAGACTTCGAAGTCTTCTCTTTGAATGACATCCTGAGAACTTGGAAGGAAGTGCTGTATCAGCACAAGGAAAAGAAAAGTTTTTTATGGAGTGGAGACCGCCAAAAACAAATTTCATGAAGCTGAATTTTGATGGAAGCTTCCTTGGTAATCAAAATGTAGCTGGGATAGGAGGTATTTTCAGAGATTCAAGAGGAAAGGTGTTAGCTTTGTATTCAGGGCCTCTAGAAAATGGGGATGCACTGACTGTAGAGCTAATTGGACTCCTGCAAGGATTAAGATTTGCTAGGTAATTTGGGTTCCTTAATTTGGAAGTGGAAGGGGATTCTCAAGTGGTCATTGCTTGGATAAGATGTAGCACCCAAATCCCATGGATATATAGGCATACTTTTAGGGAGATTGTGAGCATTGTAAGGGAGTTGAATGTTACTTTCAAATGGGTGAGAAGAACAGCAAATGGGATGGCAGATACTCTAGCTAAACAAGGGGCTAGGAGACCCCAATTGTTTTGGGCTGAATGTAAATCTGTAATTTGGAAAAGAACACTCTCACACTGTTGTAATTTTCTGTTCAAACTCTAATAAAATATTATCTCATTGATTCAAAAAAAAAAATACCCCACCAATACCCGATGGGCCGGGATTGCCGATACAGCTACCATCAAAATTCAATTTCTTCCACCCAACACATGGGGGTGACCAAGCCTCTACTATTCTTCGTTTTCTGGAGAATGAAGCAGCAATTGAACCCCACCAATTGCACCACCCTTAAAGTTATTACCTCTACCACAACTTCCTTCCTTCCCTGTCTTCAAAGATTCTTAGATTCCTTTCTTCCCAAAGTGTCCAAACCACCGCTGCTCTAGTGCATCTCCCCAAAATCCTGCCTATTCTTTTAGAGCACATAAAAACAGGAGAGCTAAGTAGTCCCTCCAACCTATAGGGGCGAGCCATCTGCAACCAAAAAAAGAAGAAAACTACTCTCAAATAGAGAGAGCCAAAGGACAAGAAACTAAGAGGTGAAAAGCAGTCTCACCAAATAACTTACACAAGAAGCACCAACATGGGGACAAACACCAGTTTGGTCTTTTCCTCTGAAGCAAATCACAAGTATTAATAGAACCATGAAACACTTCCCAACAGAAAGCACTGATTTTAGGAGGAATGGGCCAAAACCATATTTCCTTCACAGGGAAAGAACAGTGGGGGTGGCTACAAGAAAGTTCAAGAAGGACTTGCAAGAGTATGAACCTATATGATCAAGGGCCCACACTCTAGAATCTGAACCACTACCCCCCAAGACCACTGAATTCAACAAGCTAAGCAAAGCAGTATTACTGGACCTAATATGCCTGTATGTTCTTTTTTTTTTTCACAACCATGCTTTCTTTTGATTAATGAATTCATCTCTGTCATTCTGTCTTGCTGATAAAAAAAAGTTCATACAACTTTTTAATACATTGGACCTAATAGGCCTGCCTAAGC
Organism: Nelumbo nucifera; assembly: GCF_055504915.1. Classification (NCBI taxonomy): domain Eukaryota; kingdom Viridiplantae; phylum Streptophyta; class Magnoliopsida; order Proteales; family Nelumbonaceae; genus Nelumbo; species Nelumbo nucifera. The sequence continues at coordinate 57,192,413 of NC_142655.1, forward strand.
TTGACTAACCAACCAAAGTGTGGCCCAGGCCCAAGCCCAACCCGATTATGTCTTCGGTTCAGACTAGGTCATAGTTGGATAGATCGAGCTTGACCTTGGGCTTGGTATGGGCTCGGGCCTTAAGACCAATGCTCAAGGGTTGGGCCTGTGTTGACCTTAAACCTGAGCCAGCCCACCTGACTTGCACCTCTATCTTACAAGAGAAAGCATTCATGGTGCATAATTTCATATCATGTTATAATACTTATATATTTAATACAAAATAACATATAATGCACATGCATATCTATATATTTTTTTATATTTTTTTGTATATTCCCAGTCAATGCAGGTCAATTGCATATAAAAAACCTAGGGCGAAACCCAAAAACTTCTGGGTCGGGTTGGACCCGACCAGGAATCCAAACCGAGCTAGAAATGATCACCCCTAGGTATTATCAGATGGAATTTGGAAATGAAATCCCTTTCTATCTGGGCTTTCAGCTTTGGAGACAGAGAAAAACATCCCTCCCCCCCCCCCCCCCCCCCCCCCCCCCGCGTCCCTGTGAACATCCCATTTAGATATATTCCCAAATTAGTAAAATCTCTTTACGAATAATCCAACTAAAAGGGGATTTATCAAAAAAAACAATCCAACTAAAGGGGGGCCTTTCCTTCTATTCTTTTTTTCAACTGTATCAGGATTGATTCCTATTCTCTAAATCTTTGTTGATCACTACTAATATAGTCTTCTTGTTGACTATCTAAAAGAAAAAATAAGGATTAGGAACCTTTGTTTTTCATCAAATCATGAGCTAAAATAAACATGTCTTCATGAGTTAATTTACTATCAAGTTGGAAGCTAAAACTGATATATCAGCTATAGTGTACCACGTGTATCTGATAAGATGGTGCAATAACTTATGATGGGCCATAGGCCAGGCTGGAAATGCAAGGAAACCGTTTTTCCTTTTTCTTTTTGTTTGACAAATTTTATATTTATAATTTAAGATACAATTCATACCTGGATTCATGTAACCCCCCCCCCAGGAAGAAAAATATACGCACATACACAACTCACAATATGATTATAATTTTCAGAACCTTTATGCAGACGAATGAACAAAATCTTCCACTAGACTACCATGATTTTACCTTTCTTGAACAAAGTTGGAGTTTGTTTTCCCTGATTTGCAAGAAAATAGGCATACTCTGTTGCAATAAAAAACAGAAGAGCAAAGCAGGACATGACATGCAACAAACTAAAAAGAGGATATCAAAGCATACCTCTTCTTTTACAGGAATACTGCTAACATAAGTTGTCTCCGAATGTGAAGCTGCATTAGCAACAGTTTTGGGTGAACTCAAATTCTTTGGTGGGATTTGAGTGTCAACCTTTTCTGCCTTTTGCACTGTCTCAATTGGAGCAATATCTCCAGATGCATCATTGGAGATGTCTCCAGCAGAATGGGACTTAGCTGTTGAAACGTTCATAGGCTTGTTCATATTATTGATGGCTTCAAGACAAGCATGTGAATCAGATTCATGAAAAACAGTTTCCCTCTTATCATCATTCTTTGCATCTTGAGAGTCATCCTTCACAGCCTTAGAACCTCCATCTTCATGGAACTCCAACTTTTGTGCATCAATTGCAGGTGTATAGACTAGAAAAGTAAAACATACACGACCAAAAAGAATAAGTAGTTGGGCTGATGTAGGCATGTTGTAAGCTTACTGGAAAAGAATTTGAAACTAGCAAGCAGAGCATGTAAAATTACACCAAGCTTCTCAAAGCTAGTTATTACCAATGGAATAGCAGAATTTTTCCCAACATAAATATGTCATGCAACAAATAAATTAAAAAGTTAAACTAACCCAACTTGGCCGACTTACCTCTCTTCTTATTATCAGCCTCTTTATCAGCAGTTCTAGCCTTCCTCTTTCCACTTCTGTCCTTGGATGACCCTACGTCGTCCTTCTTCCTCTTACCAGAATGGACTCCAGAAGGCTGAAGTTGGTTTTTCTCTCTCTTGACGCCATTGTGCATACGCCCAAAAACTGAATCCTTGCCCTCCCGTTTCTTCGTCTCTTTTGGCGATTGCTTCCTCTCATACCCAGCTCCCTCACGTGAACCTCTCCAACCAATGAATGTTTCTACAGGGGTCACAGAGACAAGCTCCTTGGACAAGGAAAAAAGAACACCAGCACCTCTGTCAACAGGATTCTCGTTTTCTTCCTCAGCTCTGGCATCAACATCTTGCTTCTCATCCCAGCAGGGGAATTCCCTATACTGGAAATTCAACTTTTTGGGTACATAACCGGTGCACTTCCAAAGTTCCGGAGTGAAAACTGACGACAACCCCTGAAAGAGGGCAGGGTCACCACCAGGAACGCCCTGGACATGTACTCTCTCCTCGATAGGAATCTCAGTCCAAAGCCTAAAAGAAGTCCGAGGGGGCGCAGACGCAGGATACGGGTTGTCCATCCTCATAGTCTTGGTAGGGAGCTCAACGAGCAACTGGGCAACCTCGGTCTCCTCGCTATCATTCCTATTCTTCTTACTCTTGCACTTGTCACATGCGAACGACGTTTCCCCCTTCACGAAGCGCGAGCACCTGGTGTGCACCCAAACACCGCACTCGTCGCAGTTCACCATCTCCTCCCCGTCATCGAAGTTCACACCACAAACGCAGTCCACCGTCCACGAGCCATCCCCCCAGTCATCGGGAGGCTCAGATATTGGCAGACGATGCGACCGGCCTTTCATGACTGGCTTTCTGTCTCCCGCACCCGCCCTAACCCAAAACCTTGGCGTTCCTACCTACAAGCTCCCAAGGCAGAGCTCACCCATAACAAACCTAAGCCAAACTACCAAGATCTTCTGCCCAAACAAGGCTTCCAAACCCTAAAACTATGAAGATCTCTACGAATTCAACCAATTGCAACTTGCCAATACCCCCAAATTTGCAGAAATCAATGAGATCGCCTTGAAATAAACTCACCTCTGGAACAGATTTTCGCTCGACGAACTCAAAGATTGAATTGGAGGCCGACCACAGGAGCTCCTATTCTCTGGATCGTCGCAGCTCCAAATGATTCTCTTCCTCTTCGCTCTCGCTCTCTCGCTCTCTCGCTCTCTCTCCCTCTTTTTCTTTCTCTCTCCCTCTTTTTCTTTCTCTCTCCTGCTATGGTGCTATCTCTATCCACACGTAGATGACTTCTCACACACGAAGCGGAACCGAAGGAACAACAAACTGTTTAAGAATTGTTATATGGCGTCCGTATTCCATTCTGGCTGCCTCGCGGCTTGTCCTCTCGGCGCTGAAATATCGCAAGTCGTGAAATAAAATAATTCCGGGCCCGCACCATGATCAGAGACTCGTCCGTCGTCGGGACTCGGGATGGTGGCCCGCCCATCGCTTGACCAAGCTCTTTGAACTGATGTGCAAGATATTAGGGTCACCCATACCCAAACCCGAAACCTTTTGACATTGATAAAATGACCTCAAACCCACTTAACAAATTTTAAACGCAGGAAAGCCTGCACGTTAAAACTTAAAAGCGAGCCGCTGCAACCCTCCCGTTGTTTCAAATTAATTCAAGTCTCCCAGAAATCCAGAATAGTCGCAGAGAGTACAGAATCATTACTTGGGTCTCTCCAATCCTCCGTGGAAAAGAACCCAACAAAACCAATTCACTGATGTAACTTCTTGGTTTTGTGAGGTTTCAACCATTAAAAAATCGTTTATCCCCTTCTTTTTGGTTGAGAGATTTGAGTACCAATTACCAAGCAAAACCCTTAAATTTCTCTTAGAGAGGAAAAGGAAAACCCGGTTGATGGTTTCTTGTTTTGGCTAAATTGAATTGACAACTTTCTGGTGTTTGCTCGTTGGTACTAATTGGGTTCGAGTTTGATTTGTGGTTGAAATGAGTGATTTTGATTGCCGGAAAGTTCGAAATATTTGCATTCTTGCCCACGTTGATCATGGCAAGACTACACTTGCTGATCATCTCATTGCGGGCTATTCTGGTGGGTTACTCCACCCGAAGCAAGCTGGTCGACTGAGGTTTATGGATTACCTCGACGAAGAGCAGAGGCGGGCAATTACAATGAAGAGTTCCTCTATAGCTCTCAAATACAATGACTACTCTATCAATCTAATAGATTCTCCGGGGCACATGGATTTCTGCTGCGAGGTCTCGACTGCTGCTCGATTGAGTGATGGTGCCTTGATCCTGGTAGATGCTGTTGAGGGAGTTCATATACAGACCCACGCTGTTCTGCGCCAGGCATGGATAGAGAAGCTTACGCCTTGTCTGGTCCTCAACAAAGTTGATCGGTTAATCACAGAACTAAAATTGAGTCCTGAAGAAGCTTATAATCGGTTGCAGAGGATTGTTCACGAAGTTAATGGGATTGTGAGTGGATACAAGTCAGAGAAGTATCTTTCCGATGTAGATTCCATACTTGCTGCCTCTGCCGGTGAGATGGGGGTTGAGAATCAGGAGTTTGTGGATGACGATGAAGAAGACACTTTCCAACCCCAAAAGGGAAATGTGGCTTTTGTTTGTGCTTTGGATGGTTGGGGCTTTTGCATTAGCAAGTTTGCCGATTTCTATGCTTCAAAACTTGGGGCAAGTGCAGCTGCGTTGCAGAAGGCTTTGTGGGGTCCTCACTATTATAATCCTAAGACCAAGATGATTGTGGGAAAGAAGGGAATCAGTAACTTGAGTAAGGCTCGGACGATGTTTGTGCAGTTTGTGCTTGAACCACTCTGGAATGTCTATCGGGCAGCTCTTGAATCCGATGGAGAGAAGGAATTGCTGGAGAAAGTCATGAAGTCATTCAATTTGTCTATACCTTCTCGCGAGCTTCAGAACAAGGACCCAAAAGTTGTGCTTCAAGCTATCATGAGCCGCTGGCTTCCTTTGTCTGATACAATCTTATCCATGGTGGTTAAACGTATGCCTGGTCCCATTACAGCTCAGTCTTTTCGGATCTCACGGTTGCTTCCAAAGAGGGAGGTAGTGGACAATGGGGATAACTCTGATGTGCTTGTAGAGGCAGAACAAATCAGAAAATCTGTTGAGGCTTGTGATTCTGGCCCAGAAGCTCCATGTGTTGCTTTTGTATCTAAGATGTTTGCTGTGCCATTAAAAATGCTCCCTCAAAGGGGACCGAATGGAGAAGTTGTGAACAATTTCATGGAAGAAGGAGGGGCCGGGGAATCAGATGAGTGTTTCCTAGCCTTTGCAAGGGTTTTCAGTGGGGTTCTTTATTCAGGACAAAGAATATTTGTGCTGACAGCTTTATATGATCCATTGAGAGGGGAATCAATGCAGAAGCATGTACAGGAAGCAGAGCTAGAGTCCTTGTATCTAATGATGGGGCAAGGCTTGAAGCCCGTGGCTTCTGTAAAGGCAGGAAATGTTGTGGCAATTCGAGGCCTTGGGCAGTATATCTTGAAGAGTGCCACTCTCTCATCCACAAGAAATTGTTGGCCTCTATCAAGTATGGTTTTCCAAGTTGCTCCAACTTTGAGAGTGGCAATTGAACCTTCTGATCCAGCAGATATGGGTGCACTTATTCGGGGTCTCAGGCTTCTGAATCGAGCAGATCCTTTTGTAGAGGTTACTGTTTCTGCAAGGGGGGAACAGGTGCTTGCAGCTGCAGGAGAGGTTCATCTTGAGAGATGCATAAACGATTTGAAAGAAAGATTTGCGAGGGTAAGCCTGGAAGTCTCGCCACCCCTTGTCTCTTATAAAGAAACCATTGAAGGGGAGGGATCTAATCCACTAGAGAATTTAAAGGTATTAACTGCTAGCTCTGATTATATTGAGAAGACAACACCAAATGGACGATGTGTTATTCGAGTGCATGTCATGAAACTTCCACCTATGCTCACTAAGCTGCTTGACGAAAGTGCAGATTTACTTGGAGAAATAATAGAAGGCAAACCAGGACAAAGAAACCAAATCTTGGGAACACAGAGAGGAAAGTGTACTGTTGAAGGTGATGATCCAATTGAAACACTTAAGAAATACATTGTCAATGCTGTAGAGAGTGAAATCAAAACTGGAAGTAAAGAAATAGATAAGGAAAGAATTGAGAAATATAGAAGTCTGTGGCATCAATTTCTTCATAGGATTTGGGCACTTGGACCTAGGCAGGTGGGTCCTAATATCCTCCTTGTTCCCAATTCCAAAGGTTCAAAGATCAATGGTTCTGTTCTTATTAGGGGCTCTCCAAATGTATCAGAGCGATTGGGGTTTGTGGATGTAGGTAGGATGAAAAATAGAGATGAAGATATACCTGATCAATCATTGTACGTGGAAGTGGAGAATCTTGAGAGCAGTGTGGTATCTGGGTTCCAACTAGCTACGGCAGCTGGACCATTGTGTGATGAACCCATGTGGGGTTTGGCATTTCTTGTAGAAGCTTATATTGTTCCATTAGGGGTGCATTCTGATGAGTCTGAATCTTCAACTCAGCAACTAGATCAATATGGAATTTTTTCAGGGCAGGTTATGGCAGCTGTCAAAGATGCATGCAGGGCAGCTGTGCTTCAGAAGAAACCTTGGCTAGTGGAAGCCATGTATTTCTGTGAACTGAACACACCAACTGAATATCTGGGTCCCATGTATGCTGTTCTCTCCAGGAGGCGGGCCCGAGTTTTGAAGGAAGAGATGCAAGAAGGATCTCCATTATTTAGTGTACATGCATATGTACCAGTTGCTGAAAGCTTTGGGTTTGCAGATGAGCTTAGGAGATGGACTTCTGGAGCTTCAAGTGCTCTACTTGTACTTAGCCATTGGGAGGCACTTTCTGAGGATCCTTTTTTCGTACCCAAAACAGAAGAGGAGATTGAAGAATTTGGAGATGGTTCAAATGTTCTACCAAACACAGCAAGGAAACTTATTGATGCTGTGAGGCGGCGGAAAGGCCTCCCTGTGGAGGAAAAAGTGGTCCAACATGCAACAAAGCAAAGGACCCTAGCCCGTAAAGTGTGATATTGTTGTTTGAAAGGATTACCAATAGCACTAGAAGTTCAATTGTAAGTTGTTTCATCAATTTACTGGAGAAATGACATACGTTTATAAAATCAAACTTAATTGCAACTATCTTTTTTTTTTCAATGTTTCATGGATTGCATTTTTCATTAAAATGAAATTGATACAATTATTTGGCCACCATTTACAAGTCCCCTTGCGTCCCACTAAGTCTATTTGAAAAGTCCTGGCAAGGTAACTAAGACCTGATGTAGGAATTAGGAAACTTCACATAGATCTTATTTGGTTGTGTTCAAGAACACTTTTTTATGTAGTTCAAATCAATGTTTTAAAAAGCATTTTGAGGCATACACCTCAAACACCTTTTGCATGGGGCGTGTGCCTCTTGTATGCCTCATGCACCTCATGCAGAAAGGAAGAAAGAAAGAAAAGAAAGAAAGGAAAAGCAAAGCAAAGGAAGATAGGAACAAAGGAAAGAAGAACTATGCTTCCTGTGCTTGAGAGGCTTACTGCACCTCTTGCATTCTGAAGTACACCTCATGCCTCTGGGTAGTGGAAGCCTGGCTTCACACCTCTGTGTTTTAAAACATTGGTCCAAAATTCAAATAACCTAATTTGCTTGGACCAAGTTTTGGAGAATTTGTTTCAACTTTCAACTATGACAAGTATTTAGATGAATTGTTAAGTTTGGATTGGTTTATTATTCGAGTAGGGATAAACTGTATTTATAAAAAATGGGTTTGTAGAAGTACTAAAGCTATTAACTTACCAAAAAAAGGTCGTAAAGCTATAGGAAGGAAACCAAAAGTAAATTCTAATGCCTTAGCATTTCCTTTGTTCAAATATTTTTGGCTGTTGGTTACACCTTATAAATTATATGTGAAGTAGGACCAACTGGCAATGATGGTGTGACCAAAAAAAAATATGGTAATGATGGAGCTTATGGAGATCAAAGTAGCACTATTATTTTGGTTAGGTCCACTGTTAGGGTGGTTCTATTTCCGCTAGATCATTCACATTTCTCCAATGCATGAGAATTTTATTCTCCTTGGTGTAGAGGGAGTGGAAATTGAGAATTATTCCCTGTTTGTCAATCACAACAGACCTCTTGGTCCATGGTCCTTGAGTCATCATATTGGAGAAAGTAGAGTTAGGTTTCTAGGGTGGACAGCTTGTTCAGATGGATACCTAGAGAAACCGACTTAATTGATTAGGTGAGGGGTTGAAGGGTGTAGAGAAGATGGGCCGAATGGCCCATAGGCTGTTACTTTATATTATCTTTATGTTCTTCTCTATAATGGGCCTTATTCTGGGCCCATACTCTTCTATGTTTCTTTTTTGTAATTTCTTGTTCAACTAAGGACCTCTCTTGTAATTACTCAAAGATTAACTTAATAAAAGAGTATTAGAGTGTTAGAGGGAGGTTTAGTTCGAACTCCTCATCCTCTAACTCTCCTTGTCGCAGCTCTCTCTCTCTCTCTCTCTCTCTCCTTCTCTAATCTTCTCTTGTTAGTTTTTCTGGTTTTCTTGCACAGTCCCATACTTCTAGGACTGTTTTTCAACTTGGTATTAGAGCGGGACTGAGCTTAGCGTGGCTCTCATGTGGTTGTAATCCAGCCGACTGCATGAGGGTGTTTTAGGGCTGGAAGTTTAGACTCACTTGCCTGACTCTTGGAGGTCATTGAAGGGTGCCCAAGACTTTATTCACTTGGAGATTAGTTCGGTGACCAGGAAGAATCAGAGAGATAGATTGTTCGGCCTGATTTGAAGCTCAAATCAGAGATTCATACGACTGTAAGTTGCTTCAGTTATTGCTGAGTTGTTGTTGGGTTATTTTTCTGATTTGGGGAGCTATTAAAGTACTCGAAACTCCTCTATATCTGCTCTATTGTTCGGTTGTTGCTGGACTGTTTTTACTCAGAGATTTCTGGGTTATTTTCTTATCTTATTGGACTGCCAAGTGGCCAAAACTTGTTTGGGCTCAGTGGTACGAGTCTCTACTTTAGTTCAGCTACTTCTTGAACCTATACGGAGTGTTCTTGAAGTGATTCTTGCTAGTTAACAATGAAGTGTTGACTGCTGCATACATAGTGTTTGTAAAAAGGCCTCTTAAGTACTGTGGATTATATTTTTTGTTCTCTTTGGGAAAATATTGTTGGGAACCAAGAATACATAGTGTTTGGAGGTCGGTTGATTGTTCCTTTAAGGCTGAATCAGGCCTTCTTCTTCTTGAAAGTGCTGCCACCGAACTTGGTTCTCATGGCTGTTAGGCCTGAACTGAGTTTGTGAGTTGTTGTGTTTGTTGTTTATTCAACTCAATCTGAGTTCTTTAAAATCAGTATACTATTGGAGGCTTGCCGAAACCCTAATTGAAGTTGTTACATAATGGACTTCTCAGAAATTGAGAACAAGAGGAGTATTGTTGAATATGGACATACTTCGGGAACTACAATTGATTCCTTGTTGGCTGTAACTACAGTTAAACTAGATGGAACCAATTATTTGGCCTGGTCACAATCTGTAAAAATTCATATTTGTAGTAGAGGAAAGTGGGGGTTTATCTCTGGGAGCAAGAAAGCTCCCCTAGTGGATGATCCCTCTTATGAGAAATGGGTGCAAGAGAATTACACAGTGATTGGGTGACTTGTGAATTCAATGCAGCCACAGATTAGTCAGCATTATCTCTGGATGAATTCGGCTAAGGAAATCTGGGATAGTGTTGCAGAAACGTACTCCTAGAAACTGAATGTAGCCAGAGCCTATAAACTAAGGAGTGATGTGAAGAATCTGAGACAGGGGGAGAAATCCCTAGCAACATATTTCTCCACCTTGAAATCTCTGTGGCAAGAAATTGATCTAATAGAGGCAGTGACATGGGATATTCGAAATGATGCAGAGACCTACAGGAAATTAGTTGAAAGGAACAGGGTTTTTGAGTTCTTAACTGGGCTAAACCCTAAATATGACATCACAAAACAAAATATTCTGTCCAAGGAAAGTGTCTCACTATCACAAGCATATGCTTTAGTCAGTAGTGAAGAAAGCAGAAGACAGGTACAGGTACAAGGAGTTGGCACTAATGCATTTGCAAATATGGGGGTTAAACCCAAAGGAGTTATAAGGGCTCCCAGTGGCACTGGAAAGAAAGAGGTTGTCTGTGAATATTGCAAGAATCCAAAGCACACCAAGGACAAGTGTTGGAAATTACATTCCGTACTTGTTCCTGCTCGATTTCAGAAGAAAAATGATGGTAGGAAGACGGGGAGTGCAAATGCAGCCACGGGTACAGATGCTGAAATTGAGTCTGCCTGTGCACAATTGACAGTCATGAAGGCTGAGTATGAAAAGTTTGGAAAGATGATCAGCCATCTTGAAGGAGTGACCTCATCATCCAACCCTTCAGAAAATTCAGGCACCACTGCATTTGCTCACTCAGGTATAAGGGCTTTTGCTAACCATGCAACCACCTCAGGTAATCCTAAGATCCCTTGGATCATAGACTCAGGTGCTTCTGATCACATGACCAATCTTTCCACTTTGTTTGTTTCATATGATTTGCTTCCTGGTTGTGACAAAATCACCTTAGCTGATGGCTCTCTTGCCTCTATTTCTGGCAAGGGAACTGTCAAGGCTACGGACTCCTTACTCCTATCCTCCACCATTCATGTACCTAAACTGAATACTAATTTGTTATCTGTAAGTAGTTTAACCAAGGCATCAGCTAAGGTGATGGCTCTCTTGCCTCTATTTCTGGCAAAGGAACTGTCAAGGCTACGGACTCCTTACTCCTATCCTCCACCATTCATGTACCTAAACTGAATACTAATTTGTTATCTGTAAGTAGTTTAACCAAGTCATTGAATTGTTATATAACATTTTTTCCTTCTCATTGTGTTTTTCAGGACCTGGAGTCTCGAAAGGTGATTGGGAGTGGCCATGAAGCAAATGGAATATACCTGCTTGACACTCATGGACAATGCATTGATCATCCTAAGAATGCTGCCTTTGGATCTACCTTGTCAGAGTCTGTCAGTCGAATCATGTTGAGTCATTGTCGTTTGGGTCATTTGTCTTTTTCTGCTTTAAGTCATCTATTTCCTGAACTGTTTAAGGGAGTCAGTGTGTCCAATCTTAATTGTGAGTCTTGTCAGTTATCAAAGCATTGTAGAAACAGTTACCCTTTGAGCAATAAAAGATCTTCTCTTTTTAATATTGTGCACTCTGATGTGTGGGGGCCTTACCACTTATCTTCTATGGGGGGTTACAGATATTTCATCCTGTTTATTGATGACTTTTCTAGATTCACTTGGATATACCTAATGAAATCCCGTGAAGAAGTTCCAAGACTTGTGAGGCAATTTCATGAATTTGTTTTAACTCAGTTTGATACCAGAATCAAGATTTTCAGATCTAACAATGCAAAAGAGTATTTTGAGAAGAGTTTATCCTTGTATCTCTCTGACATAGGAGTTGTTCATCAAAGTTCCTGTGTTAGAACCCTTGAACAGAATGGAGTTGCTGAAAGAAAAAATAGGCATATTGTTGAAGTTGCAATGAGCCTTTTGTTTTCCTCACATGTTCCCACAAGATTTTGGGGTGATGTTGTTCTCACTGCTACCTATCTCATAAACCGTATGCCATCCAGGGTTCTAGGGTTCAAATCCCCCTTCAGTCTTCTTCATCCAAACAAGGATCTCTTCCCGATTCCTCTCCGTTTGTTTGGCTGCACCTGTTATGTTCACATTCCAAGTGTCCAGAGACATAAGTTTGAACCAAAAGCCCACAAATGCATCTTCCTTATTTATTCCCCCATACAAAAGGGTTACTGTTGTTTTGATCCAAAGACTGGCACTCGATATGTCTCCATGGATGTTACATTTGATGATCTTTCTCCTTTTTTATGGGTCCTCTCAGGAAGGACATTGTCAACAGGGGGAGAGTTTGTCACAAGTGTTTGCTCTTCCTCTCCCTGTCCCAGCTGAGTCTCTTGATGGGCCTGTGTCCTCACAACATGAATTAAGGGAGGACCAGTCACTTCTTCTTCTTGTCCTAGTACTTCTATCTCTTTACCTCCTCGTCCTACCCACAATCCCAAGGTGTATCAAAGGCAAAGGTCCAGGAATGAGCAAGTTGTTTCTCTTACAACAGATGAGCCTCATACACTTCCAATCGCAGATGAGACAACATGTGTTGTTTTAACCTCTTTGGAACCATCTTTCCTGGATCTTGATGTTCCTATTGCTGTTAGGAAAGGAAAACGGAAGTGCACTGCACACTCCATTTCCAAACACCTTTCTTATGACCTACTTTCTCCTTCATACTTTGCCTATCTCTCTTCAGTTGCTTCTAACCCTATTCCTAGATCTGTGTCAGAAGCTCTTGAGATTCCAGAATGGAGAGATGTCATGCAATCTGAGATGGATGCCCTACACAAAAATGATACTTGGGAAGTGGTGGATTTGCCTGAAAGGAAGGATCCGGTTGGTTGCAAGTGGGTATTTACCATTAAATACCGGACTGATGGGACTATTGAGAGGTATAAGGCCAGACTGGTTGCCAAAGGGTACACACAGACGTATGGGATTGATTACTTGGAGACCTTTGCTCCTGTTGCGAAGATGACATCTGTGAGAGTTCTCTTATCTCTGGCAGCTCACTTTGATTGGCTCCTTTATCAGTTGGATGTAAAGAATGCATTTCTGAATGGTGACTTACATGAGGAAGTCTATATGTCTCTCCCTCCAGGAATGTATGGAAATGAGATGCAAGGAAAGGTATGCAAATTGAAGAAATCTCTTTATGGCCTCAAACAATCTCCTAGAGCATGGTTTGAGAAATTTAGAACAGCACTTGTTAAATTTGGCTACACTCAGACACAGTCAGATCATACTCTTTTTGTGAAGAGAAGTGAATCCCTGGCAGTCTATCTCATTGTGTATGTTGATGACATTGTTGTGACTGGTAATGATGCCTCAGGAATTCGTGCTCTTAAGTCTTTCCTTCATACAGAATTTGAGATTAAGGATCTGGGGGAATTGAGATACTTCCTTGGCATAGAAGTTGCTAGATCCAAGAATGGGATTCTTATCTCCCAAAGGAAGTATGTCCTTGACTTGCACTCTTAAACTGGGAAGATGGGTGCTAGACCAGCTGCAACTCCTATTGATATGAGTCACAAACCGTCTGCTTCAGATGGGACATTGTTGGAAGACAAAGGGGTTTTTCAGAGACTTCTTGGGAAGCTTCTGTACCTGTGCATGACTCGGCCAGATATTGCATATGTTGTTAGCTGTATTAGCCAGTACATGCATGCACCTAGAGATACTCATATGGCAGTTGCAGAACGAGTTCTGTGTTATTTGAAAGGCTCTCCGGGAAAAGGGATTCTATTTACCAAGCATGGACATCTGAAACTCAAAGCCTATACTGATGCTGACTGGGCTGGAAATATTTATGACAGAAGATCTACTTCAGGGTATTGCAGTCTGGTGGCTGGTAATGTTGTCTCTTGGAGGAGCAAGAAACAATCAGTTGTGGCCCGATCCTCAGCAGAAGCGGAATATAGGGCCATGGCACATGGAGTCTCTGAACTGTTGTGGCTAAGGTCTTTGATGGTGTTAGAATGTTAGAGTGATGTTCGGCTGATAAGAGTTCTTATTAGCCCATTCTTATGTTTAACTTATCTTGTAACTAGGCTTGTGTTAATGGGCCTAATCCTGTTTAATGATTTAAGTCATCTGGGTGTCCCATCACTAATCAGGGGCATCCCAGTAATTTCTTGTACCTTGTACTATATTCATCTATAAATAAAGGACTGGTCGACTGGCTAGTATAGTTCAACATTCTCTTCAGTTCTGTGGTTCTCTTCTCTTCCTTGCTACTTTGAGTATAGCTCTTCAGATTACATGGTATCAGAGCATTAGCTCCTTCCTGGTTTCAGCAGGCGCACTCTCTTCTCTTGCTGTCTTTTCATCTTCTCTCTTCCTTTTCTAGGTTGCTGCAGTGAAGACCTAGGAGTGTAAGAGAGTAAAGCAAGTTCGAACCTAGGGTTTCTCTTGGTTGTAGGACTCAAGGGAAGTAAAACCCAGAAGTAGATGTCCTACTAGATTATCTCCAGCAAATAGTAGCTATTGGGCTACTAAGAGAGGTCTGTACAGGACAGACCTAGTTGAGGACTGATTTCAGCAGTCCTAGCACTAGCCGAAAGGGGGAGAGCTTCCTCTACAGTTGCAGCTCCGTGCTCCAGCAAGACTTGCGCAGAACAAGTGGTAAAGACTTAGCCTTCTCTACAGTTGCAGCTTCGTGCCCCAGCAAGACTTGGGCAGAACTGTGGTAACTGCACTGCACAGTTACTTCAGGTTGCAGAACAAGCCCTAATTGAAGTAACTTCAGTTACTAGCATTGTGAACTGGTTCAGTTACAGCCCTGTACTTGCTACTTCGGCCAGTCCTAAACAGCACTGCACAGTACCTGAACTGTGAACACTTCTACAGCACTGTGAACAACTCTTGGACTGAAGTCAGGATGTCCTCACTATCCGGTGAAGTTTCCTCTAGAGATAACAGACCTGTTACAAGGTCCTCAAACCTGGAAAACCCTAATCTGCACAGCTTGCAGATTACAAGCGTGCTGCTAGATGAGTATAACTTCAGAGAGTGGTCTGTCTCAGCAATGTTGTTCATTACCTTTCGTGAGCTCAGGCTATTTGGATGGAGACAAGAAACAACCAGAAATTGGCAGTCCTGAATACACCGTGTGGCGCAAGGAAAATGCTACAATCATGTCTTGGTTGTTGGCCTCTATGACTCCTAGGGTGACCAGAACTGTTCATCACTTCCCCACAGCTGCTAAAATTTGGGAGAAAGTATCTAAGACATATGGCCAGAAAAAGAACAATGCTAGAATCTACAGGCTGAACCAAGACATTGCAGCCCTAAGGCAAGGAGACATGTCCGTGGCAACCTACTTTGCAACACTGGAAGGCCTCTGGGAAGAGCTTGACCACCATTTGATTTTGGATTGGGAAAATGCTAATGATAAGGGGAGGCATGATAAGCAGATTGAGGAAGGCAGAGCCTTCAAGTTTCTGGCGGGTCTTGACCCTGTATATGAAGGTATAAGGTCACAGATTCTAGGGAGAGATGAATTACTTGAGCTTCACCATGTCTACTACCTGGTGAGGAATGAAGAAGTAAGGAGAAAGGAGATGCAAGTTGACTCCCAGACACAGTCAACAAAACTACCTAGAGAACATTCAGCCTTAGTCTCCACTTAGGGGAATAGATTTTCAGACAAGAAATCCCTCAAGTGTACACATTGTGGTGGTGAGAAACACACAAAGGAGAAATGTTGGGTCTTGTACCCTCATCTGAAGCCAGCTGCTCTGAGAAAGGACAAAAGGCAACATAAGGGCCACACAGCAAGTGGGAATCTTGCCACCAACAACAGTAGTGACAACTCACAGAGTATTCAGACAGTGTCATCTTCCACCGCAAGGCAGGCTGCCGACTCCTCTGGACCAAGTACTTTGGGCTTCACAGCTAGTGAGGTAGAGGTTCTCAGTCGGGCATTAGCCCGTCTGAAGAACAATTCTTTAGCTTCCACCTCTCTTGCCAAATCAGGTACAGCCTCTGCATTTAGTGCATCTAGTTCCATTAATTCTACATCTTGGGTGATTGATTCCGGAGCCACTGACCATATGACACATATGTCCTCCTTATTCTCCACATATCATTTGTTGTCTGGCCAGGATAAGATGAGAGTAGTTGATGGGTCCCTCTCCACCATCTCTGGAAAGGGGGTGGTTGACCTAAGCAAGGATCTCTCTCTTAAATCAGTCCTACATGTTCCTAGTCTTACCTCAAATCTGTTGTCTGTTTCAAAGCTTACAAAAAACTTGAACTGCAGTATAACTTTCTTTCCTTCTCATTGTGTCTTCCAGGACAGATTGACGAGGAGAACGATTGGGAGTGGTCATGAGTATGGGGGCCTCTACTATTTTGATGAAGATGTCAGCTCAGCCTTGCAAGCTTCTACTACTAGTCCGGAAAGTGTGGAGTCAATAGCTAGGCTGCAGTTGTGGCATGCTAGGCTAGGTCATTTGTCATTTTCTTCCTTAGCAATGTTGTTTCCCGAATTATGTAAGGGCATTCCGAGTCAGAGTTTAATTTGTGATGTGTGTCAAATGTCAAAACAATGTAGATCAATATATCCAATTTCTAGTAATGAAATTCAAGCCCCTTTTGATTTGGTTCATTCTGATGTTTGGGATCCTTCACCCATTGTTTCCATTGATGGCTTCCGTTACTTTATCAGTTTTATTGACCATTATTCTCGGTGCACTTGGATTTATCTGTTGAAAGGATGTGAAGAAGTTCCCCGTATAACTATGATGTTTTGCAAAATGGTTGAAACACAATTTGATAAAAAGATCAAGCAATTCCGTTCAGACAATGCAGCTGAATACTTTGAAAGATCCCTGAACTCATTCATGGAAGATGCAGGCATGTTACATCAATCATCATGTGCTTACACCCCTTAGCAAAATGGGGTCGCTGAGCGCAAGAACAGGCATCTATTGGAGACAGCTCGAGCCCTTCTTTTCCAGCACAATGTGCCCAAGCAATATTGGTCTCAAGCTGTTCTCACTGCATCATACCTAATAAATCGGATGCCATCTAAGGTACTGGGTATGAAGACCCCTTTCTCTGTTTTGTGTCCCACTCTTCCAGAATTTCCTCTTCCCCCGCGGGTTTTTGGTTGTACATGCTTCATACATGTGAAAGATCCAAAGAAGACCAAACTGGATCCTAAGGCTACAAAGGGAATATTTTTGGGGTACTCTCCTACGTAGAAGGGGTATAAGTGTTATGATCCTGTCTCCAAGAAAATTTATGTCACCAGGGATGTAGTCTTTTTTGAGTTTCAACCCTATTTCCAGTCTTCTCAGAATCCTCTTCTGGGGGAGAATAGTGGGTTGGAAGAGGATTCTCATTCTCCCTTCTTTTTTGTTCCCATTTCATCACCTTCCACTACTACTAGCTGTAACCTTCCGGGTCAACCTAGTGAGACTTCCACTGTGCCAGTTGCTTCTCCAGATTCAGCTGATACTTCTGAAGGTTCCAGTAAACAAGAGAAAGAGATACTTACATACAGTAGAAGGAAGAAGGCCCCTCAACCTCATGATTGCAACCAGTTGAACTCAGATCAATCTGTCTCTGCAATCCAAGGTAATTCTGATTCATTCAATTCAGATTTGGATCTTCCTATTGCTCTCCGTAAGCCTGTTCGTTCTTGTACCACTCGGCATCCCATAGCCGATTATGTTTCTTACTCACACTTATCCCCTGCCTATCATTCCTTTGTGTCTGCTCTTTCCTCTGTATGTGTCCCTTCCCAGTATTCAGAGGCGGCATCTAATCCAAGGTGGAAAGAAGCCATGAATGAGGAGATGAAAGCCCTAATGAAAGCAAGGACATGGGAATTGGTGGACCTGCCAGAAGGGAAAGGCACTGTTGGGTGCAAGTGGGTATTCACAGTAAAGCACAGGGAAGATGGGTCAATTGAGAGGTACAAGGCCAGACTTGTGGCAAAGGGATTTACACAAAAGGAAGGAATTGACTACAAGGAAACCTTTGCCCCAGTAGCAAAGCTCAACACAATCAGGGTTCTACTGTCACTAGCAGCAAAATTCTCTTGGGAACTTCATCAACTGGATGTGAAGAATGCCTTCCTAAATGGTGATCTTCATGAAGAGGTATTCATGGAACCCCCACCTGGATATGATGTTGGAAAGAAGGTATGTAAACTAAGGAAAGCATCATATGGTTTGAAGCAATCTCCCCGGGCATGGTTTGAGAGACTTTGTTTGGCCATGAAGAAAGTAGGGTATACTCAGAGCAGTGCAGATCATACATTGTTTACAAGGAGACAGGATGACAAACTTACAACACTCATTGTGTATGTGGATGATATGGTGATTACTGGAAATGATGTGAAAGAGATGAAGAGGCTGAAGGAGTTCTTAGCTTCAGAATTTGAGATCAAAGACCTGGGAAATCTAAGATACTTTCTTGGAATTGAAGTTGCTAGATCAAGAGAAGGAATCTACATATGTCAAAGAAAGTATGTGCTAGATCTCCTAGAGGAAACAGGCATGATGGGGTGCAGGCCAGCAGACACTCCAATAGAACCAAGCCATGGATTACAAGAATCAATGGGTGAGGAATACTGTGATAAGGAAAGGTACCAAAAGTTGGTAGGAAAACCGATATACTTATCCCTTACTCGGCCAGACATTGCCTATGCAGTGCATGTTGTCAGTCAATTCATGCACTCACCAAAGACCCCTCATATGAGAGCAGTGGAAAGAATCCTCAGATACTTGAAGACTTGCCCCGGGAAAGGAATTCTATTCAGAAAAAACAGTAGACTTGAAATTGAAGCCTACACTGATGCTGATTGGACTGGGTCTGTTGGAGACAGAAAATCAACCTCAGGTTACTGTACATTCTTGGGAGGAAACCTAGTCACATGGCGTAGTAAGAAGCAGAATGTTGTGGCTAGATCAAGTGCAGAAGCAGAATACCGGGCTATTGCACACGGGGTTGCTGAACTCTTATGGCTCAGGACTCTCCTTAATGAGCTTGGTATCAAGACTGAGGGTCCTCTCAAGTTGTATTGTGATAATAAAGCTGCTATCAACATTGCCTACAATCCTATGCAGCATGACAGGACAAAACATATTAAAATTGATCGACACTTTGTCAGAGAGAGAATTATTTCAGGAGAACTCTGTGTGCCTTATACTCCATCAGAGATGCAGATTGCAGATGTATTAACTAAAGGGCTGGCATCAACGAAGTTCAGGGACATACTTGGCAAGCTAAACGTGATTGATATCCATGCTTAGCTTGAGGGGGAGTGTTAGAATGTTAGAGTGATGTTCGGCTGATAAGAGTTCTTATTAGCCCATTCTTATGTTTAACTTATCTTGTAACTGGGCTTGTGTTAATGGGCCTAATCCTGTTTAATGATTTAAGTCATCTAGGTGTCCCATCACTAATCAGGGGCATCCCAGTAATTTCTTGTACCTTGTACTATATTCATCTATAAATAAAGGACTGGTCGACTGGCTAGTACAGTTCGACATTCTCTTCAGTTCTGTGGTTCTCTTCTCTTCCTTGCTACTTCGAGTATAGCTCTTCAGATTACAGATGGAAGAACTCGGGATTGATTATGACAAGCCAATGATGTTGTACTGTGATAATCAGGCTGCCATCAACATTGCCCACAACCCCGTACAACATGATAGAACTAAACATATTGAGGTTGATAGACACTTTATTCGAGAAAGAGTCTCTTCAGGTGAAGTGTGTCTTCCATTCATTACCTCTGATGGACAATTGGCAGATTTCCTCACCAAAGGTCTTCCCAAGGCAAGGCTTCTGCATGACATTGGCAAGCTGGGCATGATTAACATCTATGCTCAGCTTGAGGGGGAGTGTAGAGAAGATGGGTCGAATGGCCCATAGGCGTTACTCTATATTATCTTTATGTTCTTCTCTGTAATGGGCCTTATTCTGGGCCCATACTCTTCTATGTTCCTTTTTTGTAATTTCTTGTTCAACTAAGGACCTCTCTTGTAATTACTCAAAGATTAACTTAATAAAAGAGTATTAGAGTGTTAGAGGGAGGTTTAGTTCGAACTCCTCATCCTCTAACTCTCTTTGCCGCAGCTCTCTCTCTCTCTCTCTCCTTCTCTAATCTTCTCTTGTTAGTTTTTCTGGTTTTCTTGCACAGTCCCATACTTCTAGGACTGTTACTTTCTAGGGTGGACAGCTTGTTCAGATGGATACCTAGAGAAACTGACTTAATTGATTAGGTGAGGGGTTGAAGGGTATGTGTGTATTGGGGATTGACCATCCCTGAGCAGCTTGTTGTATTTATTTTTGCCTTCTTAAGGGTGGTATCTTTCTAATTTTGGGTATCTTGTATGTATTCCTTCAGCAAGCATTAAAGACCAATTGTTGATAGTAGACAGAATGCATAATGTATGGTCTAAGACACCCTTCTTGTGTAGGCTAGGCCCCATCCTACTTACCCTTTTATAATTTTCTTACCTCCTAGGAAAGAAAACCCCAAAACATGTGATTTCCTTGCACACCCTGCCTAGCTATCATATTTTCTAGGTCATTGCCCAACCTCTTAACCCATTTTACACTTGCTGCCAACTCCTCAACTAGTCTCTGCACCTTTATCATGTTGTCTCTATGCTTCAATGCATCTTTTTGCTTGTTTTTAAGCCATTCCACAGCTACCTTAGTCCCCTTCCATAATTAAATTGCCATAGTTGAGTGGTCTTTCCATTTTCAGCCCTTGTAGCACTGCTAATATTTCTGCTCTGGTGGAGTTGCCATAGGACAACAGAAAATATGCCTAGCACTGTCCCTAAATTTACCACCAATGCCAGAAATTCCATGTTCCCAAACAAGCAACTTTCAAAATTTAGCTTTATTTTTCCACTGAAAGGTGGGCACCGCAACAAAGAAGCTATAGGAGCTACTCAAATTGTATTTATTCCTTGGTATATCTTCTTAATAGTGCATTTTGCCACTTGCCAGTCCAAGCTTCCATTTCTAGGCAAAGAAGAAAAAAGTTGATGAATCGATCAGACGATCAATTAATCCAGGTGCTCAAGGCAGGAGCTCTGAGTGTGGAAGGAGGGAGAGAAGTGGAAGAGTGACTGGACTATAGAGGATCAATAGGGACAGATCCCAAAAGATTGAAGCAAGATGATGTTTAGCTGGAGAAACAGGTTGAAGATTGAAGCAAAGAATTTCCTACTTGAGGAAGCTAGAATCAAAGGGAAACCTGCAGTAAAGATTGAGTTTAAGGTAGCATTGGTACTGCTAGTGGGAGATGCTATAGACTGGTTTGGAGGATTTATAGTGGGTGCAATTTCTTCCAAAAGGGATGGTGAATAGAAAGCAATGGAAGAAGTTGATGAAAGATGATATTTTGCAGAAAGAAAAAGGAATGATAAAGTTTCATTGCTCTCTGTCAATATTTTGGGCAAGGGAAGAAGAAATCAGTTTGCTTTCCTGAAAGAAATGAAGGTGTAGGCTGGGCAGAGATTCTCAAGCAATTACAAGAGTTTTTATTGTATCTAAAAGGCAGTCTCTTAGCTCTCAATATTGGGCAAGAAATTGAAAAAGAAAAAGCTTACAGGATTGAAATAAAGCAAAAGGAAAAGGTTTTAATGGCGAACTATCTTGGGTCAATCAAAATGGATCATAAATAAGGGTAAGGAACAATGGGAAAAATTACTAATATTATAGCAAAGGAAAAGATCGAAGACTGGTTAGCAGTAGGCAAGGTTAGTATAGATTGTTGAGATTGAGAGGGTCGATTACGGTGAGTCCTTTTGACATTAACAAAGTGGTCTTGGATTTCCTGGAGGTAGAGATTGCAAATTCTTTGTTTCAAACTAAGGTTGGTTAGGTTTTAATTTCAAGATGGTGTCCAAGTTTGAACTCTATGTTGGAAGGTTGAAGCTAGAATTAGTTAGGGTTTTTGATCTGCCTTTCCATCTTTGGCAACGAGTAATCATTGAATCAATTGTTGCAGTTTGTGGGGGTTGTTTGAGAGGATATTTTTGTATGGGGTCTTCACTCTGTGATGCTAAGTTTGGCAGGTATGAAGCCTGAATTCATCCCCAGGAAGATCAAAGTTATCTGCAATGGACTGGTTCATACATTTTGGCTTGTAATGTCCATTGAAGCTGCTCTGTGGAGGGGAGTTGTATGGTAGAATACAAATATGTTGAAGAATTTGAATAACGTGGCACTTCCGGATTGGTTATTTCAAATGATCTAAGAAATGTCGAGTGATGACTGGGAGGGTTTGAAAGGAATAAAGATCTGTCACCAAAGTCTTAATTTTAGTCATGCCTTGGAAGACGAAACACATGGAGGTGGTGGTTCCCATACGCAAATGTTTACTTTTTAAGGAAATGAAGCATGGCCAAAGGTTAGTTTGAACTGGGACTTTTTTTTTTCTTTTTTGAGGAAAGGTAAGGTAAACTTTATTGATAAGAAATACTAGTACAAAAGCCCCCCAACGGAACACGGAACACCTTAGATGGGGAAACAGCCCAAACATAACAAGATTACTGATGCCATAGGCTCCTAGAGTTTAGCCTAGCCCCCAACTGAGCAGCCTGATTTCCCTTCGAAGCCGAGACCCAAGAAATCAACTTTCCAAAAGAAATAGATATCAGGTCTTCCGGATCCTTGTAGATAATCTGAAATAGTCTTTTGTTCCTTTCTGCCCAAATGGTACTGATGACTGCAGCCGGAATGTACATCCACACAGCTGAAGCAAGCCTTGACAATCCCTGTAACCCCCAGCTCCACAACATCTCCTTCACCGAAGCTGGCATTGACCAAGCAAGACCCACCGAACCAAGAAAATGGTTCCAAATTCTAGCAGATATTGAGCAGTGCAGAAACAGGTGACTGTTATCTTCCAATCCTTGACCACATAACACACAACTCTGATCCTGAATATGAACCCCTCTCTTACATAGGTGGGCTTTAGTTAAACACCTGTCTAGATCTGCAGCCCACACCAGAGCATTGATTTTTGAGGGAGAGGTTGGTTTCCAGATTCTGGAAGCAAGCATGTCTTCTGAAGCACTCATTATCAGGTGAGTGGCAAATGACTTGACAGAGAAGAGGCCATCTGTGCTCCAAGTCCAGTACCAGCTGTCTTCTTTGAGCAGATTTAGTGGTTGAAGGGAGAGCAGTTCAAGTAGATCAGCCAGGTCAGGAATTTCCCAATCCTGAAAGTTCCTTCTGAAAGAAGGGCACCAGGCTACTGAGTTCCTTCTTAAAGGGAGAGCAGACATGTGGGTTGGTTTTCAATCATCAACTGGCCGATTCAAACCAAAGGTCTTAGTTTCATTTAAACAGTTACATGAGCTAGGTTGGGTTGTTGATAGGCACTTGGAACAGTCCATCATCATCCCCAATTGAGCCCTACTTGAATAAAAATAGTTCTAAAAGGAGCATCTTACCTTAGTTGCCTTCACCTAGCAGCAATGGTGTAAGTCCTGAGAAATCTAAACGGGGAATTAGTAGCAATATGAAAGACATAGATCTTGGATCAAAAGGGTGTTTCAAAAGCACTACTTTGGGAAAGAAGTATTCAAGTGAAAGGCTAAGGGGGTAGATGAGAAAGTTTTGTGTTGGTGCTTCAAGGTAGTGTTCAAACCACATTATAGAAGAAACCAGAAGTAAGATGATATGTCTACTCACCAAAAAGCATCTCAGAGTTCTGAACCTCACCTGATCTAAGTTGCTTTCTTGTTGAATATATTTCCACAACCAGATTTATCTGATCTAAGTTGCTTTGTCATTGGATATATCTCTGAAACCAGATCTGTGAGAGCTTCATCTACCTCTGATCTAAACCCTCTTTTCCAGATTAGTGGCTTTCTCGCTAGTTCTAAGCTCCTGCATTACCATCACATATACCAAATCTATTGGACTTCACTGTATCTGTTGGAGTTCAGTCAAGCTAAAGAGGAGGATAGGTGGAGAAACAGGGTTACTCTGCCACACACTGTATTAGGAGGTTGGAGATTGAAAATTTGTTTTCATTTTAGAAAACATAATTTTGATGGTTTCAAAAGCATGACTGTTATTTTCACTTCACAAAACAAAAAAAAGAGTTGAAGACCATTATTTTTTTTTTTTTTGATAATGTGGCAATTCTGAAAACAAGTAAAAGCAAAAACGTTCTCATTGTTGAAAACCCCCTTATTAGTGGACCCAAGCTCGGATTCAAGATGAGTCTCAGCTAACATGGCGTGAATTCACAATTGAACTTAGCTAGCTTAGTTTTTTTTCCTCACCTTCTTCTTCTTTTGTGGATAGGCAACTTAGCTAGCTCATCTCATTTACAGCTCTAACTTTAACTAGTTAGAAATATCATACTATGACATTTTTTGTTGCAATGTTTTCATTGTTATGATTCGGCCTGCCTTGGAGTTCTATTTGTCTAAGATCGATTATGTAGAAAGAGGTAGAAAGGTGGAAGAAAGAGAGAAAGAGAAAAGGAGAAAGTCTAGTTTGAATTGGAAGTCTAAAGAACATAACTCCCATTCGGCCAGACAGTGCTTTTTATTATTAAAATAATTGAAAAGACATATGTGCCCGTATTTAAGGAAGGAGCACTAGTTCTAACACAACATTACAGATCAACAACCTTAATCTAGGTATAAGGACAGAAATACCCCTACGCTAACACTCCCCCTCAAGCTGGTGAGTATATATCATATACTCCCAGCTTGTTACATATGTAGTCCACTCTTCCCCGATTCATGCCTTTTGTAAATAAGTCAGCCCACTGGTTTCCTGTATTAACATATGTAGTGTCTAGCTCTCCATTTAGCACCTTCTCCCTCACGAAGTGACAGTCAACTTCAATGTGCTTGGTTCTTTCATGAAACACCGGATTAGAGGAAATATGAACTACAGCCCGATTGTCACAATAGAGCTTCATTGGAGTATTGATGTTGTACCCTACTTCCTGTAGAAGGTTCCTTAGCCACAATTAATTCACAAGCAGTGTGTGCCATAGCCCTATATTCTGCTTCTGCACTACTTCTTGCCACGACCGTCTGCTTCTTACTTTTCCATGTCACCAGGTTACCTCCCAAGAAAGTGCAATAGCCTGTGGTAGACCGCCTATCAGACATAGAACTGGCCTAGTCAGCATCCGAATACCCTTCTATTTCAAGTTTTCCGCCACTCTTGTATATCAAACCGCAACCCGGAGCCCCTTTTAAATACCTCACAATTCTCAGAACTGCATTCCAATGAGGAATCAGAGGTTTCTGCATGAACTGGCTTACCACACTAACCGCAAATGAGATGTCTGGTCTAGTAATGGTTAGGTAGTTCAGTTTACCCACAAGTCGTCGGTATCTGCCAGGGTCTTCAAACACTTCACCCATATCACTGCTTAGCCTGGTATTTGTGTCCATAGGTGTTTCAGTTGGTTTAGCACCCAACAAGCCTGTTTCTTCCAGCAGATCAAGCACATATTTCCTCTGGCACAGATTAATACCATACTTGGATCTTGCTACCTCTATCCCCAAGAAATATTTCAGTTTACCAAGATCCTTTGTCTGAAAATGATCCTGCAGATAAGTCTTCAGCCTATCAATACCCATGTTATCATTCCCAGTAATAACAATATCATTTACATACACCACCAACAGTATTTTTCCTCCCGGAGAGTCATGACTAAATACAGAATGATCAACTTTGCACTGTTTCATACCAAACTTCTT